>NC_032011.1:29295084-29477505 GCF_001865875.1 Lupinus angustifolius
AAAATTACACCATGAGGGAAGTTATTTCAAGTTTTGGCTTTATATATAGTATAGAAGTATAGATAAATGTAGATAACTTAAATCACATTTTTCCTGTAAAATTGTAAACATACTGAAAACGGTGCTTCGAAAAATATTATTCCAAAAACATAAGCTTTCTACCCGATTTCAAACACAAATACTTTTTTATGTTATATATAAAGAAAATAAAATGTTACTTTAATATTATTCAAACACAAAATAAATTTTATTTTTTATTTTTTTATACAATATCAAAATAAAAAAATAAATAAAACATTAATTGTATCATTAATGATATTCAAACATAATATAACTTTTTGTATTATTTTTTAATATATAAAAGAAAACTAAATTTTATATTATTTTTTAATTAATAAAAAATACTATAGGGGTAAAGAGGTTTACTCTAGATTCATACATATTCCCCTCTTATCTAATGTGAGTCTTATGATTGTTACACTTCTAAACTTTATAAATAAATAAATAAAAAGTATATAATTTATATAATCGATTATAAAAAATAAATAAATACTTAAAAATTATATTTGAAATGAGTATAGATGGTATGAAATATTTAATTAATATTAAACTAAAGTTTTCTCAAGTATTATTGTGTCTACGAATCTGTATTTTATTAATTTAATAATTTTATTATTATAGATTAATAGTGTCTTAGTTAAATTTTATATAGATATATAGACTTAATTTTTAAATAGAATATATGTAAAAATTATTATTAATGAAAATGATATATTTCACTATCTAATAAGAACATGATATAAGATAGGACTATAAATTCTCAATATGGATAAAATATGAAAGACATCATTTTTTATGTCAACTAGATGAAATACCCACGTTTTTCTTAAAAAGTATACAATGTGAAAACATAAATAAATACATATTTAATTAAAATCTACTTATAATAAATAAGAATATATTTTAAAATCTTGTTGTGCACTAAATCTGAAACATAAAAAGTAAATTGTTTCTATAATAACATTGAGTACTAAATTAAAAGAGATATAACAAAATCTACAAGCATGTGGAATTAATAGAAAACTCTAAAAAATATTCTACACTATGAAGAGTTATTAGCACCACCTAGCAACAGTTCTTTAACTTGATCTGAACTCAGATTTCATACACACCTTATGGAAAATAAAAATCTCAATAATAATATTTTTGAAATTTTAAACTCTAAGACATTTTTAGCCATCACGGTTACAAAAAAAATCTTTGTGAAGAATAATTTTTAATACCCATTAACTCATAATATATTTGGTTACTTTAAATTATATTATTAATTAACACTAAGCCTAAATATGATGATTGTCACAACATATCAATTTACTTATTTGATATTAAATAATTCGATTTCATAATTTATGATTAAAAGTTTGTACACAACATATTTATTAGAGGTGTTTAGTTTGTCTCGCACCTAGTTTCCGATACTAAGTCTATCTTCATATGATGGCTAAGAGTTTGTTTGTTTGTATTCGTATTAATTAATGGATCCTAAGATTTCATCAACAATCAATATAGTTGTTTTATAAAACTCTTAAATTATCAATACTTAATATAATTGAATAATAGATCTCATCAATAATCAATAAAATTGGGCTATATATTTTCCTCACCATAATTAATTCATAGGCCTCCTTATCAAATTAACACAACTGATTATAATTTTCGTCAAAATAAAAAATGGGTTTAATATATCATAAAATGGATATAAAGTATCAAACAACTCTATCTTACTATCCCAAATAATTATACAAAGACTAGACATATATATAATAATAATAATAATAATGATGATAAAACAAAGTAACTTATATACAAATAATATCCTTCAAAATCAAATAAGATCTTAACATGTATAATTATATAATCATACCAATAAGAATAATAAAAGTAAAATATGGTGAGTTCATAAAATTTAAAATACAATATATAACAACAATAGAATTTGGCAAGTTCATAAAAATATGCTTTGAAATTAATTTTTAAATTTAAAAATCATGATTTAAAATATTTACATATTCATGGCAATTAATGATAATTAATTTCCACATAAATGCAAAAAACAAAAAAAAATACTCACATTTGAGCTTATATTGGTTCATAAAAATATGGGTCTCAAATTAAGTTTAAAATATAAAAATCATGATTTAAAATATTCACATAATTTATGGTAATTAATGATAATTAATTTCCACATAGATGCAAAAAAATGATAATGGACAAATTGTTATTATTTTATTATCAAATTGGGTTGTCGTAAATGAATATAAAAGATTGTTGAATCCATAGACTTATTTATACTCTTTTAATTAGAAAAATTATTAAATTTGGATTAAAAAGTGTTTTGATTGAACTAAATTATTAAAATTAACTAATGCAATAGTAAAATTAATTATCTAATATGTTACTAGATGATAAAATAACATATTAAAATTAACTAATGCAATAGTAAAATAAATTATTAAAATTAACTAATGCAATAGTAAAATAAATTTCTTTAGTAAACAGATCAAATGACTAAATGAATTAATTCTTGACAAATTAATTATCTAATCATGATAATATGATTATTAGAATGTCTAATTCAATTAATCATATTCATAGGTGTCAATATGTTACTAGTTGATATATTCTATATTTGGTTTAAACATAGAAATTCATATTATTCATCTTTAAACCTTAGATCATGTATTAGATGACCAAACTAAATAAGCATTTGGAATAAGAATAACCAAGGAAAATAATGGAATAATATTAAACAATTAAATAGTCATATTGGATACATCGAGTTCAAATTATTACATCTAACCCACACACAACGATTTAACTAATCATTTCCATGGAAGCTATAACCATTTAGTTGTTTCACATTTTTCTTCTTTCCTAGCTTCCTAGAGTGATTGTTGTCTCAATCCATATATTTTCTCATCTCAATGATGATAAGTGATACTCCAATATTACAACTCATAGCTACTCTTCTAATTTATTTTAATCTTCCGTAAGATTTGTCCTTAGTTTTTATCTTCAAAGATTCTGATTAGAATCTGGTTACTGATAATCCACATACTCGGCAACATGATCATGGTGCCACATAACAACATTATTGGAGTAGCTAGTTTCAATATTATCTTCCAAATAATAGTAATCACCACAATCACATTAAAGCATGTAATACACCTTACTAATCTTAACATTAAACATTATCTAGTTCTTGAGTACCCAATTTAGATATGATTGACTCAAACCATAATCTCAATGAATACGATTGATCTAATACCAAAATATAACACCCATATTTTTCTTAATTAATTATACATTGGGGAAATATAAAGAAATACATAATTAATTAAAATATTTTTAATTATAAATAAAAATATCTCTATATACTAAATCTTATTCATATAAAATAAATTGTTTTTAATAATAAATGACATTGAGCACTAAAAATGGTAGAAAAAAAGTCCACTAAGTCCCCTTTCACTAAAAACAAACTCTCTAAAATAAAACACATCTCTTAAAAACAAACTCTCTAAAATAAAACACATCTCTTTTGAGGTTCTTGTGTTTGATGTGTTTTTCAAATTTAGTTTTTTAGGTCCTTATGTCTTACGTGCTTAAAGAAAAATATTTTCTTCCCAATTCCTTATAGAGTATAAAATTTGTACACTAATAGTGTAAAGATTTATATACAATTAGTATATCATCCACCACTCATTTGTATTACTTTTATTTAAAAGTCAATAATATTTAGAAATGAACGATAAATGATGTAATGATAGTGTAAAAATCTTTTACCGTATTAGTATATACATATTTTTCTCTTCCTCATATGTACTAAAAACACAATATTTTCATATCCTATATCCTTGATGTGCTTAAAATATATACCTTTTTGGATCATGCCCAATGTGCTTAAAAAAATCATTCTTCCCACATTATCCTTGTGCATAATGCCTTTTAAACTTTTATTATTTATATGTCCTCATAAATGAAGTGCTTAAAATTCTATTCTTTTTAGACCTTATGTATGATGTGTTTAAAAAGTATTTTTTTTCCCAAGTCACTATGTCTAACATGCTTAAAGAAAATTTTACTCTTTTGTGGTCCATGTGTGAAGAAAATCGTTGCCTCTAACCTTGACACGATTTTGATGAAGACACCAACATCACCAAAAAGAAGAAAATGAAGAATACTTATGAAGACAAATAATAAGACAAAACTTCAAGACAAATTAGTCTAAGTTAAATAGGTACTTCTATCTTATACTCTCAAATATACAATAGTAGTAATGCTCAAACTATTTTATTTTAAGAAAATTGAAACACTTCAAGTATAAACAAAACAATTTTCAAAATAATGTGTAATAGGTTACTGTATCTAAGTAACAGGTTACATAAGTGAGAAAACCAGTTACCCAACAAAAATTGTGCAGAGTAATCGATTACTGTATGTGAGTAACAAATTACTCTAATTATTTTTTAAATACCCATTTGGACAGAAAGTTTGGGTAATCGATTACTCTAATTAATTTTTAAATGGCCAGTTGGACAGCGAGTTTGGATAATTGATTACTCAAGGCTGTAATCAATTACTATGAGTTGTTGCATCAGTTTTCAGATTTCAAAATGAATGGTTTTCATCCCAAACGAAAATGTTTCATTCCAATCAATTCCTACCATTTCTAAGATGTGTTATGACTGGTTGGAAAGCCTATTTAAATGCATTGAAACTCCTAATTGAAACATAACTCTTACACAAACTTTCAAACATAATTATGAAAATTCTCTGAAATTTTTTTGCACTTTTTACAACTAGTTCTTAAACATTCAAAGTAAATTTTCTCAGTTGCTTAAAGTAAAATGTTTCAAAGTTTTACAAACTTATAAAGAACATTATTACTTAGTATAAAAAGAGTTATCGGATTGCAAGTAATATTACATTTCAAACTTGTAAAGGCAATCCTGCCATTGTTGTAAACTCTTCATTGATATTGCAGAGATCTTTCTTTTACAAGGGTGTGATAAGAAAAGGTCGGAAATCACATAGACCGCAAACTAAATCTCTTTAGTATACTTAGATGTACCTTGTTTACTGTTTTTGTGGCATCGACTTTATTTCCATTGTTCATGGGTTCCGAGAGAAAGTTGAGAACCAAATCAATAGCTATGACTTGACACTGGGAGGCAAGAGAGGGTGATGGCAGCTAAAGGTAGTGGCAGTGGTTGGTGTGAACAGCTAGGTGGTATTTGGCTACAATTTCGGTTCTAGGGGCATCATTTGCTCCATGCATGTCTCCACCAGGGCTCGTTCTTAGCGCGCCATTGCCTAAACCAAAGGCCTCATTGAGGTGTACCTAGCCTATGTCAGATGCTCTATCTAGAATGTGTTGGTAATCCAGTTACCCAACAAAAACTGTGTAGGGTAATCGATTATTGTATGTGAGTAACAGATTACCTAGTTTCAGCAAAGTTGAGTAATCGATTACTCAAGGTTTCTAATTAATTTTTAAATGCCCAGTTGGACAACGACTTTGGATGATCGATTACTCAAGGTTGTAATTGATTACTGTGAGTTGTTGCATCAGTTTTCATATTTCAAAATGAATGGTTTTCATCTCAAACAAAAAGGTTTCATTCCAATCAATTCCTACCCTTTCTAAGAGGTGTTATGGCTGGTTGAAAAATCTATTTAAATGCATTGAAACGCATAATCTAAACATAACTCTTACACAAACTTTCAAACATAATTCTGAAAATTCTCTGAAATTTTTGCTGCACTTTTTGCAACTAGTTCTTAAACTTTCAAAGTAAATTTTATGAGTTGGTTAAAGTAAAATGTTTCAAAGTTTTACAAACTTATAAAGAGCATTATTACTTAGTATACAAAGATTTATCGGATTGCAAGTAATATTACATTTCAAACTTGTAAAGGCAATCCTACCATTGTTGTAAACTCTTCATTGATATTGCATAAGTCTTTCTTTTACAAGGGTGTGATAAGAAAATGTTGAAAATCACATAGACCGCAAACTAAATCTCTTTAGTATACTTAGATGTACCTTGCTTACTGTTTTTGTGGCATCGACTTTATTTCCATTGTTCATGGGTTCAGAGAGAAAGTTGAGAACCAAATCAATAACGATGACTTGACAGTGGAAGGAAAGAGAGGATGATGGCAGCTAAAGGTAGTGGCAGTGGTTGGTGTGAACAGCTAGGTGGTATTTGGCTACAATTTCGAGTCTAGGGGCATCATTTGCTCCATGCATGTCTCCATCGGGGCTCGTGCTTAGCACACCATTGCCTAAACCAAAGGCCTCATTGAGGTGTACCTAGCCTATGTTAGATGCTCTATCTAGCATGTGTTGGTAATCGAGGTACCCAACAAAAACTGTGCAGGGTAATTGATTACTGTATGTGAGTAACAGATTACCTAGTTTCAACATAGTTCAGTAATCGATTACTCAATGTTGTAATCGATTACTCTAATTATTTTTTAAATACCCATTTGGACAAAAAGTTTGGGTAATCGATTAGTCAAGACTGTAATCGATTACTCAAGACTGTAATCGATTACTCTAATTAATTTTTAAATGCCCAGTTGGACAGCGATTTTGGATGATCGGTTACTCAAGGTTGTAATCAATTATTGTGAGTTGTTGCATCAGTTTTCAGATTTCAAAATGAATGGTTTTCATCCCAAACGAAAAGGTTTCATTTCAATCAATTCCTACCCTTTCTAAGAGGTGTTATGGCTGGTTGAAAAGCTTATTTAAATGCATTGACACTCAGAATGGAAACATAACTCTTACACAAACTTTCAAACATAATTCTGAAAATTCTCTGAAATATTTTCTGCACTTTTTGCAACTAGTTCTTAAACTTTCAAAGTAAATTTTCTGAGTTGCTTAAAGTAAAATGTTTCAAACTTTTATAAACTTATAAAGTGCATTATTTCTTAGTATATAAAGAGTTATCGGATTGCAAGTAATATTACATTTTAAACTTATAAAGGCAATCCTGCCATTGTTGTAAACTCTTCATTGATATTGCAGAAATCTTTCTTTTACAAGGGTGTGATAAGAAAAGGTTGAAAATCACATAGACCACAAACTAAATCTCTTTAGTATACTTAGATGTACTTGTTTACTGTTTTTGTGGCATCGACTTTATTTCCATTGTTCATGGGTTCAGAGAGAAAGTTGAGAACCAAGTCAATAGCGATGAGTTGACAGTGGAAGGCAAGAGAGGGTGATGGCTGCTAAAGGTAGTGGCAGTGGTTGGTGTGAACAGCTAGGTGGTATTTGGCTACAATTTCGGGTCTAGGGGCATCATTTGCTCCATGCATGTCTCCATTAGGGCTCGTGCGTAGCGCATCATTGTCTAAACCAAAGGCCTCATTGAGGTGTACCTAGCCTATGTCAGATGCTCTATCTAGCATGTGTTGGTAATCCTTATCATAGGTGAAGTTGACTTTGACTCACCACATCTTGACACATATGTTTGATAGTAATCGAGTCTTATAGAATATATGAGAATTTAGTACCTTACACCACTAGTTCAAGGCTTCTTTGATAAATATATTTGAGGTATTGAATGTGAGGGATGAAATTAAAATAGTTAGTCATATAGGGATGGCAATGAAAACCGAACCTGTGGGTACCCGTACGAACCCAACCTGAATTTAACGGGGAAAACCCGATCCCAATATTCGGGTTCGGATTCGGGTTTGGTACACCTAATACCCTACCCCGAACCCGCCCAAACCCGTTAGATATAATATTAGGCATACCTAAAGTCCTAAATTTGAAATAGAAATAGTAGCGTGATGTGAAACAGTGAAAGTGAGAAAGTCTGAAACACCCAAAGTCACACTCTCTTACACTCACTTTCTTCTCCGGCAAGGTGGCAGGCGCAGCGGCAATCCTCAAGGTGAGTCTTTCGTGTTCATCTTCTTTCATTACTTTTGTGTTTCATTAATCTTTGTTTCCATCAATCCTTGTGAAGAGTATTACTAAAAGTATGAAAAATAAGCATTGAAAGTGTATGATTTTAAGAGAGAATATGCATTGAAAGTATTACTCTTCTTCCTTCTACCCTTTCTCATTTTGCTCAATACCCTTCTTCTAATGTATGGCAAACTAGGTGACTTGAACTCTGCCAGAACTTGTTTGATGAACTGCCTCAACGAAATGAGGATTATATATTAGTAAAAAATAAAACAAATATATATCTATTTACCTCTGATTTGGTGTGTAGTAGGTTTTTGGATCTCAATTCTTTTTAATTAATTATAAGATTGAATATATATTTATACATAGTTCCTCTATTTACATTCAAATTCATTTGAAGAATTTTCCCCTTATGATTTAGTGCTCAACCTAAGTGGTTAATTTAATCCTTACACATGCATGCTTTTTCCCCTATGTTCCAAATTGAGAAATTTATCCTAAAAGCTTTTTAGGTAAATTATAATTATAATTAGAAAGTTGTTTTGAATATAAACTTCCACACTTAAAGTTGTTCCAAATTGTTTTGAATAGTGATGGTTGATTTAAAAATCAATGATTAGGAATTTTAATAATTTGGTATTGTGTTATACACTAATGTATATTGTAATGCGTAATGAATTTAGTGATTAAATATGTGTTTGCTAATATGTGTAAATCTGTTTTTTCTTCTAATTGTTTTATTATTTATCCAATTAGGGAGAATGAATATAATAAACAGAACAAATATGGATGTGATTGGTACCCAACATGCTTCACAAGGAAGTTTACAACAAGTAAATGTGGAAGGCACTTCTAACACTACACCTGAACAATCTCATATTGGACAAGATGATAATATAGAATCAACAACACAACCTACATCAAAGAGGCATAAAAGTGTGGTGTGGGAGCATTTTGAAAAGATTAAAGTGAACGGAGTAGACAAGGCTGAGTGCAAATATTGTAAGAAAAAACTCGGAGGGAGTTCAAAGAACGGAACAAAGCACTTGCACAACCATATGGAGTTGTGTATTCAAAAAAAGATTATGATGAGAGGCAATGACAAAGGACAATCATTTCTAATGCTTAAAGCCTCACAAGGTAAGAGAGAGTTAGGAGTTGGAACTTATGATGCAGAAAATACAAAAAAAAGGAGCTTGCGAGTGTGTGGACCATGTTGGTTTTAGAAAGTACTCAGCTTCCCTCCAACCATTGTTTCAAGTGCCTTCTCGAAACACCATCAAGAAGGAGATATTGAAAGTGTATGATTTTGAGAGAGAATGTGCAATGAAGATGTTGGATAGTCATGAAGGGAGAGGGGCCATTACCTCAGATATGTGGACCTCAAGTAATCAAAAGAAGGATTACATGACAGTCACAACTCACTATATTGATTGCTCTTGGACTTTACAAAGTCGAATCTTGAGGTAATTATATTTATAACTCAATTTATTTGCAGTTTTTCATGGCAAAATTATTGAATGTGAATATTGTTATTTTAGGTTCATTTATGTTCCTGCCCCTCACACTAGTGATATACTTTGTCATGCGCTCGTTGAATGCTTTATGGATTGGAACATTGACACAAAAATAGCAACTATTACTCTTGATAATTGTAGCACAAATAATGCTATGATTCCAAAAATTAAGGATAAATTGTGATTGGGAAATTTATGAAGGATGGGTCTTTACTTCATATGCGTTGTTGCGCACATATCCTAAATTTAATAGTTAAAGATGGATCATAAGTTGTGAAAGATGGGATAGAAAAGATTCGAGATAGTGTAGCATATTGGAACGCTACACCAAAAAGGAGCGAAAAGTTTGAGGAGACTGCTAAACAATTGTGAGTTCCTTACACTAGAAAGTTAATTTTAGATTGTCCAACTAGATGGAATTCAACTTACAAAATGCTCGAGGTTGTCATATCGTATAAGGATGTATTTAATCGGTTAAATCAACGTGACACTCAATATACTTGTTTGCCAAGTAATTCACAATGGCAATTTGCAGAAGATGTTTGTGAGCAACTAAAATTGTTTAGTTCCATAACCGAGATGATTTCTGGTACTAAGTATCCAACTGCCAACATATATTTTCCCAAGATTTGTCAAATTAAGCTAGCAATAATAACTCAGTTGATGAACTCCTCTAATGAATAATTAATTAATTAAAATGATGGCAGAGAAGATGATGACTAAATTTGAAAGGTATTGGAGTGTGATTCATGATATTATGGGAGTTGCTACAGTTTTGGATCCTAGATACAAAATGGCATTACTTGAATTCTATTTTGATAAGTTGTATGACCATGATGCATTTACGCAAGTAAGGAAAATCTGAGAGCTGTGTTATGATTTAGTGTCTGATTATCAACAAACAAAAAATTCTAGTGGAAGCTCTCCATTGTTAAACAGAATTGTTACTAATGATGAACCTTTGGAGGATTATGATGTGTTTATCGAGATGAGAAGAGAAACTAGAAGCTCAAGTGTTAAAATTGAGTTGGATCATTACTTGGAGGAGGATATTATAAAAAGAACGCCGGATTTTGACATTTTAAATTGGTGGAAGACAAATGGAGTCATGTATCCAACACTTCAAGCAATTGCAAAGGATTTGTTAGCTATTCCTATTTCTACTGTAGCTTCTGAATCAGCATTCAGCACAAGTGATCGAATATTGAGTCCTCATCGTAGTCGACTTAATTGGACTACATTAGAGGCTTTGATGTGTGCTAGGAGTTGGCTATGGTCTGCTGAAAACGTTGGTAAAGTTTTAAATTATTAAAGTATTGATTCAAGTATCAGATTTAATATCTTATATTATGTAATATATTTTATCTTATCATTCTTTGTTTTCAATATTGGTAGAAAATTTGAATTCCAGTTTCGCACAAGAATATGCTACTTTTTAAATGAAATGGAGTTTGGTGATGAAGGTATTTTACATTTCACTTGTTTTAAATTCTTTGTTTAATGGATATATTTAATTTTGGTTTTTAAATCTTAATACATATAAAGTGATGAATAATAGTTTGAGTTATCATTTTGAAGATTAGTAGTTTCTGCCTGAGTGTCTGCTGCATCCAGATATTGAAGGAGACTTGTATTTTAGTGTATTGCATCTATGGAAGAAGACTTGTTAATTGTTATTGTTACTGAATTATGCTATTATTAGTGAATTATTGTTATTGCTTCATCCAGATATCTAGTGAATATTGTTACTAAATTATGTGCTTTATTGATTGTGGTACTGAAAATATGCATTATTTATGGTTGTGGTATTGAAAATATGCATTATTTATATGGCAGTGATGAACCTAGTATATGCTAATTGCCTAATTCATATGATGACACTGATGCTAAAGTATGCATTATTTATGGTGATAGTGATGCTAAAATGTGTATAATACACAGTGATGCTCACTACTCAGCATTTATTTATTTATTGTCGAGTTTACCCGTCAAGTTTGGGTTACCCGATGGATTTGAGGATAATATTCTTATTTTCAACCCCGTTGAGTTTGAGTTCGTATTCGAGTTTTACATTTCGGGTTCGGGATGAGGTAAGGATAAACCCGACCCCGATCCGCCACGTTGACATTCCTATAGTCATATTAACATTTTTAGCTTTAATTTAATGACAATATCAAAAGTTGCTCAAAAATAGCATGGTAGAAGACTAACAATTTCCATCTAAAAAAACTTGTATAAATATATATACAATGTTATATTTGGAAACAAATATATTTATATTTTTGGTGTTATTATTAATGACTAAATATTAATTATAATTTAATGTTTAACGTATTATCGAGATTTTATTGGTTGTCTCTCCATAGATACATCTCTAAACAAATGAAAACAACATCACACAACATATCATATCCTGCCAAGTGTACATTTCACCACGTGTCATCATATTACTAGTTAGACACTCTCCTTCTTTGTCACCTGAATAAACACACTATTCCTTTCTCTCTCTCACACACACTTAAATCTTTCTCTTATTTCAATTTCAAATATATTCTCACAAACACGAACACGAACTTCGAATTCGTTCAACAATGGCGTCGTTTCTCACAATCTTCACTATAATTCTCTCTTCTCTTCAATTCCTCATATTTCCTTCACATTCCGCAGTTTTCACCGTAGATCTAGGTTCCGAATCGCTCAAAGTCGCTGTTGTAAACCTAAAACCTGGTCAGATCCCAATCTCCGTCGCGATTAATGAAATGTCCAAGCGTAAATCTCCGGCGTTGGTTTCATTCAACTCCGGCGACCGTCTTCTCGCCGAAGAAGCCGCTGGACTCGTCGCTCGCTATCCGCAAAACGTTTTCTCACAAATTCGTGACCTCGTTGGGAAACCCTACGATTTCGCTACGAAATATCTCGATTCGTTGTACTTGCCGTTCGAGGTTGAACGAGATTCGAGAGGCGCGGTGAGTTTTAAAGTAGATAATGAAAACGGTACCGTTTTTTATTCTCCCGAGGAGTTGGTTGCTATGGTTTTGAGCTACGCAGTGAGTTTAGCGGAGTTTCATTCTAAGGTTCCGATTAAAGACGCAGTGATAACGGTGCCGCCGTATTTTGGGCAATCTGAACGGAAAGGGATTATTCAGGCGGCGAAGTTAGCGGGGATTAATGTTCTTTCGTTGATTAACGAGCATTCTGGTGCGGCGTTGCAGTATGGGATAGATAAGGATTTTTCAAACGAGACAAGGCATGTTATATTCTATGACATGGGTTCAGGGAGTACTTATGCTGCGCTTGTGTATTTCTCAGCGTATAAAAGTAAGGAGTATGGGAAGCCTGTGTGGGTGAACCAGTTTCAGGTAAGCGTTGTTACTTACTCTATCTATATGAGAGTAAATGTCAATTGTAGTTTTAATTTTGGATTTACATGTAGTTTTTGGTGTTTGAAAGTTAGCTCGGTTTTGGCTTTAATTCCTAATTATTTGGATTTCGCTACATGTTAATACCACCACGGGCAAGGTTGATGCTGACTTGTCATCACGACCGGGACTAATAATTCAATTTTGAGCACACACCCTGGTTACATACTTAAAATGGCAATATAGAGTAATTCGATGAGTAGACACACTGAGTTAGGATTAGGAATAGTTGTTTTAAAGAGAAAGTTGAGGTATTACCTATGAATGAAAAGAGGGTAGAATCTCACCTTAGATGGTTAAGGCATATCTATGGATGAAATGGAGGGTAGCCTAAGCGCCTGGGTAGAGGAGCCCAAGAAAAATAATAGCTGAAATCAGTTAAGAAGGATTTATATGTGAGTTGTTTGTGTATACACATTTTTATGATCGGAAATTATGAGGCCGTCTGATCCATGCAGCAAGTCCAACTTAGTGAGAAAAGGCTTGGTTGTTGTTTTGGTTATTTAAACTTGTGATTTTATGTTATATTAACAGTTGTAGTATCTGCAATTTGGACTAAGTCACTATATTGTTTTCCTTACAAAAAAGAACATGCATATATTGGTTAATGTTGATGCCTATGTTTGCTTTTTGAAACATGCTGATTATACTGGTGGAGAATGCAAATATGCTGGACATACTTTGTTATCATGAAACCAATCAGCTATTATTAGATCACTATTATTAGGGAGTGCAACACTCGAATTTTGTTGAGTAATGTCTCAGATAGTGTCTTATTCGATGTTTCTATTTCTTACACAATGAACATGTTGATGCTAGATGTTTTTTTATTGATAATATGTATTTATGCAATTTCAATTTGAAATTCAAATTGTGTATTATAACTTCAAATTTATGTTTAAAAGACACACACACACACGTATATATAATATATATTTTGTTGAAGAGGATATGTCCAGGAAGGAATATCTACAAAACCGAGGGCCCAGGAGCCCAGGAATCCTGGCTACATTCCAAAGTTATCAAGCTGCCTCACAATTTTTTATTTTCAATATTTGTAACGAAATAAGCAAACGAAATACAAAGTTTGAAATTTTCAAATTAATAATAGTAAGATGGGGCCTATGTTAAATTAACTTGCTGCTGCATACTTTTCTGTGACTGAAGCAGAAGAAAATAAATTGATTAGCTCACTCTTTAAAAAATTATTTTATTCTTCATGCGAATCTTAGTCCTCCTAACTTTCTTACTTAATTCATAATTCATGTAGGTTAAGGATGTCCGTTGGAACTCAGAGCTGGGTGGTCAGAGTATGGAAATGCGATTGGTGGAGTATTTTGCTAATGAGTTCAATGCACAAGTTGGCAATGGAATAGATGTGAGGAAATTCCCCAAGTCTATGGCTAAATTGAAGAAACAGGTTAAAAGAACAAAAGAAATTCTTAGTGCAAACACAGCAGCTCCCATTTCAGTTGAATCACTTCATGGTGAAATAGATTTCAGGTAGGTTAAATTTGAAGTAACCTGTGAGCGCTTTCTGCATTCCTGATTTAAATGGTGTATTTAACCTCTATGAACATTTCAGTCTGAACAAACACATGGAAAATATTATAATGAACACTCCTATGGAGAATATTAAATCCAAATGGTTCATTTTTTCTTCAGAAAAAGAAAATTTCAATTGAGAAAATTTCTAGGAATGTATTTTAACTCAAGAGTTATTATCTGCATTTAATATAGAAGGGCAGCCTAGTGCATAAGACTCCCACCTAGTGGCGTCTGAGGATGATAGATGTATACAGTCTTACTCTCGCAAGCGAATAGGCTCTTACTAGGAATTGAACCCATGATCTCCAAGTCACAAGGCAACAACCTTATTGTTGAGCCAAGGCTTAGCTCTTCTCTACATTTGATATGTTCTCTCATATTTTTTATAGTATATATTTTGTCCATGGGAGGTCAGTTTTTTCCAGATGATTTGCCAAAAAAGTAGGGAAATCACTGGAAAATCTAATACCTATAAATGCAGTCAGTATAACTAAACAATGTAGTTTCTCTTTAAATAGGCTTGTCCTTATTTTTTGTAATGATGCAGCTTCAAAGTTTTTTGCCAATGCCCTACATGTCCTTAGTTTGGTTAGTCTTGGCAAGCCATATTTTTTTGAACGATGAGATTTAACATTTTTTTAATTACACAATAACTTCTATGATTATTGTTTTGTTAATTTTGAAGAAATTCCTGACCACCCTTCACTGTAGTTTGGTCATCCGAGTCTGAAAAAACTAAAACAGATAGTTCCTCATCTCTCCAATTCATAATCATTCTAGTTTTAGTCATGTCAGCTTGCAAAACATGTCCGGGTTACATTTCCATGTATTGTTTGGGGTCCTAGTCATGCCATCTTTGTTTTAGGCTACACGTATGTTTTCACTTTCATTGATTATTTTCATGGTGCACATCGATTTATTATGTGAAGATCATTAATTACTATTCGATTATTTTTTAATTTTGTACCGAAGTCCACACACAATCTTGCATATAATTCAAGATATACCTAGTGATATTACAAAAGTGTAATTTTCAGCCCTCTGTAATTACTTTATGGAACCACCTTTCTTTTCCACAATCCTCATCACGAAAAAAATGTCCCCTCTTTTACACCTTGTTTTAGAAAACAAGAAACAGTGAAAACCAAGGAGCACTTTTGTAATTTTGAGTCGAAACAAGAAACAAACTAGAAAACCCTCAATGTTTCCTTTCTAACTTCAGAGGGTTAAAAATGAATGAAGGTACACATGATAGTTTCTCATCCAAACATACCCTTAGTGGTGCTCAGTCAGTACATGATCTCCAAACATACCCTTAGTGGTGCTCAGTCAGTACATGATCTCCAAACATACCCTTAGGGATCATGTACTGATCAAATTGTGGTATATTTTATTACGGTTAATGCTTAAGGGTTCTTCATTCAAGGGTTATTTTCTTGCAGGAGCACAATAACCCGTGAGAAGTTTGAAGAGCTTTGTGGAGATATTTGGGAAAAATCTCTTTTACCTGTGAAAGAGGTGATTGAGAATTCAGGCCTGTCCTTGGACCAAATATATGCAGTAGAGTTAATTGGAGGTGCTACCAGAGTTCCAAAGTTACAGGTTTGAAAAATGCATTTCCTTTTTCTACCATTAGTTACGCAATATGCAGATAGAGAAGAGTGGTATCATGTCTGCAGATTTTAGCGCATGAGCTTGATCCTTCATAATATTTGTCCTGATACCATTTCTTTCCGTATAACACCTGTCTTAAATTATAATACTAGTTTTGACTTTTGACAAGTCAGTGATTCTATTTGTCAATCTATGTAACATGTGCCTTCTCAAACTTGATCATATTTTATGATAGAAGATATGCTTGTTAATGCTATTTTTTTAATATAAATATTAATAGTGAAGAATAAGAATGAGATGCTCACATTAGCATATAGGTTGTTATGTATAGATAGTAATCATGAATGTGATTCAATTGTTTTACACTTTCATATCAAATATAAATACGATTTAGTTTGGATGACATGAATCTCTGATATAGTTTCAACTTATATTCGATATCTATTTAATTGTCAAAAGAACTGCAGCATTTAATCTTTTTACCTATGCATTCTCCAAATACTGTGTTTGTTCTTTTGTTTTATGGGTCTAGCAGTTTACTCAGAAGTCCAGCATAACGTATGGAAAATTACTTCTTATTCTGTTTACTACAATTGCAGGCTAAGCTTCAAGAGTTCCTTGGGAGAAAAGAACTTGATAGGCATCTTGATGCTGATGAAGCAATAGTTCTTGGTGCAGCTCTGCATGCTGCAAATATAAGTGATGGAATCAAATTGAACCGCAAACTCGGAATGGTAGATGGTTCCTTGTATGGATTTGTGTATGAGTTGAATGGTCCTGATATTTCAAAAGATGAAAGCTCTAGGCAGTTACTTGTACCACGAATGAAGAAACTACCAAGCAAGGTAAATCAATTATTAGTTTATGGTTCACATGCTTCATGAGACTGCATATCACAAAAAGAGTGAATTTGATGAAGTTAGTTTCCAATTTTACCGATCCTCTATAATATTGTCTACTTAACAGATGTTCAGATCCATTAATCATAACAAAGATTTTGAAGTTTCCCTTGCTTATGAAAGTGAAAATCAATTGCCACCTGGTGTTTCATCTCCTCAAATTGCTCAATACCAGATATCTGGCTTGACAGATGCAAGTGAGAAGTAAGGATAAGAAACCTCATTAACTACTAATGACATAGTTGCTGATTTGAGCCACTTATGGAATTGTTTTTCATGCCAAATGTAAAGAAACTCTAATGCCCTCCTATTTTTTTGTCTCCATTATACTTCTAGATACTCATCTCGGAACCTGTCATCCCCCATCAAGGCAAATATACACTTCTCCCTTAGTAGGAGTGGAGTTCTTTCTCTGGATCGGGCAGATGCTGTTATTGAAACAAAGGAGTGGGTGGAAGTTCCTAAAAAGAATTTGACCATAGAGAATTCAACTATTTCATCAAACCAATCAAATGAAGCTGGTGCTACAAACAGTTCCGAGGAAAGCAATGAAAACTTGCAAACTGGTAGTGGGTCTAGTAAGACCTCCAACATCAGCACAGACGAGCAAAATGCTACAGAACCAGCAACAGAGAGGAAGCTGAAAAAGAGGACCTTTAGGGTTCCATTAAAGGTGAAAGCTAACTGGCTACCCGTACTTTCTTGTCTTAATCTGGCTGGTGATTTTCCTGGGCGAGATTGAAATGGGATCTTCTAATATACACTTTTCATCGTCTTGTTCTTTAACTGGTGGCAGATTGTTGAGAAGATAACAGGACCTGGAGTGTCTCTATCAGAAGAGTTTCTTGCTGAAGCTAAAGGCAGATTAGAAGCACTAGACAAAAAAGATGCAGAAAGGAAAAGAACAGCGGAGTTAAAAAATAATTTAGAAGGATATATTTATACTACTAAGGAGAAGGTTGGTAGTAAACAATATGCATATGGTTTTCTTTGACATTTAAGGCCTTTATCTTTTATATGACTAGTAATGTTTTAGTCTATAAGATCTCTATTTTCTTTCGAAGTAAAATAATAGGTATCTTTAATCAGTTGTCTCTTTAATTACTTGGATTCTTTTTCTGTTGTATATTTGTCTGAGGCAGAATGTGGAATTTGGGAATGATGCTCCTGCTGTTGTTTTATTGCTTTACATACTCTATAGACTAAATTTTAAGTCTATTGTTTGATTCTCAGAATTTTAAAAACTGATTGACTTGACCACCCTTTCTATTTCTTATTGTACTATTATTTTTCAACTTGTTCTTACCGCTGCCTGCCTTTTAATCAGATTGAAACTCTTGAGGAGTTTGAAAGGGTTTCTACCGCTGAGGAACGCCAGTCTTTTATTGAGAAGCTTGATCAGGTTAACCCTTTTCCTTGGGAGACAAATACTAACTGTTATTGTTTAAATATAAGAATATTTACTTAAGCTTCTTGAATTTTGTCAGGTGCAAGATTGGTTATATATGGATGGTGAAGATGCCAATGCTGATGAGTTTCAAGAACGTCTGGATACGTTAAAAGCTGTTGGTGATCCAATTTTCTTCAGGTCTGTTGTATTTTCAGTTATAGTCTATGCATGCCTTTATAGTGTGGTAATGTTTTTCTGAATCACTTAACATCATCTCAGGTTAAAAGAGCTTACAGCTCGTCCATTAGAAGTTGAGAAAGCCCATAAATACCTCGGTGAGCTGAAACAGGTACCAACAACAAACTTATGATGTAATGTGTGCTTTGACACTGTTTTTGCTTTTCATTTTTGTTCCCTTTTTGTATTCTAAATTTACTCTTTTCTATCACTGAAATTGGAGCTTGGCTCCTTGGTTTTTCTGCTGGTTTCCTAACATGTTAATATTAGTTCTTATCATATATATTCCATTGGAATGCTGGTGCAATTGAATCTTTAATATGATTGACTTAGAAGAATGTGCCTGTATTAATTCTATCATGTTCGTTCCACATCATTCTCATTTGAAGGAATGCTGAAACTGGTCATCCTATGACCTCATTGAGATATTAGATGGAGAAAGGAACATGATTCAAAATATGAAAATGATTGGATATTACTGGCAATATTCATTTACATATATATCCATTGTTTATCCAACTTTATCATGTCTGGTCAGTCTTATGTGCTCATCCTTAGATTTTGTTGGAGTAACGGTTGAAGTATCTGGTGCTTTAGGATGTGTATGTTGCTACAGTCCGTTCAAAATTGGGTGCTCACAGTGTATAAACTAGTTTTTTTCTTTCATGTTAATCATTTAAACTTGATGAGTATTTTGAAAAGAAACTGACCATCCTGTAATGAGATTTGGTAGATGATGCAATACATATGTTTTTTATGTAAAAGTTAAGCAAACCAAACATGTACGATGAGCAATTGGATGTGCTCTTGTAACTATCTGAAGCAGTGTATGTTGATTTACAAAAAAAATTATACAACTACAGCCAAATATTTGGGAATGTCACTAGAAGCATCAATATATCTTTTGTTTTCATCTGCAGATTGTACAAGAGTGGAAAGCAAAAAAGTCTTGGCTTCCAAAACAACGAGTAGATGAGGTATTTGATTCAACTTGATTTTAATAATCTTGATCTGTTTAAAATTATGTGTTATATTCAGAAAATTCAAATTTTTTGTTCGTTGTTAACTTGCCAGGTGGTAGGTGATGCTGAAAAATTAAAGAAATGGTTGGACGAGAAAGAGACTCAGCAAAAGAAGTAAGTTCTTATAGTAATTTTGCATGTGCTTTGCAGCAATTGATGTAATAGCACATTTTTCAGTTTTAATCTGGTCTATTTATCCTTATTTAAATATAATATAATATAATACGTGATTAATTTCAACATATTTAGTAGTGGTTATTGAGCTAATTGATGTAAGTTATCTTTGGAAGTAGTTTTCTTTACTCTCCTATTACCTTTCTAAGATAGACTGAATAGGCTATGGGGGTCAATTTATATAGAAAAATATGATCAATGAATTTTGGTTACACAGTGAAAATAGTTTGTAATAAGTTAAGGTTATTTTGTCATATAAAAAAGCCTGTTCTGCTTCTGCCTATAGCTGTATGTGATTCAGCATATTTTGCTACTCATTAATCTTTCTTGATATTCTTACAAGGTTTCTGGTGTCTAGTTAATTATTATTTTCCAGATAAAAATATCTTTAAGATAACTTCTTATTGGGTGTAAGCCTTTCACCCCTTTCTCTCTGTAG
Organism: Lupinus angustifolius; assembly: GCF_001865875.1. Classification (NCBI taxonomy): domain Eukaryota; kingdom Viridiplantae; phylum Streptophyta; class Magnoliopsida; order Fabales; family Fabaceae; genus Lupinus; species Lupinus angustifolius. Next base: position 29,315,343 of record NC_032011.1, read on the forward strand.
GACTATGTAAATGATTTCAAGATGAGCAATGTATCATCTAAATCAAACATTAATGGCTTCAAAGCCGTAAACAAGATTATTTCCCAGTGATTAGTAATTTCTTTTTCTGTCCAGATAGCAAATAATATTGTACTGTTCCTAGATGCTTCTGAATATTTAAGAAAACTGGGCTAGTGTAGCTTTTGTAATGCATTTCTCTTCCAATCTGATTGATTACTTACTCGAGTTTGGCCATTTACGAAATTGCTCAGCGCACATAGCAATTTTTATGTAATTGGCTATATTGATTTCTTATTTTGTAATTGTTTTGAAGGGCATCGGTATTCAGTACACCAGTATTTACTTCTGAAGAAGTATATCTAAAGGTGCTTCTCCTACAAAACAAGGTACTATTTCTTTTCCTTTTCAAGATCAATGCTGCTTTTGATGAAAAAGTTACTTTCGTATCGTCCCTGGTTTTTGGCGGACAAAAATTACTTTCGTATCGTCTCATGAGAAAGTTTTTGTCCAGTACTGAAGCCAATTTAAAAATCAAACAAGAGACAAAAAATCTCATGAGCTTCCCCTTATAGCAAATTTAATGCACCCTAAGAATTGTTTACACTTTAGACTTGTGATTTACAGATATATGAAAAAGCAATGCCTTTCTTTCTGTTAAGGTTTTCTATATACACATTTTCAGGTTTCTAGTATTAATAGAATTCCCAAACCCAAGCCAAAAGTTCAGAAGCCTGTAAAGAATGAAACTGAAAGTGGTGGGAAGAACATGGCGGATAGTTCTAGTGGTGGGAAGAACACGGATAGCTCTTCCTCATCAAGTGATCAATCCGCTAACAATTCAAACGGCTCAAGTGATGAAACAGTAGACGATCAACCCGAAGTTCATGACGAGCTATGATGAAGTCGGTATGTGTTCTTCCGGTTTTCTCCAGTTTTAATCATCTACCTGCGCAATTTTTACAGTTAGAGGTCCGGACTGGTAATGGTAGAATCAATGGATAGGTGAAAGGAGGCAATCAATGCCAGTAGTGCTCAGCAAGCAGGAGAATAGGGTTGAGGTAAAATATTTACTTAATTAATGCTAAAATTTTGAGGAGTTCCTAATTCATAATTAATTTCCCTTTGCTATTTAAAAGGGGCAAAAGTTGTAATTTATAGCCATATGAAGGCTTTTTATGTTTGCTGAACCATATAAGATGATAAGAAAAGCAGTTCTGAAGAATTAATTCTCAAGAAATTGCTTAAAATATCATCTAATACAAATTTTGCTTGATTCAGATCCTATATATCTAAGAATCCTTTATTTTCAAATAATAAGGTGATACAATTTATCTTCTTTTTTTAATTAAATTTTCTCATAATGTCATCCAAGATACATTGTTTATTAGAAAAATCCATAAAGCACTCACACTTTAATTAAAATAAGAGTAAATTATACTAACATCCCCGAGTTTTAGTGAAATTACACAAATTACCCCTTATTTTTTTACACCTACACAAACCTCCCTGAATTTTTTATACTTTTATTACACTGATCATTCCTGCATAAGAAATTAGTGTAATCTTTTAAACAAAAAATATGATAAATGCAATTAAGTTAAACAAAATATGATATATTGTGAAGACAAGTCCAAATAATATGAGTCAATATTTCTTTATTATTTTTGGTTATAACACTATGAGAGGTTTGTATAGATGTAGAAAAGTGAGGAATAATTTGTGTAATTTCATTAAAATTCAAGGGTTACGGTGTAATTTACTTTTAAAATAATTGTATATCTTATGTTTATTTATCAAACAGTATCACATAATTGTACTGTGGCTAATCATGTTGTAAGGTTCAAATTCTTCACGTGTTAGTTTTGAAAAAAAATGAATTTTTTCATTCGCGAAGTGTTTTTGACCGGTTGATATATGGTTTGATTGGTTTAGATTGATATTTTTTTATTTTGAACTATGTGGTATATAATTGTTATACTGAATTAATATGGGTCTTATTTGATAAATATAGCACTGCTATCATTTTCTGATTTAATTCTGGTTTGTTTATTTAATTCTATCTTATGATTTAACTTTTTGAAATGTTATAAATGGAAATGAAGGAATTTAAAATGTGAAGTGGATTTTGAAAAATTAAATGTTTACTTTTGATATATTAAATAGAAGAGATCTACTCATTCTAGAAGTAAATAGAAAAAAATTAATTTATATCTTAGTCATTCTATAAAAATTTAATAATTTACATCGATTTTTTTTAAAGTGGATTTTGCATTTATGGATTTCTAACCCATTGTCCTTAGAAGTTAGAACAATGGTTAACAAAATCTTCTGAAAACTAACTTTTCTATTTTCTATCTGTGTTGTATTGTTTCTAAGGAGTGCTCTATTAGAGACACGTATTAGAGAAGACTAATAATATAAATGTTGTTTTGCACATGCTACTTTTTATTTCAATTACATGTATTTTTCGTGGAGATGATTTTATTGTTATTTGATAAAATTATTATGGTCAATAAAACTCTTCCTGTCATCACATTTATTTGAAAATTACATTTATGAACATCCTATATTAAGAGAATTAATGTCCATGGGAATATTTTGTATTGTTATCTAAGTCATTGTGAGATATATTACCTTAATGTTAATGTGGTGATTAGTAATCCCTATAGAGTCTCCTATATTACTTCTCCAAATCAATCCTAATGATAAGAAATCTTTTTTACCATGAATTTAATATATATATATATTAACAGTGTAAGTGTTTTTACCATTTATATGTTAGTTACGATTGACTTTCAAATAAAAGTATTACAAATTAATAGTGGATACACTGTCGGTGCATAGATTTTAAACTCTTTTATCATTCACCCTTTTCATATAATACACCAGCTCCTGAGCAATAATTATAGTATCTTGGATATGTCTAAAACTTTCCATAGATAATGTCATTAAGAAGCAGCTTGATATGGTTAACAATTGTCTTTGTAATTCCTTTATAAATAGTATTACAATGAGAAATAAAATGGAATTTAGAAATAAAGTTAGGTTTATTAACCTTAGGAATGATCACAAGAAGAGTATTGTTAATCTCCTTCTCGACATTGAGGTTTTGCCACATACTTTTTTTGATACTACTAATGCTATCTTATTTTTTGGGTAAAGAACTAATACTTTCGGGATCGGTGGTTGCAGTCAAACTATTTCTTGGATTTCTGAAACCATGGACTCCCTTATTGATATTGGGTAGTGTCAAACTCTTTTTAAGAGAAGATTGTATTATGTCCACATAAGGTTCCTATAATTCCTCACAACAGCCATTTCTTCTTAAAAAAATACGAAAAATTATATATCCTCCTATTAATTATCCTATCTACAATAAAGTAACATATATCAAAATATAATACATTATTTATTAATGATTGGTTTCCAAATAACTTGTGTTACATTTTTGTGTGTAAGATGATTAGTAGGACAATAACCAACAAAGCTAAGGTCCATAAGATTTCACCTATTCAAATGGACGATTCCTGAACTTAGTTGGTTGAGTTGTGAAGAAATGAAAATGGACACCCATATATTCAAATGTTGTTTTCACATATGAATTTTTTAATTCTTCTACTAAAATAACTTTGACATTTTAATTAAACCTTAAAGAATATTTTTGACCATTTTTTGTATACATTACTAACATATTACTTCATAAAATGAGGTGGACTCATATTGATAATAAATTACATAAATAACCCCCAAAAGTTTGGCTTAATTACACTCATCACCTCTCATGTTTAAAACATTAGACTCACCTTCCCTATGGGATAGGCGAATGTAATTACATTCACCTTTCCTCATAGGTACTCGGTATAATTTATTTATATAATTAGGAGTGGTTTGTGTAGATATAAAAAAAATGAGAAGTGATTTGAATAATTTCAATAATTGTTAGGTAATAAAGAAAAGATGTAATATTTGACTTGCATCTCATTGTCAATAATATCCATAAAACTGAATGTAAAGTTTCAAACAAATGCATCAATTTCAAATTTCAAATTTCTAATGATGGCATGAATATTTTCCACTCTAAGGGAAAGTAGAAACACATACAAGCAAAAAGTGTAGTGTTGATGCTTTATTCAAGGGGCACTTTCACTGCTGCAGATTTTTTTCTCATGGTCCAAAATGCAGCAAAGTAATGATTCTGCAAACAGGATCATAAAACCTTTTTAGCAAATCAGAACAAAGACTTTCAGAATTTATAATATAGGGTTTAGAGATAGAAGAAGAATGAATGCTCAAAATAGTAAAAATTGTATTGATAATATTGTGAATGGTGATGTGAAGTTATGAATATGTTCTGCTATAAAAGACATAATACTAACCCTATTTATATTAATAGTAGACTCCTAATTAAATAAGAAAACAAGTCATAAAAGATAAAATAATCTCAATCCTAAGAAATTTACTAATATGCTCTAAACAAACCTAAAACATAATAATCATCATATGAAACATTCTCAATATCTAAGTATCATCTCATCAATTTATTCTCTGTAATATAATTTTAAGTATAAAAAATGTCCAATCCATGAAAATAGAGCATATTCATCAACTAAAATAAGGTAAATGAGTGGCGCTGTTATACTTTGGTTGATAAGTCATTGGTCGGATTAGTGAGTCATTGACTAGACCGTTGACTCAGTTTACATTAAAATCTTCTACAACTTAAAAATTACCATCATACAAGTATCTACTTAAACAACCAATAAAAAAGGTTTTACTACGACAAAGCCTCGCAAATAAAAATTATCAAGCAACTTATATTTTACTCTTTAATTGCAACAAAACTGCACGAATATGTTTCTAACTTAATTAAACAACTATGGTTTTGTTATAACATAAACTAACAAATAAAAAACAAAACTAGAATAATGATAAACAAAACTACAAATAAGTTGAAAACTATTACAAAAAATTCCGTTTCAAAATAACATTGTTTTGACATTTTTCTATTAAAATGACCGAGTTGAACCAGTCGAATCAACAGTTTTATGCTTCAATTGACAGTCGAACTGGTTCATACTGGTTTTATAGCATGACCAGTCAGATGAATGACTCGAACCGGTCAGCTGCATTGTCTGAACCGAGTTTAATAAATCAGATTGAAATATTGCATTGGAACGTAGTGTGTATTAAATGCATTGAGTCTGAAAGTTGTGATTTGGAATGCAATGTCTCGTTTTTGGTAAAAAGTGCCTAAAAGTACTCGACCCAAAAAAATATTAATCGAAAGCAATAATATCTAAAATAACCAATAACAAATAAATAGCTATATTGTAATAATGGTTTAATATTTCTAAAATAACCAATAACAAATTAATCGAAAGCTTACTTGCATCATTGATCTAGGATTTGTAGTGTATGTTGTCTCAATAGTCCTTTCTTTCTGCAGTCCATGACAAGACCATGCAAATATAATTAGTTACTCACATAAACAGAAAGGGCATAGCATGGCATCATCCAAATGAGAGATGAGATTACCTCAAATTCAAATCCATATTGCAAAGCAACCTTTTTAACATCTTCCAAACTCAATTCAATGGACATTTCCTACAGAGATTTCGGCGAGGATATAATATACACCCAAGTTAAGTGAACATAAAAATGTGAAAGAGGAAAACACTCGTGCAGGATGGTATTGCCCTGATACCATGTTAAAGAATGATGAAACAAAATAGAAAGACCGCAATCAAACAACATCGTTGATAAGAAGTATTGTGTTACAATATTTTAAGCTAATACACTCATTATTTATACTAAATATTTAGGTCTACTTGTACAAGCCCAAGAACGCTACCAGAAGACTTGGAATACTTAAATTTAAATAAGGAAACAAATTAAGAAAAAAATTCCCAACATTATCTCTTAATTAGATGACTAATTGATGCACAATGCAATCTAAACATATAAGTTAATCTAGTGATATATAAATATATTCTAACAATGTGAAAAGAAGAGAAGCTTACATCTTCTTGTCCATACATATCTGCAAAATGATAAAGAAGAGGGCCCATGTTTATCCAAACCTGTCATTGGGGCAATGCCACCCAGTACAAAGGACAAATTAACATAAGATAGGCAACGAACGAGTACATTAACAAACTAAAGGAGAAAAAAAGAGTTAAAATGGATCTGTTTAGAATTTTGAATTAAGGAACTTACTCCACCATCTTTCAGAATTTTTGAAATTATTTCGATGTACTCGATTATATTGTGAGCAGTGTCAAGAAAGAAACAAGTCACAACTGCATCCCATGTGCCTGCATGGCCATTGTAAACCTCATTAAAAATTAAATTAAGTATAGGTATTATAAGATACTGTATTTAGTATTAGATAACTTGTTACATATGTTCAGAGTTGGAGTTATAATGTTAGGTTTATGTAAGATCCGTGTGCCATGCTCGCTCTGTCATACTAAAATCTAAACATCTAAAAATTGAAAAGAGATTTATGCAGCAGATAAATTCAGTTCAGATCCTAGCAGAAAGGGTTTGAATATGACGTTTGAAATAATATGGCAAAAACACAAAATAGAGTTATGTAAGTTCCAAATGGAAATTTTAAAAGTTTGCTTTATTTTATTCTATTATTGCAGGACAACATATTAAAATCATATCAGTAAATCTAACACTACTCAAAAATATGTAGTAGAGATAAACGCAAGTTGTATACACACAAAAAGGTAGCCATGATCACATTATATATAACTAATAACTACTATAGATTAAAAATTCAGAATATAACATTAGAAATCATCAAATCATAGACTCTACAACGTTAAGCATCTATAGCAGAATGTTTCTTAATCATGGTAGCAAAACAGGAATCCTTAATTCAAATGCTGCAATGATTCAGTTTTATTTAACTTGACAGGTCAATAAATAAAGCACCAAGCTTACAGGTAAGGAATAAAAGTAGAAGAGAATAATACTTTTGAAGTTTTCTCTTTCAGAGCTACTGATATATTATCACAAGTAGAAAACAAATACATATGTAGTTAATTTCTCCTACCTGCTTGGCTTGAATCACTGTAGACTTCAACAAAGTCACCTCCACACATGGAAAAGCCTTCAGTAATTCCTGCGCTGCTTCAGGACATTGTAATGCATATCATAATTACAACATACTTTGTAAGAAAAAATTAATCTAATGATGTTTTAATATTATATTCTTTTACAAACTATTATCTTCGGTACACATCATATTACCAATGGAACACATTCTCTATCTTGTCCTTTCCATCTAATAGTTATAAATACAATGCTGGTAATTACAGTAAAGTGCAAGAATATTACAACTAGCACAAGCAAAAACCAATAACCCAATGTATTTGTTATGAATACGTTTTAACAATGGTGAATTAAGCTCAAAACGCAGACCTTCTCGGGTTTGGAAGGAAAAGGGAAATGTTTTCGGAAGTTTGCTATGTTGATGTGCTATTTGGTGTAATTAGATAGAAAGGAATGCTCAAATCTTAAAAGGGAGATCTTTTCCATGAAGCATGCTTGGGGAAATGGGGTTTTCCTTACCACCTCATACTCTGCTGAAAATATGGTTTCTTTCATGGACTCTCTCTGGTAGATTTGGAGAAAGGGAAAGCTCTTTTTTATAAATGTTTAGTGGTTTTAATTAGTTTCTTTGATGCTTTCACTATTAATTATATTAGCTATAACGTCAATACTTTTTTATCCTTTATTTCCAGCTAATAATTTTCTTTTATAAAAGGAATTGATGTATTTACCTGGCTGGATGAATATCGGGTATTGAAACAGGACGAAGTTGGTCACTATCTGACAGTGAGTTGCAATTGCTGTGAATCCAAGGATATATCGTCCACTCGTCAGTAGCTTCAGAACTAACATCCATCAGGCATTCAGGCCATTTGTTAGACAGCAAAAAAAAGAAATACAACAACCACACTTAATCTCATTAGGTGAGGTCGGTTAAAACAAAACAAAATAAATGAACCGAAAAATCAGAACAGCAAAATTTATTTGGTGAATTAAATCTAATAGGTAATTATTTGTAACACTAACAAGATTAAATTTAAAGGGAGAACCCTTATTCTTACTTGTTAAGAATAAAACTTGAGCATATCATCATATAGTATGAAAATTCATTGCCCTGACTGATAAATCCTGCATCGTGGTATATAAAGTACTAGTTACAATAAAAGTGTAACTGAACATAATTCATATGTAATCCCGGTAATACACACGCACCTAGACGTGAAATCTCCAGAGCCAGCCGACCAAGTCCAGCACCAGGAACTAAACAAGCAGGTGGACTGTTTTTTGAAATTTATACTTTTAGTGAACAAATTGTGAAAACAAACTTTCAAAACAGAGTTTTCTGAAGGTATGTAGGGTATTGAGGACTACCTCTCTTTACTGCGATTTGGAAATAAGGCATTAAGCTCTTCAAGTATAGGCATGTAGCACTGATCACGTTCATTTTTACCCTAAAAATATACAATTGCAAAAGAAAAAAGTGATTACTGAATCAAGCTATTCATATGATAACCATAATAGAACTACAAAAACAACATAACAGAAGCATTTCCCATTAATTGGGATCGGATACAAGAATTAAACAATACCATTATGTCAGAAAGGGCAGATAGATTAAAGTCATTTAATGATTAGTTTTTCTTGGTCTCCTTCTACCTCCAACAATTAGGCCAACATATAATCCACATTTCTCACTAGGGCTTTCATTGCTCTTTTACAAACAGGGTTATATTACCTATAGCAAGATTCTACAATCTTCGCCACAATAGGTGATGTCTTTGCATTCTCTCCAATGCACTCTTATCAGATCATGTATTCTATGTCCATCAAACACTAAAACATCCTCATCTTTTCAACAATGGGCTTATGCTCTAGTTGGCTTTTTGCTGTTCAACATTTAGAACTATAATAATACAGAATTGCATGTCACATAGTTGTGTTATCCTTTTGAAGCGGCACTACTTTGTCACTTTGTGGAATAGATCCAAGATACCAAAACCATTCTACTAGTGGCATGATAGTCTTGCTAAACTTAAATTTTACATACAATGTTTACTTAATTTGAAACCATGTGCATCAAAAAGATTTCCCTAAAGCTCTAGTATGCATTTATTCTATCTCTTGACTTTATATCAAAGATTATGTCATCTGCAAAAAGCATGCAGTATGTCATTGGCTTTTAGAAATGATTAGTAAACACATCCAAGATAAGGGCTCATGGTTTGACCCTTCGTTTAAGCTTATAGATACAATTTACAAATAATTTTTCATACACTTATTGGCCCCCAATCAGAAGGGTATACCAGAGAAAAAGGAAGAAGGATCGGGGTAAAATGGGAACAAGTGAAGAAGTAGAATTTGTTGCACATGGTAGTAACTAACTACACACGTGGCAGCAAAAGAGATGTGGAACAGATTCCAGGAGGTGAATATAAGGGGGGAAAGGAGGTCAGAATGGGGAGGCAATGATTGGGAACTTAGGTGGTGGCTATTGTCACAGGGAAGTAGGGATTATTCCAATTGTCAAATACTATCTTTTAATACTGCTCTGTTACTTAATTTTCTTACATAGTTGGGCCTAACTCCACCCCAGAAATTAGTTCATCAGGGAAAGATTGCCCAAGTTATTATAAACGGCTCTTGGCTCTTTAACACACACCCTCACACCCAAGATTGACTCATCTAGAGCATGAAATTTTGCATGAATGAACATCAGCAGGTGGCCCATCGTTTAGAAGGCTTCAATACCAATATTAGAAATTGAGAGTAGTTAGAGAGAGAGAGGGAAATGTAACTGAAAAACATATTATGTTATTCTTATTGAATTAGTGGTTAGAAAGCCATTGTATATAGGCTATGGTTACAGGCTTATAAAGTACCATTGTGCCAGCTCATTATATTTCAGATATTACATAAGAATTAAATATATTAACTAGAATCCTCTAGAACATGTCATAAGCAACCCCTTGTGTCTAACAAATATATATTTTTAAAACAATCCTCTAAAATCATTTGAGAAAGAAGTCCCACTTTTTTACAAAATATGTTCTTCTCACCACCTACTATTATATAATCATAATGTCCATTTAGATTTCCTCCCAACTTGTTTTATATAATAACCATATTTAGAATTCATTCTGAAAAAATGCAACAAAGAAACAAACAGTACCTCTGATGCCCAGTCCCTAACTATGTTCCTTATTATACATCTCACCTGAAGCAAAACAACCAATAAAAATACATTTTAGTATACATCACACCTGAGGCAAAAAGAATAATAGTAATAGCATCTATATATATACGAAAATCATATAAGAATGTCAATCCAATAGAACCATTATAATTAGGGAAATTGTAAAATACAATGATCCAGAAAACAAAATGACAATAGTCATACTAATAATGTTTTGCGCCAGCAAAAGATTAGTTCATATAGAATTATAGACTGATCAAGGTGGCAAATTCTTTAGAAGCACTGAGCTTTCAAGACTGAGAAGTGAGTTAGAGATAAGCCCAATTTATTTATTTCACAAGAATGTGTATTTCATCTAATAAGGGATGTGAGTTGACAACTACCATTCTGATCATGCTATAACACATACAAAAAAAGAACTTCCCAAAAGTTTGTATCGTGACAAACACAATTTCAGGCTATTACAGTATGGAAATGCTCCAATTTATTTAATGCTGATGTGGCAAAAGCTGATGCCAGCTATATTTATGACTCAGACTCTCGGAGTAGTTAGTTACTGCTCTAGAGCATGTTCCAGAATCTAGGTTTGCATACCAGAACCTACCGTTTTCAAATTTAGTTTCTCTCTCTATGTTCTCAACTATCTATAAAAGTAAAAGCAAAAACAAGCCTTAGAAATTGAGCTACTGCTATATGTAATTCTTTCAGAGCAATAAGAAGTCAATTTACAACCTGGTGCTACTGCTACAACCACAGCTAGCTAAACAGAAGACCACATTTATCAATTATTGCAGCAAGCTACTTTCATACTCTGATTCAATCAAGCCCAAGGTATTAAGGGTGTGTTTGTTTTCTTTCTCGAATTCCTATTTTCCTTAACTTTATCAATTGCACAAATCAGGGTTCATTTTAGACAATACTATGGATTAGCCCAATAAAAATTCAAGGTGAGTCTCCCTAGAATTTGACCCAAAACCCAACAAACCACAAATTCGCAGGCACTGTGCAGCTATCACATATTTTGCACCATCCAAAAAAACATCTCCCCCCATTAAAATTGAAATCAACCCTTCGACTATTACACATAGGAGCAGATTGTTAGCTAAAAAGAATGGAAGCCAGAAACAAAAATATACCTTGTCTACATCGACTAAAGGAACATACAACTGAAATGATGGATCCGAACAATGTTGCCCTGATGAGGAGACCTGGAATAAATCATGAAAAAATGTGGATAAATTATATTTGCCCTGGAATACTCATACAAGAAGGGTGAATCAAGAGGATAGAAGGCATATCACAAATACAGGGATTCCATGATTCCATCTCCTAGAAAACAAATCAGTATAATCAACATGCCATAAAACTTTGCCAGCAACAAGGTCTCACAAGGCGTTCCATGACAGAGAATTCAATCATTAAAAGGATATTTTGAGACTAGATATATTTCTTTCCAACTCATAATTTCATCCAGATTCCAGAATGATACCTAGTACTTCAACTTTCCATAAGGGATGGGGTTAACGACAGATTAATCAAATGAGATTCTAAAGCTAGTTATTGTTACCATCTCCAGGTAAACATGTCTCAGTTGTTGTTGAATTAATTATTATACAAAAACTTTGGTTGTTTGCAAAAAAACTACAAGAGAGTGGACAGGAGGATGAAAGAGAAGTTCCAAATGTATCAGGACATGCTTTAATGAAGGGAATACAAATTATCTTTGAGAATAAATGTGACGTACCAAAGTGCAGGAACATTCACCGGAAAAAAGTGAAGTTTTGACTTTAGCAAATTACTCTAAAATATATGAAGATTTTTTCTTTCAAAAATTCTGTCATTATTAACACTAATTTATCATCAACTCATCAAGAACAATCCAATCAGACAATTCTAGAAAGAACAATTCTGAACCTCCGAATTTATCATACTAATTACTATACAGTGAAAGGTTTCAATGCTTTTTATATTCCAAACACAATGATGAGTTTACTTTTTCATTCAATACTTGTTTTATTTAGTATTAGGAGCGTTTTTAGGAGGACATAGCATATCTCAGAAAAAAATAAAAAATGCTGTTAAACTAACAGAAAAGAAGGAATTACATTGCCATTGGAATCAGTTATAGCACTTCCACCATACTCCTCAAACTCTTTAGAAGGTACCGAACTTAGAGGATGGCTCCCAGCATTCGAGTGATGGTGACTCTCAATGTCCACCTCCTGTTGTTATCTACAGGGTCAAATTTCTAAATGAAAAAAACAATGACAGAACCAACGAAATATCACAGTTCTTATCTACCGAACCGAAAAATGATCATGGAGTCAAATTCTGCAGAAACCTTATTAGCATGCACCTGTACAGGAGATCTGCATGTGTCATTGCTACCTTCCACACAACCATGCTGATCGCAACATTTTATCCTCACTGGGTCTGTCTCACATGAACAAGCATTATTCGCTTGACAGGCTAAATGATCTGCTTGGGCATGCTCAGCATGTGAATCCCCACTTACATCTACGTCCTGGCTCATATCGAACGGAGGTTCAAATGCCTACAAAATTAAATTACACTAATATCAAGCATTACCATAATACAAAAGAGGAATTAGTCACCAAAAGAGTTGGTTCTGACCTGAAGCATACTGAATATGAAATGAGAATTCATCGAGATACACCTGCACCATTGGCAAGCACAACAAATCACAATAATCTGAGATAAAGATTCAATGATTCTGAGTTAAAATTTTGAATCAAACTCTGCCTCCCCATTATTAAATAAAATATTGTCCCCAAGGGTCAACTCAGTTGGTAAAGTTGTAGGACATAAAGTGTGAGCGCTCAGGTTCAAACCCCAGTTTCTGCGCTCTCTCCCTCACCCCTTTAAAAGAAAAAATATCATCAATAACATTAACTTCTAAAATATGCAGTAATTGTGTGTTTATTAATCATTATTTGGCAAGAAAAATCACTATGAAAATTAGAATGAGAACTGTATCTGATAGAAACTAGAGGAGTGATTCATATGACGTGATAGAGAAATAGGGAAACAGAAGAGTTACACCAGAAAATGGATAAGTCTCTACTCTCAAAGCCTAAACTCCACAGAGAAATATCTCTGCCCAAGCTACCAGCTGGAGATGAATAACATTGCAGTAAAATTGTATTTAACCAATTAGACTGGATGGTGTAAAATATAAAGTTGTATCTAATTTGAAAGAGAATGATTTTAAAAAAAAAACTTAAAGAACTAGAGTTAACAAGTAAAAATACCACCATTAGTAGTGTTTTTTTATAATGGAGTTAAAAGTTGGCAGAATGTAAAATTTCATTTAACCTTATGTCCAAGGCAAAAAATTTCAGACATATAATGTTATATATCATGCATACAATAACCTTATGCCAGGTGTGTGGATGAATGAACTTTAATTTTTTTGCAAAATCCCAATGAAGGGGGAAAATATCTATGAAAGTAGTTAAGCAGCAAACTTTTCAAAGCCTCTTACAATCTCATCCCTTGTTCCTTAAATAAAGTGCCATTAGCATCAACTTCAGAACAAATAAACAAGTAACCTTTTTAAGATACAAAAAAATTTATAAAGAATAAAAAATAGCAAGTAAAATTTACCGGCGTAATCTTTCAAACTTTAAAGGATAGTGAGATAATAAATCCTACAATACAAGAAAAAGGAGATCGTAAACAAAGGAGTAAAAGTCTGAACAGAAATTGCAAGAAAAATTATAAGACAGCAAAGCAACTATAAAATGTTAGAACTATATTAGCTAGAACAGGTATTTACAGTAAAGTCAATTAGTGCTCTAGTTTAGGAGCTAAATTAGGAAGTACAAAAACGTTTAAAATTAATCCCTCACACAGTATAAATCTATGCAAGTATAGACTGATTAGTTACACACTTACACAATCCCAGCAACATTCTCTCTATTTGCATCTATGTAATCAAATCCCAGATCCAAAGCATCCAAGCCAACCCCAAAAATGGGATAGCAGGATGGCGGATAGCAAGATGGTCGAGATAGGGATGTTTAGGGAAGCAAAATAAGAAATTTATACTATACACATACATGATATAACTGCTGAAGAAGTCTAATGTAAGTCAAATAAATTTAAGGAATCAAGTCTCTCTAAGCTTTAAAAGTAAGTACTAGGTACTAGACTTAGACTACTAGTCTATTCTAAGCATTCAAACTAAAATAGTGAAGGTTGGTGGCTCAGATGATGCAGTGTCTGACGGCTCATACAGTTGCAAGGATTGAAGAAGAGTATGAAGCAGTTGCAGGGTTGAAGAAGTCGCGGGGAAAGGAGGAAGTTGCAGAACCAGCAGAATGGAAGAGGAAGATGAGCAAGTTGCAAGAAAGAGAGTCGGTCGCTGGATAAAGAAGCTCGTCACCAGAAGGAGAAAGGTTTGGGGGTTGGGAGCTGCACACCCAAGGTCCAGCAGTTGCAGGGTTGAAGAAGTCAAGAAGTTGCAGAACCAGCAGAAGAAAAGTGGAAGAAGAGCAAGTTGCGAGATTGATTCCCACAGAATGGTAGAGAAGGTTGGACAATCCACTGTTTATAGGGGGGACAGTGAGGACTGAGGATCAGTTGAAGAGGTTAGTGGTTCCCCTGTTTTCATGGTAAACGGTGAGGAAAATCTGGGTGAAAGAACCACTCTATAGGATGTAGAGGCAAAATAGGAAATCCTCACGACTGGAGCACAATGACTAAGCAGAAGCAAAATTAGTGTCCATCAGGCAATAACCTTCAGGTTCCACTGAATTTGGTGGTGTTCACCCCACCACCAAGGCACTGGAGTCAAGCCCACATGCAGTAGCATGTGGGGCATTCCCAGCTGAGCCTCCAAGGTTGTACATTGGAAGGTATACCATTTTGAGAAGCCAAATTTTTCCACAGGTCGCTGTCGTGAAAGAGGGAAAAATTGGAAGTTAGTACAGTGGGTTTAACTTCTGACTTACTGGACCAGGCCTATATCTTTAAAATGGAAAGTGGGCTGTTACACAAGAAAACTGAGGAGTAGCTAACTCATCAACTTGCATACTGGATAGAAAAATGCTTTTCTCATTGTTATCCATGTTGACCCTGTGGGCATTGTAGATGAGTGGGATCCTTGTGGAAATTCTTATGCTTCATCCATAGCTTGGTAATCAGGTTACAAACAGTAGGACGCCAGAGTGAATTTGTTTTCAGTTAGAACAAGCTGTTCACCTTGCGGACAGGGTGAATGTTTAAGGGAGAGAAAGTATTTTCAGATACATAAGCATGTCATAGGTATGAGGACCGATTCTATTAGACATGGCTATTAATATGTCATTAAGCTGGAGTTACATGGCAGTTGAGTTGAGTGGTTATAACTTATAAGTCAATTAGAAGTGGTGGTCGCATCGGTCGATTGTTTGGAAAATGTTGGAAAGTGAAGGAGAGCCCAGATCTCCTGAATGCCCGGAGAGCATGTATTACTTGTTTCAGTGCATATCATCTATATCCCGATATCACCTTGATAAGATTTCAGACATTATTCTTTTCAATAATACTACATTTTATATCAGAATTATGTTCCATTTCTATCACAATCCCATCCACAAGAAACTACGAAGTTTTTTCAAACGGGAATGTCGACAGTCTTGTAGGTCAGACACTCCATATACGCCAAACATTTAACCACAACTGAAAATCGACTGAAAACAGGGAAACTGGGGTTTCTAAGCAACCTCCTTATAAAGCAGAGGACAAAAATACCTTATGGGCAGGTGGCAGCTTTTTATAAGATCTCTCATATCTTCTAACATCCTCTTCTGAAGCATCTGGATAGCTGTATGAAAAATCAACAAAAGCATTAGCAAGTTTTGCATGCAATCAAAGTGGTGATAAGAACGTACAGATTTTTCAATTTTACAATTAAAAAAAAAACGATAATGATAACAAGTATCAGACTAAAGCATAAATGAACTAAATATAATGGAATGGAATAATTTACAAAATACGGCTAAAGAACTCAGTAACATTTTGTAGTACAAATATTTGTAAATCTCAAAATAAGAAGTCACTTTACTGTCATAATACAAGCAGTAGCATAAATTTTATGAAAATGCATCGAAACAAAGTAAAACACCAACAGTTTAATGTAGAACACGAAGAGCAAATAGTACTAGGTGTGCACAGACACTGTTTTCACACCATTGGCGCATCCTCCACCATTCGTGTGTACAACTTTTACTTACAAGCCGAAGATTTTTAACACATGAATGGTGGATTATTCACTGACAGTGTCCGATTTTCTGACCAAAAACAAAAACATTCTATCTAATGAAGCTAAAAACTGATAACAGGAAATTATACAAACACCTACCGTGCAATCTGATATACAAATTGAAATAAACTAATTAACAAATAAATTAAATTAAAAAAACAAACAAAAGTGCCACATAAATTAGAACAAAGAATTTCGTGGAATATTTAAATTGAATAATGAAAATTTTCAGAGAGATAAGAATGAATAATACTTGAGATAAGCACTGACGATTCTTCTAAGAGATTGAATTTCTAGGGCTTCTTCGAGCTTTAAACGACGACGTTGTTCCTCGTCTTCGTCCATGTTACTGTTTTCACTTACAAAGTACAAAGGAGAGAAGCAAAACCCTGCACCCTATTCAAACGCATTCACCGTTTCAAGTTTGAACCGAAAAAATTAAGGCCTGGCCCGGCCCGGCCCAGACCGGTTTCGAAAACATATCGGATTTTTGTTTGGAATTATTTTTTTTATCGAGGTATCTTTCGATCAACGGTAATGCATTAATCTCTTTTAAGACATAAATTTGTCGTGTGAGTTAGGGATAGTAATGAGGTGGATTGGAATAGGATTTGTACTTAGCTCTAAACCCAAAATTACATATTGAACATGAATGCAATGAGAATAAAAAAATTATTAACCTCTGTCGGGTTTCGAGTAACTCGAAGTCAAATATAACATGCCAAAAATTGTAAACTCAACGGAAAATAGTGATGCACAACTTAACAGGAAAGGTGAAAACAACAAAACCTTGATGTTATTTTCTGTTATAAATGAGCATTTTTGTCATTTAGTATTACGTTTATGTTATTTATATATATAGAATAATTATATAATTTGATATTTATTATATAAATTGGGTTTTAGTCGGGGTTGGATATCCTATATTAAATACAAACTTAAACCCAATATTTGAAATCAAGGAGACCTGATCTTAATGAAGAGGATTCTTATCAAAAGATAAAGAGATGGGATTCACTTATTCTAAGATTAAGTTTAAAAAAACTTACTTTACATCTTAGTTATCAATTCTACATAAATCTAATTGTTTGAATTAGTGAGTATATCAAATCATTGGATTTTCCTATAATTGATGGCTAAGATGTGAAGTAAGTTTTTTACACTTACTCTTAGAGTAAGTGTTTAAATTTGCAGACTGTAGTAAGTGGATCACCTCCTAATGATAAATGTGAAAAGTTTATTTTTATATCTTCATTATATGTATTTTCGAATTCTTTTAAAACTCAATTGTAGTATAGTATAAAGTTATATCATACTCGTAGAATCACAATGAATTGGAATATAAAACGTATGTTCTTTAGTTTAAATCATAAGCATTGGACTTGGAGTTTACATGTTAACAATTTAAAATCTACACGATTCAATATACAATTATGTTTTATCATATCCTTTTGTTATCCTATTAACAACCCCCTAGTAAGAAATTTTAGTACTAAATGTCTTATTAATCATTTTATTCATAAGAAAGTGACATATGTCACTATGTGATACTTTATTTATTAATAATTAGTTTACAAATTACATGTATCACTTTCTTATGGGTAGAAGAATTAATAGAAAGATTTAATAGAATTATATAACATTACTCCATTTTATAACTATCAATCACATGACTAATTAATAAAACAATTTGTGTTAAACTTAGATGTTTGGTTGACAAATGATCTACATCTATCCTTATAGCTTAGCTTCATTATATGATAAATCATTGATTCAAATTTGAAAGATTAGTTCCCGCATAATAATTCAAATCTAAAATCATGCTTTAGGTGATTGTATGATTAAAATCTAAGTGTAGAAATTTGCATAAAGAAATCAAGAAAGGTACATAGAGTTAAAGAAGTTATATCTAATTTCAACCAAAGAGAATTAGTTATCCATTAGCATTAATTCGTTTTGCTCTAACACTCCATTTGGTTGAATAGAAAAGGGGGAGAAAGAAAGGGGGGAAAGAAGTTGAAGAGAAATAATATTTTTCTCTCATTTGGTTCAGAGGAGAGGATAGAAAGATAGATCTATTGTCCCAAACCATATCCCAAATTTTGTTACGTTCCAATGACAATAAAGTAAAAACAGAAAGAAAAAAATTAATATTTAATTTTTTTAATTAACATAACATGTTTTTATGGGTGTGTGATAAAATTTACGACACAGTTTGGATAATAGATATCTATTCAATAAGAGAGCTAGATGGTATATAACATGGTGCTTTATAATGGTGTCAAATGCCTCTTTATATAGGCTTTTGGCATGAGTTTTCTGCCCCTTTTTGAGCTCCCAATGCTTTGCTTACCCAACGAGGAGGGTTTCCTTCTCATGTTTCAACCGCCAATCCTATTGTGCCAGAGTGCCCAACACTTATTGTACCAGACTGACTCTATTATGTGCCAAAGTGTCCATCTGGTCTATGGGATGCCCAGTCAGGCTTTCCTTCGCTTTGGAGTTTTCCCCATGTGTCATCAACCAACCCAGTCAGAAATCATGCTCAATGTGATTGGACTAGTCTTGGGTTATTTTCTTGATTTCTTGCATTTTGAGTTTAGACATTAGGCTTTAGTGCATCTTGGTCACCATTTCTTCCATTCTTCATCATTAAATTCAAAGTGAATTTGAAAAAAATGCATTAAATAATTCTCTACTCAATTTCTTATTTTTAATAAAAGATAAAACAAGTTAGGTATTTTTCATGAATCACCAAGATAAGTGCTCCAAAATGTATTAGAAAATATGGTTAATTTGACATTTATCAAAACCTAAATTCGGCCAAAGTGAGTTTTTCACATTAAGCTCGAGTTGGGTTTGAGTAGATACTCACAAGTTCAAGTTAGGATGTCATCTCGAGTGTGGATGGAATCTACTATCTTATTATTAATTCAATAGGTTGATGATAAATAAAGATATCTTCAAATTATGACACGTGTATTATAAAGGATAAATGACTTTGTCCTAAAAAAAATCAGACTTTTTACGTTAATTTGATTGACTTTGGACTTAAATGATATGATTATGCTTTCGTTGAATTATGAAATAATTTTGATTATTTAAGGAGTAATTAGTAAATGAATCGATTGTTACCTTTATTTCATTTGTTTCCATTTCTCATTTAGCCTTCCTTTCATATACAAGAATCAAGAGAGAGTTTATATTTTTCTTTCCTTTGGTTGACATGTGAAATAGGAAAAAAGAGAATAAAAATTTGTGGGACCCATGCCCAAAGTCACTTTTTCCATAAATGCAAAGAAAGTAGAAAAAAGAAGAGAAATGATGAGGAATGGCAAAAATACCCCCAATTATCTTGTTTTCTTTTACAAACTACTACTCACTATATTAATTGATTAAATGTAAAAAAAGTTATGAGACGCATTACATTGAACAAGTTTTAATATTTAACATTATAATTTTTAATTTAATTTCTTTTTACTATGTTGAGAATATATTTTCTCATTTATTTATATTATAATCTAAATTATTCAATTAGAATAAAACATTTTTTTATACTCTCTTTATTTATGAATATTTCTGTCATTCAAAGATTTATTTTTATCTCTTTCTTTTCTCTTCCTCTTCTCTTGTACCCGCGGATAAACCCCATACGGGCATGGGTACGTGTTACAAACATGTACCTGTGAGTTTTGGAAATGAGTTTTTAAAATACTTGTAGTACATACAGACGGGTATGGATATTATGGTACTTATGTCTACGGGCACCAGTTATTTATATGTTACAATATTATCTTTAATTAAAATAAAAAGTACACTGTCCTAATCTTCATTACACTATGTACATATTTTTCTTTTACTTTGTCTACATTTTTTACCTCGTTTTCATCTTTTATTGAATTTGGTTGTGAAACACCCTACAAATATTATTACATGTGTAGAAACACACATGTTTTACAAAAAAAATATACACTTTTTGTTAAGGAAATGAGAACATCAAATCACATAAATAGAAAATACCAATAGATTTAGCATTTTTGACAAAAGTTCAATCAAAAGACACAAAAATAATTAAGTTTCATCTCATTTGAAACATAATTGAATTACAAAGTTAGAAATTTATTTATAATACAAGAAACTCGCGGGTACCCAGAAATACTCACGAAAGCCCGCACACTAGTACACGTACGGGTACGAGTGAGAGTGAGTATTGCTCTCTTATTTTGAAACGAGTAGCGGGTAGCTACTACATATGTCCGCCCATGCCCGGTGAAATTCCTATTCCCATTCATGCTCCATGATAATTGACCTCCCTACACTTTTGTATTTCCTAATTTTCTCATTTAACATTTTTAGTTATGATAAAATAAATTTCCTCAACTAATAAAACACATTAATTTCATATATTAACTTAACTTCATATTATACATAAAAAAACATACAAGCAGCTTGGAAAGAGAAAGAGTTCGGCCACAATTATAAAATAGATATGATTATGCATCAATTTGAATAGTCATTTGCTTTTTAAATACAAATATAATCATTTCAACATTTTGAAATATGAATAACATAAAAATAAATTAGTAATGTTTGTCAATCGCAAATTCAATTTCATAATTGTAGATGTCGTAATCATGCAATCTGTAACAATCAAGCATCAAACCTACCTAACATTATTGAATTACCGACAATTATTGGTATGTATGTTTAAGTATACTAATTATTCGTGCAATATACATCTGCTTTCGAATTAATACATATTATTTTGATATGCATAATTTTTTTATCGAAATTGTATTGTCTCACCTTTATAAAAATTAAGATATCATGTATTATTGCAATTGAATTTATAAGAAATTATTGTTTCATCGTTATTGAAATTGTATTTTATTTTATTTAATGTATTGAATTAAGATATACATGTATTATTTTAATATGCAACATTTAAACCTTAAACCTAATTCTCACATTCTCATTTTATTTGGCTTCTCTATCATAACCTTAACACCTTATCCCAACCTCGTCCTATTCATAGTCAATTTCATAATGTCTTATTTAATTTTTGTCTTTTTAGATCATCATTTACATTAATTTATTGCTACCTTTTTTTATTATTCTCATTTATTACATTTAATCAGAATGATGTAAATATATTTTATAATGTCAATAAATCAGGTATTGGCTCCATTAAAAATTTTTACACTCATAATAATTACTATATAAATCATATATAGAATGATATACAATTAGTTGTTAGAGAAAAAAATTATATTTATAATTTATAAAAACTAAACTACACAAAAGAGAAGTAATCTCTTGAAATATTCTATATTTCTATTTTATTTTTAGTATTATATTTATTTTATAAATTTAATTATTTTTATTTTCTAGTTAGTAACTATTTTTAATTAAACTTTGTTTGAATAAATTAACATATTGTATTTTAATTTACATCATTATTTTTAATTTTTATATGCTTATTTTTTTTATCTATATTTTTTTACATTTGAAAAATATGTGTAACAAATGGAGTATTTGATAGTTTTTCTAAAGTTGAATTTCTTACGTATTACATAATTATGAAATAAATATAATTATGTTTCAAGCATAAGAGTTATTTGATTTTTAGATCTAAATATGATCATTTCAATATTTTAAATTTTGAATAGCATTGATGGTAAAATAAAATTAGTAATAATTCTCCAATAGAAATTGAAGTTTCATAATTGCATATTTGTAATTGTGTAATCTATAATCAAGCGCCAAATATGTAATATATTGGTAACACAATTACCTCTATTCAATTCTTATCATAGAGTTGAAGCTTTCTATAGACGAACATGCCTAAATTAATGGTTGATTCCTAAATTAACTAACAATTAAAAGAAAAAACAACTATTGATATAGAGTTAAAGATTATTCCTAAAAAAATGATGATTGTTACATGTGATCGGAAAAAGAATAAAAAAATATAAAAAATGGAATGAGTGCTTAGAGTAACAGCAACTTGCTAATTATGTTGTAATATTGTTTTTTTAGATGCTAACTATTTTTAATTAAATTTTGTTTAAATAAATTAAGATTTTATATTATTATTTTTAATTTTTATACGTTTGGTTTTTTTTATCTATGTTTTTCTACATTTGAAAAATAAGGGTAACACATGTAATATTTATTAGTTTTTCTAACGTTGAAGTCCTTATCTTTTACGTAATTATGAAATATATATGATTATGTTTCAGTTTTAACGGTCATTTGATTTTTAAACCCAAATATAATCATTTCAACATTTTAAAATTTAAATAGCATTGATGGTAAAAATAAATTAGTAACGTTTTCCAATGCAATTTTAATTTTCAAAATTACAGTCTCGTAAGTGTGTAATCTATAATCAAGCATCAAATATATAATATGTTGGAAACACAATTACCTCAGTTTAATTCTTATCATAGAGTTAAAACTAATTGTTAATTAAGATATCTAAATTAATGGTCGATTCTAAATTAATTAATGATTAAGAGAGAAAAAAAAAAATAATTATTAGAGTTAAAGTTGATTCCTAAAAAAACAATGATGATTTGTTATTATACAAAAAAATAAAAAAGAATGGAATGAAATGAGTGGTTGATGTCACACCAATTTGTTAACGAGGTTATGATACATGTTCTTTTTAAATTTATTTAACATCTCCCTCTAATTAATCACTAATATGTCGGTGTGGAATAAAAACAATATGTTTGTCAAAAAAAAGTAATGATTCATAAATTAATCGATCGTTCAAAGAAAAATGCTCAACACAAAAGTGTAAAAGAAAAATAATCATCACTAAATTAACAATTAAGAATGAGAGAAATAAATTTGACAACTGAAGAGGTTCGATGAAGTTCTCATGTTCTATTTTGGTCCAAAAATTCTGACAAAGGTAGTGGTGACAAATGCGTAGGAGTTGAGACACCTCATAATCATTGGAGGATGCCGAATGGAAATAGAATTTGGGTAAATCTAAATATTGGAAAAATAGAAAAATCAAAAATTGAAACGAATAAAACAAAAATAGAAATAAGAGAAAAATATTACATGTATGTAGAGAGTTGGAATTATCTAAATATTAGAAAATGAGAAAAAACAGGAAAAGCAAAATTAAAAAATGAATGAAACAATAGAATTTGTAATTGAAATAGAAAAGTGAGAATGAGAGAAGATCATACCTTGAATTGGAAAAAAGGGTATGAAATTGGAAACAATTTTCATTAAATTATACTCACACCACACGAGTTTTAGTAAATTACACACATAATTCCTATCTTTTTTGTGCTCTACACAAACCATCTATATATATATATATATATATATATATATATATATATATTACACTGACTATCCATTCGAGATATATAAGTGTAATCTTTTAAATATTTTTTTAATAAATATAATTAAGTTAAACAAAATATAATATATTATGGAGTTAATTCCAAATAATAAAAGAGTCAATATCAATTCATTATTATTAGTTCGTTACAAAATAGATCAGTATTTCTAAAAAGATGTTTGTTTTTGGTTCATAACAATGTATCCAATATTAATTTAATCTTTACTTTAATTGCATATCTTAATGAAATAAAAGGAAAAATATAAGAAGTTAGGAAAGCATTTTCATTGGTAATAACAACATTGTTGTCCAATATTTGACATAATCCAATGAGAAAATAATGTTTTTGAGTAAGTCTATAATAAATGAGTCTAAGGCAAATATTATTATTAGTCAAATAAGTCAATTGGATTTATTTTGTTGTGGCTAATATGAAATTCAAGATACTGATAAATGGCCATTTAACATACAAGATATAATATACTTCTAACATATTGAAGTTATTTTTTATCAACAAGTGTTAATCTAGTAGTATAAAGATCTATTAGATCTTGAAGATGATCAAAATATCAATAGTTCGATTTCTGAGAGTGACAGTTGTTAGAAGGAGCAACCACATATGAAAGGGATTAGTTTCCTATTCAAATAGTGAGAGGATATCATTGGTAGTACAAAAAAATATTCAAGTTCTTTCACCAACAAAGCGTCTAGTGATATTAGGCATGGTTAGATCTCCGGAACGACTAAGAGGTAAATGGTGCAATTTCTGGGAGCTATACTTGTTGGAATGGAAGGACAATTACACATCCCGAAATAGAATAATTTCTTACCAAAAAAGGTGAGAAGATATCAATGATAATATTAAAAAATATTGGATTTCTTCCACACTAGATATGCAATTTAGCTAGTTAACTTTTCTTATTGCAATTTAGAAAACAACTAATCTTCTGCTAAACAAACGAATATAACCTTAAAAGTAGATAAATTGGAAAAACTAATTTTATGGTAAATAAGGATAATAATCTTAAAAATAGATAATTGGCATATAATCTATAAATAGATAACTATTCAAATAGTAGAATATTTAATGGATAATAATTATATAAAATTCTTATTATTAAACATATTATTCTATGATAGAATAGTTCTAACCATATTTTCTAAAGATATTCAAATCTTAAAACCTATTAGAAGTTAAAAAATTTGGTGATCCTTTTGTTAATTTTTATATAAGAAAAATATGTAATAGTTTTTATATTATTATGTCACTGAATTATATATCATTTATATTTGACTTTTATATAATTACTATAAATGAATAGTAAATGACATGTTAATTATGTGAAAATCTTCACATGTAGATAAACATTGCATTCTTTATTGCAATTTTTTAAAAAAAAATTATGGTTGATGAGTTTGTTAATATTTAAAACAAACATCTAGATGTAAATTAAAAGTGGATAATTGTTAAATCTTTTTCCAACTTCTCCCATAATAACCTTAAATGATTTATATACAACTTTTCCAATAATAAAAGATTGATAATAATTAGGATTTAATATGTATACACATTATAATATAACTATTTTTACATTGTCAACATATCATCTATTATTTATATGTTTAGTTATAATTGATTGTGAGACATAAATAATCTAAATCAATGATAGATAATTAATATTAGTGTAAAAACTTTACACATATATTAAACTCTAATAATTATGATAGAATGATATTAAAATCTATTACTATTAAGATAATGACGAAAAAATGTATGGACTGATCATACATGAGTTTGATACATTATCATTGTATAATCAATCATTCATATTTTATAATAATTGACTCTTCAAAAAATAATATAAATGAATAATAGATTATATATTGATATTATGCTCTTAAGTTAATAATAATCTATAGGAGAGACATCCACTAACTCCAATAGTAAGTTTTTTAATTTACTCCATATCTTAGTCATCAATCCTAGATAAATCCAAATATTAAGTAGATTTGAAATATTATATGTCCATAAAATTGACGGTTAAGATCGTGAGTAAACTTAACAAACTTAAAATCGGAGTAAGTGAATCATCACTCTAATCTATATTCTCATATCAAGATATAAGTTATTTTCTCAATATATTAAAAACACGTAACATATTTACGATGTATCATATATTACAAATATGGATAGACAATAACCAACTTATCTCATTATACGAGAAAACTTCGACTATTTAATTCGGAATTTGGAGTTACCTTAAAAACTTATTCCTTCTTATTCTTTCATTCTTCTTCATCTGCTTCCTCTGAAACATGTATGGTTCATGATTCTAGATCTGTTCTAATCCCAAACACTATTACGACGTCGTTTCATTCTCATTCAGTAACGTTCTTCTTCTTCGATTCTCCACCACCATGTCCTTCATCGGATTCCGATTCCGATTCCGATCAACGGCGTTTGATTCTTACTCCGTCGCTTCTGAAGCCTTTTCTGAACAACAATTCTCTCTCAATTCAATTCCCCTCATTCACTTCCTTGTTAACATTTAATATTAGGGTTTAGCTACAAAACTTTAATCAGCAACGTTACCTTCTTCTTTGTTCTTCTTAATATGAATTCCGATTCCAATGATAATGATGTTGTTGAGAAAGATCCAAGTTCGCGATATTTACGAGTAAGTTTTGTAATTGTTATTTATTATGATACTTAGATTCTTTTTTATTTTTTATTTTATTTTATTTGCTTAAATTCTTATTTAGGTTTTGTTATTGTTTCAGTATGATGAGATTTTGGGGAAAGGAGCATTCAAGACTGTGTATGAACTCACTCTTTCTTTATTTATTAGGGTTCATTAACTGTTAGAATTGTTGTTCAATTTATTTTCTGTTTTTGATTTGGTCTTATAAGTTGTTTTTATGTGTTATAAGTTATTTGATTAGTTTCATAGCTTAAAATCTACTTTTTTTATTGGTACTGAGATTCATAAAACTAATAGAGGGATTTTGTAGATTTTTTGTTATGAACTGAATGATATCCAATTCCAAAATGTGAAGTTTGGTTGAGAATTGAGATAGTTGTGAGGAAAAATATATGCTAGTGGAATATAAATATAACAACAACTAAGCCTTTATCCCAGTAGTTGAGATCGGCTAGTGGGATATAAATGAAACAAAAAAATTACATGGAAAAATTTATAACGGAAAATAACTTATGGACTGAATTTTGCCTTTTTTATTGTTTACGAAGTTATCGTTGGTTAACGAAGGAGTGTGAATAGACAATCGAGGGTTGCAGTAGTGTTTATCGTCTTTACTATGGTTTGTATTCTTTCTTTTTCTATGAGATTTAGACTCTTTACTACCTTATTTGCAGATATAGGGCATTTGATGAAATAAATGGAATCGAGGTTGCGTGGAATCATGTTAGTATCGAGGATGTTTTGCAGTCATCGCAGCAGTTGGAAAGATTATATTCTGAGATTCATCTTCTCAAGACATTGAAGCATGAAAATATCATTAAGCTCCATAATTCTTGGGTGGATGATAAGAACAAGACGATCACCATGATTACCGAGTTATTCACCTCAGGGAGTTTGAGGCAGTAAGTTTATTGATTTTGTTTAATGTTTCATTATTTCCTTTTCTAATTGGTCATTGCAATCATTCACATTGCTCTTGGTTTATTATCTAGGTATCGGAAGAAACATAAGAATGTTGATATGAAAGCCATCAAGAATTGGGCAAGGCAGATTCTTCGAGGCTTATGCTATCTGCATAGTCATAGTCCTCCAATAATTCACAGGGATCTTAAATGTGATAATATTTTTGTTAACGGCAATAATGGACATGTTAAGATTGGAGATCTTGGATTGGCAATTGTCATGCAGCAACCTACTGCCCGGAGTGTTATAGGTAATATGCTCGATCTTCTCTTAAGGTTTTCACTGCATCAAAACTTCAAAATTAAATACCGATGTGTTATGTTTTTTTAATTCTCACTTGGTGCAGGTACACCAGAGTTCATGGCCCCAGAGCTATATGATGAAGAATATAATGAACTTGTTGATATATATTCATTTGGCATGTGTATGTTGGAAATGATCACCTGTGAGTTCCCATACAGTGAATGTAAAAATCAGGCCCAGATATATAAGAAAGTTACATCTGTAAGTCTTCAGCCGATGAGTTCATTAAATATTTCATGGTACTTTATGGTCTTTTTATCTTGATCCATTTAACTTGCACCGAGTTTTTACTCAAGCTTTTGTGCTTTCAGGGTGTAAAGCCTGCTGCTCTTGCCACAGTAAATGATCCGGAAGTGAAGCGGTTTATTGAGAAGTGTCTAGTTCCAGCTTCTATGAGGTTGCCTGCATCTGAACTACTGAAAGACCCATTCCTTGCAACTGAAAACGCAAAGGAGATCGATCGTGATTTACCGAAGCTGCCTAATCTACCCATCAAATTGGTAAATCGACCAATATCGGAGCCTCATCCCATGGAGATAGACTCGAATGTCAAGCATACTTCAACTGGCTCTGCTGTTAGAACAATTGAAGAAGCCTCTCAAGTTTTAACGTTTGATCTCGTCAGGATGACTGAGAATAATGAATTTAGATTAAGAGGAGATAAAGATGGTGAAAGAACAATTTCGCTTATGCTGAGAATTGCTGATGCACATGGTGAGTGATTTTCAAATCTCCTTGTCTTCTTAACTGTGCTAAATGTTAATATATTTGTGTTCCCGATGCACATGGTGATTCTTTTTAACTGTGCTATAAGTGTTAATATAATTGTGTAGGTAGAGCAAGGAATATCCATTTTCCGTTCTTCATCAATTCGGATACAGCAATTTCAATTGCTGCGGAGATGGTAGAACATCTGGAACTCGCAAGTGAGGATGTAGCTGTCATTGCTGAGCTAATACACGACATGATTGTGAAGCTTGTGCCAAACTGGCAACCCTCAAGTCAGGACCTTCAATTTCGAACAGATCACTCATGCAAGTCTCCCGATGTTCAGAATGGTGAAATAGGAAGTTGCCATTGGCCACCACTATCAAGTGATTTCAATAAGAACGAAGTCGGTGGGGATTTTGTTCTTTCAAAACATATTGATGTGGCAGATCAGGAGAAGCAAGAATCTGTTACGTCAGATATTTCAGTAGAGTATGGGGTTCAAGCCGCCTCATATTCTATAGAGCATGATTTTTCGATTCTTGCCGATTGCTGCAAAGGATCCAATGGCTTCAATTGCAATTCAGATTTCATGTTTTGTGGTCAAGAAGATGATGGACACAAGAACAAAACTAACCAATCAGAGAATCACTCAACAAGCTCTATGATGAATTCATGTTGCAGCGCATCCGAAATATTTGACGTGTCAAGCATCTGTTCTCTAACTCTAGCCGATAAAGATCATTCCAGCAACGAGCTGCAGTTGGAGCTCGATGAAATAGATTTACAGTATCAGCAATGCTTTCATCAGCTTGAGAAAATGAGGCAGGAGGCCATAGAAAATGTCAAAAGGAAATGGATAACAAATGAAGAAAATATAAAGCCATATATGATGCATTAGGATGATTGTTTGTGATTTCCTTTTTTCTTTGAAATTTTGTTTTCATTTTCTTTAATTTGGGTTTAAATAAGTAAAGGGTCCATCATACATTAATGAGTTTTGATTTTAAATGAGTGAAAATTACATTTCTAAGTTTTCACAACAATCCAATTCCAACCATTTAGGCAGAGAATTCGGACAGAGATCAATTGTCCCTAAGAATGTCTTATTCCTTGTTTCGAATCAACCAGATATTGCAACATAAATAAGAAGAAAACTTTTAAAAACAAAAATTAATATTTTTATATTACATATTAAAATCTGATTGACTTGAAATAGAAAATGAGATATATTTATCGACATATCATCTTTCTCCCACATAGCTCAGCTACTTCTATGACACATAATGGCCCCACCCTGTTCTCATGATATTTTAGCTTAATAAGTTTCAAATGATTGTTTATTAAGTTTGTTATCTTATACATGACACTTAACTTAATGTACAGAAAATGAAACTTAAGAATTGAAGTTGAGGAATAGAAGATTGAAATTGATATTTCATAGTTATCTTGATACCAAAATCTTCATGATTTCATGTGTATTATCAACTTATAAGCAATTTCAGCTTTGCCTATTTTTGGGGACCTCATTAAGAGTAGAAATTGACAATGTCTCATATCAAGGATCTATTATCTTCCCTCTAACATGTGATATCAGATCAGACTTTTTTCATGAATAGACAAGACTCATTTTTTTAAAAGCCTATTTAGTTTAATATGTGAGACTTTAAGTTATCTAAAAGACATATTAAACTTAATAGATCAACTTATTTAATTATATTCTATAATAATTTAACATAAGTAACACTATTATATATATATAATTTGAATAGTATATAAAAAATAACTTTATTGTTAATGTTAGATGGTCTGGTTAAAAGTAAGTGTACTAGTATATTTAAATGTAGATATACTGGTCTATTTCAAAATATTAAAGTATAACAGGTCTTCTAAATAGACTAACATACCGAACTAGACTTTTAAATAAGTCAAACCTAGGTTTTGAATATTTTTAATAGGTATACAAATCAGACTCAGACTCCTATATGCTATACATACTCGACCTGTTTAAGGCAAAGTCTATGACCTATTTTCACCCTTAGCCCTTAGTAAATTTTTACTCAAAAAGTTATCAACTCAAAAGAACTACCCTAGTGTGAGATATTAGATGTTCAAATTGTCCTCAGAGACCGTCGATCACAAATCATCTCAAAAATTACTCAGTTTGGGTGACTTCCATTTTTCTTTTACTTTAATGCTCTCTTTTTTCACGCATACCTATTTATAAAATATTAAAAATAGTAATCATGCAAAATTGAAAAATGTTTGGACTATGAGTAATAATGAGAGAATTGAACGCGTCTTGGTTGTGATTAGTGATGATAATGATAGAATTTGGATTTTAATTTTATGTATTAAAGATGAGATATTTTCCACTCATCCAATATGAGATTTCATACTTGGATATACCCAACAATTTATCTCCCTTAAGTAATTCCTATCGAACGATATGATACAATTTGTTGAAATCATCTGCAACCATGGAGTTCCATTTTTGCCATGTTATAGCAAGAGTGAAGAACTATATAGAGATAACATATATTGAACAAAAATCTTAAAACAAATTTGTCATGATTTTTTTTACCAATAAACTTATTCTCTAATTTTATATCAAATGTGAGACTTCACTTCCATATAACAAAGAACATGTTTTTGTCAGAGATGTGGTTCTTGAGGTTCTTGAGATAAATAACAATAGTTCATAATTGGGATAATTTACATATTGTTCTTTCTCATAAATAAACGTATTAAAAGCTTATATTCAAAGTATCAAGACCTACAATTCACTTTTTACTTTCAAAATCAATGCTTGGAGCCCCTTAACCTTTCCATTATAGACTTCGAATGAGAAATCAGCTAGTCTCCAATACTAGATCTTGCAATATTCAAATATTAGGCCAAATATATTTTTGAATGTTTTAAATTGGTTTAATTAAAAAATATAAAAAAAATCTAGATTCTTAATTTTTTTGGGATCATGTATCATAATAGAGATTCAGTATTATAAAAGACCTGAGACATAAACAGGAAGGTGCCTGTGTTTATAAATGAAGGCTGTCTTCCAAATATTAGACCAGAAAAGCAAGATGGGTCAAGTTTAAGAGATACATTATTATGCGAGAATAATTTTCATATAAAAATTGCAAGAATAATAAATCTCCATTATACTATCATACATGAATAATCAAGATTAAAAGTCAGTTAATGATGACATGATCATTGAAAAATAATGTACATATATCTTTTAATCTTGATCGTTCAAATAAAATTTAGTTATCAATATAAATTATTCTCATTTCTCACAATAATAATAATCGTCTCGAGTTGGTCCTAGAATTACTTGAATTACACTTACATCAACAAAGCTATACATCAACAACAAATATTGAGTAATAATATTAACAGTTACAACTTACAATTACAACAGATATTCTCCATGGGTTACTTATGTCCCCATAACTTTGTTTTTTTACAACAACAACTCATTTCCAAACTTAGCAGGTTGGAATATAAAACAACACAAAATCTTGGTTACATCTGAATTTTGCAATGAACAATGAACAATGAGATTAACTTGACACATGATTTTTGTTTATTTGCTTTTGTATCTTGATAGAAGCTTATTGACCACAAAGCAGGGTTGAATAGGGGAAGATATGTGACACTTAATCAAAATTCATAAAACAATTTTCCTTCAGCAGAGAGAGAGAGAGAGAAAGAATGAAGTTGATCTATCATTTAGCACTCAGGCCTACATGTACAAGTACTTCATTAAGAATATCAGAGTTAATCACCTTTCATGCAATTTCCTCTGCTATGTCCCCATTTTGTTCCCCACTGTTCAGTTGTTGTTGCAACTGTTGCATAACAAAATCTTCAGATTATTCCACTCAAATATTTAAGCTATATTTAATATTCATTTCAGTCTCTCATGTTTTTTCGATCTTACCAGTTTAGTCCCTTAAAAATTGAAAAAACCAAAATAGTCCCAAAAATTTCAAATACGGGTCAAATTAGTCATTTTTGATTGTGTCTTAGGTGCCATCTAAATTCCAACAGCAGATGGGCTATGAATATGTAATGGAAGCAAAGCATGCATAACGAAATTCTCGACTCTGGTTTTAATCCGTCGAACTTTTATTTGGTTTTAGTCGACTCACGAAACACCATAATTGGCCACATCAGCAATTAGTAGGGACACATGACAGTGGGGTGTTAGCTACATGACCTACATCACTTCTTATGGTTGAGACTAAAAACTAAACTTTTGGAACATTTAAGAACCAAGACAGGTAAAAAAGTGCTAGAGACTAAAACCAAAATCAAGTCAACTTTTTGAGACCAAAAACATATTAAGCCTAAAGAACAAAACAAAGCAATGTTGACTAGATAGAAAACCTACAGAAACTTACCTGAATGGTTTTCAATTTCTCAGCATCCAGTTCTTCCGTCAAATTGATCATCCTGGTGAGGAAAGAGGATTTAAATAAGCTATTTGAACTGAAAGAAAAAAAGGAATACTCAGAACTACTTTCAAGCCGACATAACTAACCGAGCCTCAAGTTCTGAAACTTTGGCCAGAAGAACACGTTCCCTCTCTGTAGCAGTTGTCTCAACCTATAAACACCTCCAAGATAAGAGAAGGAAACATCATTAATAACATTAACAATAAAAACCTTTTCCCAGTGAATCAAATGATGTCACTATAGTCAATCAAATTTTTTTTCCTCAGATATGTTACTTATGTCTAAATCCTTTTTAATGGTTTTATCTAGAATTCTTTATTTTACAAGTCTTCCTTTCGAGATTCCTAATCGGGGCTTCTACTCATCTTCCCACACGTTCAAACCATTTCAAGTGTGACTCTACCATCTTTTCCTCAAAACTTATCGCTCCTACTCTCCCTTTAATACACTTATTCCCGATCATATTTGCCTATATTCCCACCCATCCAATGCAACATCATCATATTAGTCATACTTATGTTCTTATTGATATTTTGATGCCTAACATACAATACCATAAAGCATTGTAGGTCTTATGGTTATGTTGAATAATTTTTCCTGCAGCTTGGTCAAAGGGGAACACCAAACTGGCAAAAAATTATGACCTAGACGTGCTACCATTGGGAACTATGGTATGCCCAAAGTCCAATATTAAAATAATAATATTTTCTATAATGTAATTTACAGTATTCTAAGATACTTTCATATATTATAACCAACATACTAAATTTTAACAACATACTAAAGATGGAGGCTAGGAGGACGATAAAACAAAAGTGGGAAGACAACAACAACTAAGAAGAAGTGAGAAAGGTGACAACCAAAAACCAACAAACAAAAGGATGAGCTTCCCTTGAGGCAAATAATATGACTCTAATATCATGTTGAAATCATACGGTTTAGATATGGAAGGAGAAAAAAAGAATGACCAAAATAATAAGTTGTATTGATAATATTGTGATTCAAAAACATAATATTAACCCCTATTTATAATAATGCTAGACTCCTAATCAAGTAAGGAAACAAATGATAAAAACAAATCTCAATAGACATCTTGTAAGATAATTTAAACAAATCTAAGATGTAATCATCATAATATTGATATTTTCATACTTGAAAGGAGGTGAATAATAATCTATTTGCTTGAATAAAACTATAAGGAATGACTGCAATTTATAGGCTAAGAATGACCTAATTAAGGAAATAAGTAAAGATGTACAAAATCCCCTAATTGCTATAAAATCTCCTCATGATACTATGAAATCACAATAGTAATAGAAGCATACTTTCTAATAATAAAGTGAACCTCCTAATATTACAACACTCTCTATCTAAGTATCATCCAAATATTCTCTATAATATAATTTAAGATAGTCTAAGATACTTTAATATATTCTAATATTTTTCCCTCAAGCTAAAGCTTACTAAGTTTTAAGCTTTTTACAAATAATCCTTAGAAAAGAAAATAACCAAAACAATTTCATGATAAAATAGTAGAGGCAACGACAATCCTTAAAAGATCTTTTAAGATACTCTAAACAAATCTAATAGATTCTCTCTATATCTAATTATTATCTAGATATTCTCTATAATACAATTTAAGATATTCTAAGGTATTTTCATATATTTTAATAGCATACAAGATAAGAGGATAAATCAACTGAAAAAATACTCACACTTCCATTGTCCTCTGAACCATTAGGTAATGGTGGCAACCTTCCATTCTGTGAAACTGAAAACATTGATGAACTCATTGTCATTCCATACCATACACAATCACTCCAAACATAACAAATGGAAAATTCTTAACTCACCATCATTTGCTTCATCTTGTTGCAAGCTATTCAACAAATTCATTATAAGGTCCTGGAATGTAATAGAACATTCCATTTAGAAAATAATTAGTCAAATTTACATTTATGATGGCCAAACTTTTAACAAGCATGCTACTTGCCGAACCTGTTGAATAGATGTCTGCTGGAAAAGATTTTGAAGGTGAGGCACAAGAAGTGATCCAGAGATGTTGGTAGTGGCAGTACTTGTGGGGGCCTGACCAATCTGCTTAAGATAATTGGATTCAATTTAAGACAGCCAAACCTTAATATCTGGAAAACATTGCATAATGATCGCTTTTTATCTTAGAATATTTTAGAGTATCTTTTTAACTCTAAGATAATGATCGCTTTTTAACTCTAAGATATCTAATATTTTAGAGTATCTTAGAATATTTTAGAGTATCTTTTTAACTCTAAGATAATGATCTGGAAAACATTGCATAATGATCGCTTTTTATCTGGAAAACATTGCTTAAGATAATGATCGC
This sequence comes from Lupinus angustifolius, assembly GCF_001865875.1. Taxonomy (NCBI): domain Eukaryota; kingdom Viridiplantae; phylum Streptophyta; class Magnoliopsida; order Fabales; family Fabaceae; genus Lupinus; species Lupinus angustifolius. Next base: position 29,350,742 of record NC_032011.1, read on the forward strand.
TTTTTAACTCTAAGGCCCCAATTCTTCACTCAATGACTGGATGCCTTTTTCGATACCTTCTTCCCCGCTCCCAACTCCCGTATTTAGTCCTTCTAATTGCTATATAATTGCCCCAGCTCATTAACATACTAATTAGTCCATGATCTCTCTTCTCCCAACAACTGCTACAAATTCCGCAGTTACTCTTCCAATCAGTTCCCAACTGACCCAACACAATAATATCTGTTATCCACCTTCTAGTGGTGATACCACAATCACTTATTCCTTTTTTTAATGTTAATCTTTTCATTTTGTCTTTGTTTCTTATTGTCTTTAGTTATTCCTGACTTCTATGGGTCTACCCGACCAATCAGTTTGTCTTTTGTAACACATGATCATCATATCATTTAATCAGCCTCATTATTTTGAATTTCTATTCTCTCTTTTCCTTCTTCCATAACACTGAACTTAAATTTTATAACTTATATATCAAATAAAATAATATGGAAATGATACATCCTAGATGCTCTGCAATCAACCCGGGAAGCAAAAGTTTCACAAAATTGAAGAACTCTTTTTTTAACTTTGTGTAGTGTATGAAATGTTTTAGGACTGTTAACCAAACATGGAATAAACATAGTAGAAATGCAGATAAACAAGACAATTAGGTTTGATGCAAACAGCTAACAAACCATTTGTTTAGAATCTGACATCCAATCACAAACACTAGCAGATTTACGAATTGTCGATCCCTGTATAAAATGTGACAGGAACATAGTATCATATTAAAGAGAATAAAAACATAACTATAAAATGATAATCAATTAGACTGACAACCAACCTGTGAAGATCGGTGTGACACTGAACATAAAGGAATATCCTATGACACAACATTCAGTCAGTTAAAGTTGCATGATAGGATAGCCCAATTATAAGAATAATGCATACCTTCACAAGATCTAAATTTTCTGATGTCACGGAGAATCTCCCTTTAATTTGCACTAGATTAGCCTTAAACTTGTCATCCATGGAATCTCTGAAACCTTCAAGAGTGGTGTGACCAAATCAAAACAAAGGAATAAATCATTTGGCTAAAAACTACTATAGATTCAACGCATAGCCTAACAGTTCACAGAGCATAATTTAAATACCTCCAGAGGGCTTTATTGGAGCCGATAAACTATTTGCTGAAGCTCGTGTTGGGAGCATCAATGGGCCACTAAAACTTGGAGCTCGTCGCACTTGATGAATATTTTTCTCACTTGGTAATTGATTCCCATTCTCAAGCCTGGAAGTACTGCAGCATTACATATTATCAAGCAAAACATCATGACATTGACAAGAAAACCACAATGACCTTGAAGAATGCATTAAGAAATGGAATGAGGCACACGAAAAGTAGAAACTTTCAATATAGGACAGTTATAGAGCTCATGAACGATAAGGAAAAATGGGGTATTCATGCCTACACATTTATCACAACAGATTTCAAATGTAACTCTAAGAAGAAAAAAATATTTCTTAAAACATAATAAAAAATATAGTTCATTGCACGTGACAATGAATATTTTCTGATTTAATAAATATAATAATCACCTTTATCCACAAAAAGTAAACAGCATAATCAATGAATTACCAACTGCAATTTCAAATGGAGAACATATCCCAAGCATATTATTTTTTATGCGCATTCTCATTCTTCCATATTCTTCATCGTTTTCACATGACTGACTTATTATAACAGATGTCACCATATAAATCAGAATGCTGCAACTTTACTTAGTTCTAAACTTCTTCCCTAATTTCTTTTAGAAGTAATAAAATATATCCACATGACTCCCTCACATTCTCCCCTCTCCCCTGATCTTTCTTCTTCCTCATGCCCTTATCACTTGCTCTTACCCAAAGATTCTGTCAGAAAATTTTCCAACTGGTTAAAAGATGAAAAGGTGCTTTCTTTTTCTTGCAGAGGTCGTGTGTCTCATTTAATCTTCTTTGTCCAGTATCCCACTGTACTATCTCTCTTTTTCATATTCCTATGGCCATTCATAAAGAATAGAGAAGATGGATTTAATGGGATTACTTTAGGTCGTCTGGTTAGTTAGGACATTGCAGTAGACCTAAAAAAGGAGGATTGGGTTGTGGAAATTTGTTTTCTGAAAAACATTGCTTTAGTAGCTAATGGCTCTGGCATTTTGCTTTATAGTCCACTCCCTTTCGTAATCAAGTAAGTTGAAGTATACCTACGATTTGCACTCAAATCAGTGGATGCTAGTTCAGTGGCTATTGCTACGAATGATAGCCCTTCGAAATTTATATAGCATTATTATGCTTCTTTTAGATCTCTTATTTCCTTGGGTTCTGGAGATGGCTCTCATATTAACTTTTAGGAGGATTTTTGGGTGGGTAGCACTACCCATCCAAAGTGCATATCCTAGGCTTGATAATCTCTCTACTTTGCATAATGCTCGTGGACTTCAGTTCCATTTGTCTTCGCATTCCTATTTCCGGGAATTTTCACTTCTTTAGGAATTTGCATTACAAGGAAATCTGAGTTTCATACTCATTTATTATCGCTGGATTCGATTCATCTTTGTGGATCTACTCTTTTGACACTGCGGGTTTATTTTCCTGCAAATAATATTTCCAGATTCACTTCAACTCCCAATATTGTCTCTTTCATACTGGATAAGCCTATCTGGAAATCAATTTCTCTCTCTAAGATCTAGTTGTTAACATGGTACTCATTTGTTTTTGCGTTTGTCAAGGGTTTCCTTTCTCTGGAATAACATGTTTGGTGTCTCTGGTGAACAATGGGTTTAACACGGATTTACTACAGTTTGAGTATTAATTTTAGGGGGTTTGGCTCTACAATATATGCTAAAAAGATTTGCAAGGTGCTATCTTTAGGGTTACTTTGGTACATTTGGTTGTAAGGAAATGCTAGAATATCCATCTTTAGTTCGAAATAGAAACTTATTGACGTGCGCTTGATATTATACATAGTTGGTCCTATGCCCAGATAAAAGGTAAAGGTTGTGTTAGATAGTCGACAACCAACGTAAACTTTGTCGAGTCTCTATGATATGGATCAACAATGTGATAATGTTAATGCTAGGTCGTTGCCCAGAAGCAACGCACTATATTGCTTAAGTACAGTGTCAAAAGAGCAAGGGTCATTGCATCACCACTTAGATGTAGTGAAAAATACGCAAGAGTTTATGTACGTGCATTGACAGTTGCAGGTAAAGAAGATAGTTCACTGGTCTAGGATACCAGTTGAAAAATGGAATATAGGCACCCTTAAAGGTAAAACAATGGAAATAATTGAAACAATGGTTGTAACTTGCCCGATTTACCAAATGCTTTATAACTGAAACTCAACCCGATGCGTTGAAGCAACTGCCATGTTAGTTATTCTTATTCTCCTCTTTTCTCTTTAAATCCAAACCCCAATTTTATAACTATTCAGACTCTTCCATTTGAGTCTCTAAAACTTCCAATGATAGCCTAAAATAAGAACCAAGAAAAAGGATATAATACAAAAATACAATGTACCTTTCAAATGTACGTCCTCTGTCTGTTGAAGAACGACTGAGGACTGCGCCTGGCACCAATGGCCCGCTTTGGGTTTCACGATTTTTCGCAGATTGAGTTTTAATCTTGCTCAAACTAGCATCCTTCTCTATAGTAGATGTTGCCTCTGCTATTGAACCATTTCTATTCCAAATAAAATTATTGGGCAATCCAGGTTCTCTCAGATCACTTTCAAGAATCTTCTTTTTGTTCGCATATTCACTCTGCTCAATATGTTTTGTGTCACTACCATCTACATATGAAGTGATATCATCCTTTGGTGAGTTCTTGGTGTTCTCTTTGCCAGCACTAGACTGGGAATCAGTTACATCCTGTAAAAATGAAAATGGATTACTTGTAGGTGTAGAAAGCTTAGAACATTGAACCAAGTAACCAACAAGGTAAGGTATTCCTTACAACCTTGTATTCTTCTTCCCTTATGTCTACAATATCATCCTCATCCCGCAACTAGCAAAATTGAAGAAACTATTTCAGAACAAACAAAAAGACAAACTAGTCAAGTAAAAAGGATCACAACACAATAATTCATACCAACGAAGCTTGAGCTTTCAAATCATCAACATCAAAGTTCCACGCACTAACTCCTCGGTGGTATTCACTCTAATGTAAATTACAGAAGTGGATTAGATTTTAATGATTCTACAAGTGATTATCCATGTACTAAAAACCAAGCAAAAATCTGTCATGTAATACATCCATCTCCATGAATTTCTTCTTCATAAATATATAATACATCTTTTGTGAGAGGGAGAAAGAGAGTGTGTATGTGTCAGAACTACTGAGATTAGAGAACTTGTTATTGTAAGAAATGAAATCAATGAATCCTCACCTTTGAATCTTATTTTGATCAACATTCAAAGATAAATGCACATTACACTGAGAACTAACCAACTATTACTCCAATTTGTGTAGGAGTAAGTAAACCCCACCTTTTAATTTTGACCAAAAAAACCATATCCTCTCAATTTAAAACATTAATTTAATTAAAGGTATGTTAGATATTATAGTACTCTTAATTTTCAAAGTTTAATTTTTAATAAAGTGTAACACGGTCTTGTCTTAATGAAAAGAGAGGTGCTTCATTTAATTGAGAAGGAGAGTATAAGATTTTCCATCAAATTTTACTTTTTTAATACAAAAAGCAACACATCTATTTTAATAAAGAATGTAATAATAACTATACATTATTTATACACATAACACAGTCACTACATCACCAACCATTCATTTGTATCACTTGTATTTAAAGTCAATGATAATTAAATATAAACGACGGATGATGCAATGACAATGTATAAATCTCTTACATTGTGAGTCTATACATTTTTCTCTTTAATAAAATATATTACACTATTTATGTTATCTAATTTTGATGAAGATAATATTTGATTTGAATTTTAATGAAGAGAAAGCATATGACATCATTACAAAATCTAGTCACCATTATTAACTTTTTAATTACTATTTTTTATTAAAATTGTGCAATAATATTTAACAGTTATGATTTTATTCACTACATTCAAATGAGGAGTAAAATTATATAGGGTACTAAATATTTAAAACAAAAGAAGTAAACATAATAGGAACTAGTAGGTACCAAAATCTATTTGGAACGAATCCATACTTTAATGTACAGTTTTTGTTTTGTCAGTTGACTTATAGTTTCAAAGTATCTATTTATGTATGAACTCAGTTAAAAAAATTGTTAACTTGATCATGTAACCAATTCATGAAAGTGCTCCTAAAAATCAATGAATATCACATTATTTGACACTCAAATTTGATTAGCAGCTTTTACCTGAGATATTGCTTCTTGTTCTGAAGAAGGCATTCTCTTCAGTGCTAATTGAGCTAAGTCGTTAAGCTGCAAGGTTTTGTGATGGTCAAGCAAAATTACCAGGAAAAGAGAATTCTAAAACCTAAACCAAATCGTGTAAGAAAGCAACCTGGAGGGATTTTACACGATTCCAAAGAGGTGGTAAGTCAGCGAACAATTTCTTCACAGAAAGCTCGGGAGGTTTCGCATTCTTGAAGAAGGAATGTTTCAGTAACTTCTCTGCTGATGGTCTCTTTGTTTGATCTTTCACCAGGCACATTGCAACCATTTCCTTAAAAGACTGATCACAACTGGATATACTTTAATTAGAGTACTATTATATAAGAAACACATCACAGTAGAGCAACTATAACAGAATCCTGAGCCAACCATATATACCAGGAAAATAAAATCGTAAATATCATATTCATGATTATGACTCCTGAATTCTAGCCAGAAAGAACACTGATACCTTAGAGAACTTTTTATCACGGTCGTAATCAAGTCCAGGAGGGGCGTTCTGTATGGTCATTAGAAGAACCTATACATCAAGCAAAAAGTAAGTATTTCTCCTGTATTATATCACATGAACTTCAATAAACAATGTTCAACATCTCTCTAGACAGTCTTTCTGAAAAACCACTGGATATAAATACCTTCATTGGAGGATATTTTGAAAATGGTGCATGACCATGAGCCAACTCCAGAGCAGTAATTCCAAAAGACCAAATATCAGCCCTGTCAGACATGTGTACAACAGCAATAAGAATAAACTTGGCACGTCGCACAACAAAATATGCTTTGCGGTTTAGATTAAACAAAATGTACAAGAAACAAAGAATTTCAGCCAATGGAAGCTATCTAAAATGTGCTTTCTGAAGTAAGTTACAACCTTCTAAATAGACATTGATAAGTACCTGAAACATAAAAGAAGAAAGAAAACAGTAAAGGTTTTCCGAGGGACCACCCTTCTAGAGTTTTCACACACAATTCTTCCATACCTCTCCCAGTTATCCCTTACACTTACCCACACTCCATTTAAACCAATTCCACTAGCTCTCTCACTCCCTTCCTGCCATGTGACTAGGCAGTTACAAGAGACTTCCCATGCATATACTGATGGAGACCAGAGGTAAGAAAATAGAAAAGTCTGTCATGACCTCTCCCAATATCTCCAGCCAAGCTATTCCTAATATCAAATCAAGTTCCCCAACTCAAGGATATCGGAAAATTGAAATACACAAACTCTCCAATTCCACCACCAAGTAGAAGATTTTCCCTGTGCTAACCTCTTACGACCATCACCAAGTTGGATTTCCCATGTTCCAGTCCTACTGACTTCTAACCCCAAAACCGTTGCCAGCCTCATAGATATGAAGTTATGAGTAGCTCCATTACCCACCAATGTCACTATTATTACCCCTCTGGTTCCCCCAAAATCACATCCCAGTAACTTGGAAGGTTCCCTCTCAGACAAACCTGGACTATTATAAGCCATAGGCATCCGTCCTTGCATTAAAACAACCATAAGACCATTGCCAGTGCATCAGTTTCTACTGTAGTTGTCTGCCTAAAGTTAGGGACGGCCAACCAGAATGGAGGCCACAGCAGCCTTGAGCGCTTCAAAGGTTGACTGATTTTATGGATCATCCAAATCCTTCCCTCTTCAACTATTGCATAAGGGGCCACACAATCTTTTGACTTAGATGTTACTGTTGCATTGACAACTTCTTTAACCATTGTGTCGTAAAACAAACATACAAACTTCCATAGATATGGTGTAAAGTTATTGATAGTAGCTTGAAAAGTGGAAGGGGCATTAGACAACACAAATGGCATTACCTCCTACACATGTGACGCAGTCATTTTAGGAACATGCTAGATGCTCCTTGAGCACCCAGATTTGATGATATTTTAACTTCAAACGAATTTAGAGAAGATGACTGTCCTGCCTTGCTCCTAGAGCAATTAATCAATAGCGATTATAAGGAACTTGTCAAAACACAGTGATGTGATTAAAGGCCTTTAACCTACAAAAACTTTCACCCTCCATCTTATGAATCAATAGGACTGAGGCACTGGGCTTGAGAAAGTAAGGGCGACACAATGCACGAGACTACCACTTAGTGGGTTTGGGGAGGGTAGATGTACACAGCCTTACCTCCGCAAGCGGAGAGGCTATTTCCAAGATTTAAAAAAGTAAAGCTTGAAAATGGACTAGAGCTAGTATCGAAGTTAATGCTTGATTTGATAGATATCATGTATTGTCTATTTCCTAACTTACATAGCAAATTGGTTATTACCAATTCTGATTATAAATACAAGTGTATCAGTTGTAAATAATACAACAACAAAAAATATCTCTTCCGAAAAAACTGCATGGTATCAGAGCTCCGTGCTTTGTACCTCCTTTTCCAATGGAGGTACACAGAGAGCAACAAATTCATAAAATAACAGAGAGCAACAAAGACCAAGCAAAGCTCCCAAATTGGGAGCTCCAATACCAAAATGACAGTTACCAAACAAAAGAAAAAATAGCAAACCAGAGGTTCTTCAAGGGACCACTCTCCTCCCACACTTTTCACACTCAAATCTTCCATACTGTTTGAATATCTAGAAAATATTTCATAATACCTTCATTGAACTTTACAATACCCTACGCTAGGCAGTTTGGCCACGTAAGAAGACCATTAGTGGCCTCGGTAAGAGTAAGAAGAGTAGATCAAGTGGAGGATATCCCAATGGCTAAAGATATAGGGAGACCAAAACAATTATAGGTGAACCATTTAAAAAGATTTGTTGATGACGATAATGATTATAATGATGATTCTAGCAAGGTTGAGTTATCTTTTCAGCAATACTCATCTCCTCAACCTATGTGCATCCATGACTTTGTTTATCAACCATGCTTTATGGAGCCAACTTCATTTTTGTGTTATTTTCTTTATATAGCCTTCATTGTGACAAGCATAAAACATAGTATGCTTTAGCGGGAAAAAGGAAGTCGGAGTATTTAGAAAATATTTCACAATATCTTCACTGTATCAGACTATTTTGAGGTTACTCTGGAGTATGTTAGTCTTAGGCAATCTCTTCCAAGTGGTTTTCAAATTTCATTATATTCAATGATTTGTTTCCTTACATGGTTTAATTACAATTAGGAGTCTAATACTAGTATATAAAGAGGTCAGTGCTCTGCAGTTTACCATCATGTAATCATACATTATATAGGGCTAGCAACGAACTAGCTAATTTGAGATCAGTTTTAGACATAAGTTGTTAAGTAGCTTAGCGAACTTAATTCATTATCTAAACGAGTAATAACTTGAGGTAAGTATTGTTCTCTACTTGTTCGGTTCCTGGACTAGAAAATAGAATAATTATGAGAAAATTGATTAGTCAAACTGAGTTATGAACCAAGTTATAATGAATGTTGACAAGCTAGTCTAGTTCATTAGTCCAAATTGTCTCATTTAGTCATTTAGTACATACAACTTGAGCCCGTGAAACTAACCAAACAAATCGAGATCTTGGTTTGAAGTGAGATTGAGTTACAAAAAAGTGGTTTATATCAAAACTCGAGTCGAGTTTTGAATTGTGAATCATTTCTTATTGAGTTGAGCTGAACTTCTATTTTACTTGTTTACAGCCCTACATTATATCAATATAATATTCTATTATTCAAAGTCTCATTTTTATTCATAGAAACATAAATCCCTTAAAAAGGAAGAGAATTGCAAGATAGTAGGATATGACATCCTCCACCCAAATAACTACAGAGGTTCGAAGTCTCTTTTTAAACTTTCCCCCTTCCTAATATAAACCATTAAATTTCAACACTTACCTCTCTCTCATTGCTACCCTTTACATTAACCCCCCTTCCATTCTAACTGAACTCAACTAGCTTTCTCACTCTCCCTTCCTGTCACATGTCTACCCCATACATATTACCTTCTACCCCATCTCTCATGCTGATGTGGATCATTATTCCTCCCTTTTATCAGGCATGAATAAATATGTTTAATGGATCTAAAAGCAAATATCATGTATCTCGTATCTAAATTAATATAGGACTTCACTCATGCCCAAAATAATAAAGCAAATTAGCTGTAATCAAATGTTGAGTTAGTTGTAACTTGTGACATAAATGGCACAATGGTTTTGTAGAGGCAAAAAATCACAAGAAATACACACACAATCATATCAAACTAAACTCTAGAAGGAGAGGAACATATATGCATGCATGTTTCTAGAATATATTTGGATCGAGATAAATCTCATATTATCATGATAATATCTTAGAAGATTTCTTAGGGTTTATGATATTACTTTATTTTATCTTTTATGATTTTTTTCCTTGTTTAATTGAGAGAGTAGTATTTATATAATAGGGGGTTAGTATTATGTCTTTGTATTACATAATCATTCACAATAGTATCAATATAAATTTACTACTTTAAGCATTCTTTTTTCTCCCGCTATACTCAAACCCTATAATTTCAACACTTAAACATTATACTGAGGTCAAAATTATGGTCTGGATTCTAGTTATGCTATGAATAAGTTAAATGGCTCACTTGGAATTATAACCACTTCCTGGTTGCAGTACCTCTGGAGCCATCCTGTAACAGAAAGACAAAGAGGCATCATCACATATTTACCAAAAAAAAGAGCTTTGAGAAAGTATAAATTTTGATAACATGTGATACCAGCAAGGAGTCCCCACAAACGTATTTCTCGATCGCTGTCTATCACCACTATCAAACATGCAAGTGGAAACACCGAAGTCACCAAGCTTTACAGTGCCACTGCTATCAAGTAAAATGTTCCCAGCCTATAACCACAATAAGAAATAAGGAACATGAATCAAGATTCAAATACATGAGAAACAAAAAAAAGAGTAAAGTGGGAAGAAAAATACTAGAAACACAGCTCTTTTTAACAGTCTCCTCAAAACAATGTAATTTTCATGTGAGGTTCACTTTCTATTTAGTGGGCCCAAGATGAACTCCACTTACTCATAAAGAGTTTTTTGCTAGCTTTAGAGTCAATTTGGTAACACCACCAAATACCTTATAAGCTAGTTAACTAACTTATCTGAAGTTTTGAACAAAAAATAAGCTACATGTTGGTGTTCAGTAAAGAGGCTTATTCCTAGCTTATAATAAGCTTTTAGGTAGCATATCAGCGAGTTGTGCCAAACAATGTGTGAGTCATTTTACAACTATCAGTTAGCTTATCAACTATTCTTACTAAGTTACTATAATAAGCCTTCAGCTAGCTTATCAAATAGTTGTGTCAAACAAAGCCTAAGTCATTTTACAGCTATCAATTATCTTATCAACTATTTGTACCATACATTTCTCATCCAATTAGCTCCTAACTTATAAGCTTATAATCTAATTGTGTCGAACATTACCTTACATCAAAAAGGAGGTTACCTACCTTAACATCTCGATGTATATGGCCTTGTTGGTGAAGATACTCCAAAGCCTTGAGAGTCTCTTTGAGTATAGATCCAATCGCGTCCTCTTCAAATCCATCAGGATAGGCTGACTTCATGAGGTGCAAACAAGAACCCTCATTCATGAATGGCATCACCACCCAAAGGCTATGATCCACCGTGAAAGAACAAAATGCTCTCACAACATTAGGATGGTCAATCAAACTCATCGTTTGAGTCTCTCTTCGTATATCATCCTGTTAGTTCATTAATAAATCTATCAGCTTCATGAAATCAATCAATCATACAAAAACAAATCTATTAATAATAATCAGTTAATTAATCAATCAGCTTCTTCAAATCCATCAACCAATCATAAAAAAAGCAAATCTATTAACAATAATCACTTAATTAATCTATCAGCTTCATGAAATCAATCAATCATAAAAAACAAATCTATTAACAATAATCACTTAATTAATCAATCAGCTTCTTCAAATCAATCACAAAAAACAAATCAATTAATAGTAATCAGTTAATTAATCTATCAGCTTCTACAAATCAACCAATTATAAAAAAACAAATCTATAAATCATAATCAGTTAATTAATCAATCAGCTTCTTTAAATCCATCATCTTCATCAAATCCATCAATCATACAAAACAAATCTGTTAATAATAATCAGTTAATTAAGCTATAAGCTTCTTCAACTCAACAAATCAATTAATCATAATCAGTTAATTAATCAATCAGCTTCTCCAAATCCATCAATAAATCATACAAAACAAATCTACTAATAGCAATCAGTTAATTAATCTAACAGCTTCTTCAAATCAACAAATCATAATCACTTAATTAATCAATCACCTTCTTCAAATCCACCAAACAATCATAAAAAAACAAAACAACTAATAACAACAACCAGTGTAACTTAATTACAAACCAGATTAAGAGTGCATCGTTCGAGATCCAAGGACTTAATAGCAACGAGTTGATTGAGAGGAAGAAAGTTAGCTCTATAAACGGTGGCGGTGGCGCCGTAACCAACTTCTTCAAGAAGCTCATAATCGGAGCGGTTAACAGAAAAGCTTCGTTCATGACTCATTCTTACGAAATTGAGTTAATAATAATAATAATAATAATAATCTGATTTTATTTTAAGCACTTTTGTGTGTTTTGGAAGAAGATGAGTTACCAAATAATGGTAATAAAGAGTGTTGTGTTTGTTGAAGAAAGTTGATTCTGATGAGAATCGATTTTTTTATTTTAAGTCAATTCTCATTCACTATTAGATCATGTGGCCTCTCTCTCTTCTCTGTAAAGACACATGGATTGGTCCTCCTCCGGTCCAAACATAAAACTGAAAACCAAATCAAAATAGATTGAAACTGCACAAACCGAATATGTTTGGATTGTATTGGATATTTTTATTAAAGATTGATTGGTCTGGTCTGGTTTTCGAATTCACCTCTTGGATCCAAGTCGATTCACACGGGACTGAAATTATTTAAGTATGTAACTTTTTTAAGTATCTTCTACATTTAACCTATGTTCAACTCCTAAATTGTTCTTTGATGTCTAAATTGGTTAAATACAGTTTTGCGGTTGTTGTTAATAGTGATGTTGTCGTTGTTTACTTTATTGTTATTGTCTTGTTGTTTATTGATGTTGTTTACTTTTAATATTATTGGACACTTTTTAAATGTTGTTTTGATGTTGTTGAACATTATTTTTTGATGTTTTATTCTAAATGTTTAGTAATTTTTATGAGTTTTGAGTGTATGTGCAATTTTAATTTTTTATAAAAAAACCAATCCGAACCGAACTGAAACTGCATATAATACTTTGACCGGATTGGATTGGATATCTTAATACAAACAGACCAGACCGGACCGGACCACATATTAATTATGTGTTTGGATCGGATGATTTTTTGCCAAAAGCGGATCCAAATGGACTGCGAACACCCCTACCATCAATGTTTTCTTTATTTATCGAGAAAGAGACTGACAGTGTAATAGTTTTTATATTGTCGTTATACTATAAATCATATATTTTTAATTATGATAGACTCTTACATAAAAATAATTAGGATTTAATATCTATACACTCATAATATAAGTGTTTTTTACACTAACAGTGTAAGTGTTTTTTACATTATCGGCAAATATCCATCATTCAAAAGTTGACTATCATTGACTTTCAAATAAAACTATTATAAATCAATGACAGATGATGTATCGGCAATATAAAAAAATTTACACTATCAGTATACAAATTTTATATTTAAATAATTAATACAAATAAATGAGAGAAATGTACTAAATGTATATAAATTTTACTACATAAATATTACATTTTTTGTTTATTTGTTCTTATTTATTTAGCCTGTTGAGTTTTTCTTTTAGAGGTGAAAACATTTTTTAGATTTTTTATTGCTGGATATTTCTAATTTTGGTTTTATTTTTAAAGTAGATTAGTATGGTAAATGGTATTATTAATATGTGATATAATTAATAGAGTAAATTACACTTATATAAATTACGTATACATTTTTAAAACCTACAAAATCACCCTTAATATATATACATTATACTAATTATCTTTAGGAGAAAGATAAGTATAATTTCTTAAATAAAAAATTGTGACAAGTGTAATTAAGTCAAATAAAATATGGTTTATTGTGAAGAAAAATCTAAATAGTACAAGAGTGAATATCTATTATTATTTTGGTTAGTTGTAATATAATATAATAGTAATTTAAACATCTCCTTAAAATTATTGATGTAGTTTGTAATAGATAAAAATAATGAATAGAGAAATAGACATCAACTATTATATTATTTAGAATTGCCTTCACAATATAATTTGACTTAATTACACGTATGATTACTTTTTATTTAAGAAATTACAATTATCTCTCTTACAGGGGTAGTAAAAGTAATATATACAATTATGGGTGATTTGTATATGTTTTGAAAAAAATTGTGTTTTTAATTTTACTAAAACTCAGGTGGTATTAGTATAATTTACTCTAATTAATATTGCAAATAGTAAGACGTTGATTTAGTGGTATAAGGTCTACTAGATCTCTGTGATGACTAAAAGCTCAAAGGTTCAATTCTTACTAATGACACTTATTGGATGGTCAATCATTCACTCAAAAAGGGTTAATTTCTTACTCATATAGTGAAAGAATATTATTGGTAGTACCAAAAAATCAAAAATGGAAAGTAGAAAATAAAAAATATTGGAAAGTAAATTTAATAATGAAGAGTAAAAAATAAAATAAAAATATTTTCTAATGAAGCTTTAAAGAGATAGTGTGTATATATATTGGCATATAAAAAACTTAATGGATAGCAGCAATTAAACATTAAATTTATTTCATATACTAGAAGCATAATAGAACATTTTTTTTGTGTTAAACTCATTATCAAGAAGGCGTTGCTTTACTAATGTAAGGTCCACTAAATCCCCATGATTAAAAGTTCGATTCAATATTCTAACCGGATTAATAATTGGTACAGTATTAATAACAGTGATATATAATATGTTAATCATCCTTATTTCAGGTATGGTCATGACATTATGCGATATAAAAAATTAAAATTAAGTGATTCTGCATTGAAATGGGAAACCAGTGGAATTGAATTATACTAACCTGAAAATTATGGTTTGGTTAATTTTTTAAGAATTCATTTGCAATTCGTTCACTTGGATAGGGTTTACAACCACAACAAGCAAGTTGATACTCAAAATTAGGGCTGAAAATGAATCGAACCGAGTCGAATCGGAGCTCAGCTCAGTTCGATAAGGATTTGCTCAACTCAAAATTCGACTCGTGTTCGATAAGAGTTATTTTTTTAGCCCGAGTTCGTCTCGAATAAAGTTCACGAACAATTCGAATCAGCTTGAATTGGTTCATCTAGACAACTCAAATAATTTATTTATTTTTAAAAAAATATTGCACAATATTGTATACATCACTATAAAAAATAATTCAAGTTCAACTCATTTGGTTCATGAACCAAATTTATCGAGCTAAATAACGAGTTGAGTTTTGAAACGAATATTGAGTTAGTTCGGTTCATTGTCAGTCCTACTCAAACTGATAATAGTTGACAAATAGGCCATGATGTAAAAATTGGGTCGTATTGGTCTGTCAACCGGATCCCTAACTGGTACGACATGGTTGTTGTACCGACCAAATATCAAAATTGATAAAAACTGGTCGAATTTGGTAAAACCAGTGAACCAATTGAAATTTGACTAAACCGACCGATTTATACATATATTTAAAAAAAACGCATAAACAACGTCGTTTTAGAGAGCATAATTTTCGAAAGTTCCATGCTACACAGTTCACAATGCTTCTACCCTTGTTGTACTAGCCACTTCAATCATAAAATTGGTGAGCTGATTTCCATGTATAATACAATAATTATATCGATCACACAATAATATTAGTCAAAATTAACTAAGCTCGGCCATACGAGCCAATTTTCATTTACATCGTATCATTCATATTAATTGATTTCCATTCAAAGTTACAAACCTTGTACGAAAGTGACTTATTCTTTACGATAATATTATTGCGAAAATCAAACACAACCATTATATTTTTTATATTTCTAAAACATGATATACTAGAATGTCACACATTTTATTTTAATAAATGATTTAAATAAAAATACTTATCATATTATTTAGTAAATCATGGATTAAACCATTAACGAATTATACCAATATCTTGACTAATTTGATAATGATCAACATAATATAAATAACACCTTACATAAGTGCATAAAAAATATGAGTATAATATGTAGATATTGTTAGTGTAAAAATTTATATATATTCAATACACTATTTATCTCTGTTATAGATACCAGTGTGTCAATATGCATTTTGTGCATGCCGGTCAATATTGCATAGTATTACATATTCAATTTTTAGATAATGCATCTATTGTGATTGGTGTAATTTATATTATAATTTTTATTTGTTTTTATTATAATGTTCAATTTATTTCAGATGTGCTTAATTAATGTATTGACGGTGGTTTCTTAAAATTATATTGAATTTTTGTAAAAATAAAATAATATCAAGGGCAAAACAATAAGATGAAAGTTACATCTAGTGATCTCTCAGTAGGGTTCAAATTCATATGAAGTTCTGACCATCTATCAGAGAAAAAAGAATGATTCACTTTTATAGGATTCCCAAAAAATTCTTCGATTTTTTCTAGAAGCATATAATTATTTATCTGCTTCTTACGTTCTATGAATAGTTTTTTGTCTTTACATATAATATATATAAATGAATAATATATAACATGTTGAAAATACATAAAACTTATATATTAAGAGTATATACATTTTTTTCGATTTATAAACATTGATGGACTTATTTTCCAAGGAAAGGACACTTATGCCCTTAAGATGAGCCAAAAGTCCTTTCTCTAAAAAAAAATGGATAAGGATCTGCTGTCCCAAACTCTGTCCTAGACCAATCATATTATATCACGTCAGTTAAAAAAATTAAATATTCATAAATTTATCAATTTTGTTTCAGTGTGATTGGTTAGAGACGTGGTTGAGTACATGTCGGGGACGAAAGATCCTCATCCAAAAAAAGTGGCTCTTTGACTCATTGTATTAACGAAATAGAAAAAGAGTGTTTCTCAGTGATCATAGTTAGAAATGGAATCGTGAATGTGATTCTCCAAAACCCTATTTCCATCAACAGGTTCCTTTTCTCTCTCATACTTCACTTCTCTCCTATTTTCATTCATTCTTAACATTCAATGTTTCCATTTCACTATTAACTTATTATTCATTTCACATTTGTGTTGTGAACGGGAAGTCACATGTTCAAAATGTCGGAAATAGTCTCTTCCTTTGTCAGGTTAAGGCTGCGTACATTTACCCTTCCATAACCCACTAGGTGGGAGCTAGTGATAGTGTACATTTCTAGTTATACAGACATTTGTCCTATGACCTAGAAGAAGGTGATGTGTTCAAATACCGGAAACAGTCTCTTCGTTTGTCAGGTTAAGGCTGCGTACATTTACCCTCCCATAACCCACTGGGAGCGAGATAGTGTACATTTCTAGTTGTACAGACATTTGTCCTATGACTTAGAAGAAGGTGATGGTTTCAAATATTGGAAATAGTCTCTTTGTCTGTGAGGATAAGATTGTGTATATCTATCATTCCCCGAACTGTTAGGTTGGAGTAATGAGTTTCGTCGATATGTTTAAATCTTGGAAATAGGGTTTTCTTATGTGATCATAAGATTGTGTATATCTACTCTCGCCATACTGCACTAGGTGGGAGTAATGAGTTTCGTCTATATACATTTCTACTCATACATGCATTTGTCTTTAACCTCGAAGTCATATGTTCAAATCTCGGAAATAGGTTTTTCTTATGTGAGGATGAGATTTTGTATATATACTCATAGCACACTAGGTGGGAGTAATGAGTTTTATCTATATGTTGTCTTGTAATCTCGATGTCATATGTTCAAATCACGGAAATAGGTCTTTCTTATGTGATCATAAGATTGTGTATATTTACCCTTGCCGTACCGCACTAGGGGGGAGTAATGAGTTTCTTTGATATACAATTCCACTCATACATGCATTTGTCTTGTAATCTCGACACTATATGTTCAAATCCCGGAAATAATGTGATAGTAAGATTGTGTATATTTACCCTCCCCATATCGCACTAGGTGGGAGTGATGAGTTTTATCTCTATGTTTTCACTCATAGAGGCATTTGTTTGAGTTGAGCTACTGCATGTTGAATAATTAAGAGATTGTTTTGTTTAAGAATGCGTTTTTTCATTAATAGTTACCAATTGCCTTGATTCTGTTTTCTATCAGTGGAATCATTTTTGTTTGTTTTTGGTATTTAGTGTACATATCTTGAAAATGTGAAACAATATAAAAATAAGGTGGCATATTCTTAATAAAAAAGTGAATGAAATAAAAAATGTTTTCTTAAATTAAACAAGCCCAGATAAGTGTGTGTGTTTTCACATCATTTAGTATCCATTTACTCTTAGTTGCTTCCTTATGTGTTCTGTTAATGGCTTTCAATACAATGTTTAGTTGCCGAAGCTGTTAATATGTAAATTTGGTTACTTAGTTTGTAGCTTCACTAGCTTGTATTCCTACTTTGGGTGACTATGTGTGCATTGTTTTTTTATCCGAAGAGGGATTCCTTTTTAATTGATTTTGGTTTTGGAAGGATCATTTAATTTACCTTATATTGTCGACTTATACATTGCCATTTTGAACGGCAATCTTTTTAGAAATTTTTGGTCTTTCTCACAAGTCATGACACTTTTATGCACCCAGAACCTGAAAAGGCCTTCGAGGTTAGGTAAAATTTGAAATTTTGTTTGCTTTACACTTCAAAGCATTACATTTCATATCTATCCTTCTATTTGTTAACGGATAAATGTTAACGGGTAAATGGGCTTAATTTTCTGGGCTTTTATTGAGTTTTAAATGGCTTGTATCCATTTGCTCAATTAAGATAACCCAGAAAAATTGAAGCAATACGAATTCTTAAACGCAATCGCCGTATCAAAACCTTGAACCACAGTGGAAGTTTGAAGCTTCGAACCAACAAGTGCAGTGCAGCAGCGTTTAGCCATGTCGCAGCAAGAATAAGTTGAGTGGAGTCAACGGAAAGAGTTATTTTTCAGTTTAAAGTGAGATCCATTATGGTTCAGTGATTTTTTGATTCGGGGATTTAGGTTTTCTAAGATTATGGTTTCTGATTTTCTATTTCTTGCTGATTTATTGCGTAGAAATTGTGAGCAGAACATGTATTTATGAAAGTTGTGATTTTAGTCCATAAATTTGATTAAGAATATTTCCATATTAGTACTTTTACGCTTACCTTTTATTAGCCCCTCAAGCATATTTGAGTGGTTTTTTTCTTCTTTTTCTGGTCCTTGCTAGGGTATTCCTTCGCCCTTTGGACAAAAGTCTAATCCCCTTCGGTAGTGTGATTGCCCCTCACAATAAGTGTCATCCCTATGAACTAAACCTCGAACTCTGGCCTTGTACTATACCTCGAGGTATAGGTTTTCCCAACTACTAGACCAACTCCTTGTCGCAATATTTTAGTGGGAATTTACTTCAAAAATCTTGGTTCTTGTGTTTATATTATAATATTTGAGAAAATAAGTACTGTTTTGTTTCTGAAAGAATTGTTTTATTGTGCAATCTTTCCTAAATGTTTTCTCACGGGGAATGATTATTTCCCTCCTTTACGCAATTTGTTCATGTGGGTGTGAATTATGTTCTAGCTTCTTGTATGCTTTTAATTTAAATTCAAAAGGACAAACTGTCAATGACCTATATTAAGTCCTTTTTTTCACATGAATACCTGCTCAACAGTATAAAAAGAGTAGGCAAAACCGGCAAAGCAATTTTGACCAGCCTCTTTTTCTTTTTTGTAGTTGCAGGCACATGAAGTGCTTTGTGGAAACATTTATTCTTTTCTTCCTTTAATACTCCATCAAATTATTATAATGAGTATATGATACTAACTTCTGATCACAAAATTACATCTTATGCTAATACTCTAGGTCAAATAATGGTGTTTGGTTGGCATGATCTTCATTAATTAGTTGCCTTAGAGTGCTTGCTATGTTTTATATGGGTCAATATGGCCTTTGACTTACTTTTCGGTTGAAAGGTCAAAGGTGCAAGCATTTTATTGATATTTGCATTACTGGATCACATCTTTCCATAACTTAAATTAACGGATTGTATCTCTGTTTTGGATTTTAAATATAGTCTGTTCTTTTCCTGATTGGTGTTATATGTGTCATTCGTTGTCAAAGGAAAAATGATGGAGAGCGTAGTTGTTATTGAAGAAGCTGCTGAAGTAACAGATTTACCTCCGCTACCTGGTATTGAAAAAGCTGCTGAGCTACCACCTTTACTTCCACTACCTCCTGATGTGCCACCCAAATTTGATACAGAACAAGTGGCTCCTACTGTGTATTCTGTTATCAGTCGGCAAGGGGTTGGGACCGTAGGAAAACGCATACCACTGCTTGCCAATCACTTCAAAGTTGCTGTTAATGTTCCGGATGCAACATTTTTCCAGTATAATGTATGTTAAGTTTTTCTGTCTCTGCAATTTCCCTTATATCTCAGTCTTTGGGTTAATGAAGGATTTCCAGGTTACTGTTACTTCGGAAGATAAAATAAGTATTGAAAGCAAGGGCATCAGGAGAAAACTGATAAATAGGCTGTCCCAAACATACTCTTCTGAACTTGGTGGCAAAAGTTTTGCATACGATGGAGAGAGGACTTTGTGTACAGTGGGTTCTCTGCCACTTGATAAGTTTGAGTTCAAAGTATTGCTTGAGGAGTCATATGCAAAGCAGTAAGTCCTTTGTATGAATCTCTTAGATTTGCCATGTTTTTGTCTTAAAGCTTATACTGTCTTCAAAATCTAGCAGTAGTACTGAGAATCCTGGTGCTAATGGAAAGCCGCACGAGGAAACTAAAAGATCAAAACGCTCTTTTCAATCAAAGACATTCATTGTGGAGATAAGTTTTGCTGCCAAAATACCCCTTCAGTCCATTGCTCTTGCCCTCGATGGGGTTGAGTCAGATACTAATTCTCAGGATGCTTTGAGAGTGCTTAATATTGTACTGAGGCAGCAAGCAGCTAACAGGTACCGATGCATCCTCTAAACTTCAACGGTATATATTAAAACTTTCTTGAATTAGATTTAAACATAGACTGTTTAGTTTAACTTAGTTAAATAATTTCTTATGAATGTGAAGAGGGTGTCTCTTGGTACGTCAATCATTTTTTCATGACGACTCAAGGAATTTCAATGATGTTGGAGGTGGAGTAACAGGAGTTCGCGGTTTTCATTCCAGTTTTCATCTCACACAGGCTGGATTGGCTCTCAATATGGGTAGGATGCTCTTATACATGTCTTGAATTCTCATCAACATAAAGCTGTATGCTTTTCCTCTTTACATTCTTCATTTATTTATTTTTAGATACGTCCACAACGATGATCTTAAAGCCTGGACCTGTAATTGATTTTCTCCTATCAAACCAGAATGTGAGGGAACCCCGTAATATTGACTGGGCAAAGGTGACAAACTGCTAATCCATGTACACAAGGTTCATGATTCAGCCTTAGTCATTTCTTTTAACTTATTTTTTTTGATAAATGGTTAATTTATAGGCCAAAAAAATGCTTAAAAATTTAAGAGTGCGTGCAACACATAGTCACCAGGAATTTAAAATCTCTGGCTTGAGTGGGAAACCCTGCATTCAGCAACTGTAAGTGCTTGTTTTTTGAAACTCAACTGCCTATTTTTTTCTTGAAAGCTCAAAAACAGGGGGAAACTTATGGGTCTGATTTCTTCCCAGTTTTAGTATGAAGTTGAGAAACGTTGATAACAGTAATGGAGTTCAGACAGTGGATATTACTGTATTTGAGTATTTTGCTAAACACTGTGGCATACAGCTTACCTCATCTGCTTATCTTCCCTGTCTTGATGTTGGGAAACCAAACCGGCCTATCTATCTGCCTCTGGAGGTTTGCTGACTTTTGTGCTTTACTGAACCTTTTTTGGTTCTTATTGAATATTAGTTTGTTTTAACAGTTTAACTCTTCTAAACAACTGTATCTGATTATTATTTTCTTCCTTTGCCTTTCCTTCTGGTGTAGTTATGCTCACTTGTTTCCCTCCAACGGTATACAAAGGAATTATCTCCAATGCAGAGAGCATCATTAGTAGAAAAATCGCGCCAGAAGCCTCAAGAGAGAGTTAAAATTGTAACAAATGTAAGTTTATAGTTGCCTTATATGTTGTGTTTGTTCTTAAAAAACATATTTAAAGCTTTTTAACAAATACTTGTAGGCTGTAGGAGATTATTGCTATGATGATGACCCTGTTCTTGCTGCTTGTGGCATTTCTATCGAGAGGAAAATGACCGAGGTTGAAGGTCGAGTTCTTGAGACACCAAAGGTAAGAATTTCGAGTTCTTGAGACACCAAAGGTATAAATCTATGTGTAATTCATATTTTTGTGGACATAGGAGAGATTGTGGAGGAAGATAAAAGAGAAAAGTGGTTAAAGGAGTTGGTTTTTGTTAGTAGGCCCCCGATTAGGTTCATGTTAGGTGGAATATCTGTCAGAAAGATTCCAATATTTTCTGGCAGTGTGCATCCTTTGCTATCATGTGGTGTATTTGGCTAGAAAGGAATCATATAATTGTCAAAGATCCTTTCTCCTCTTTAGATTTTGTTTCGGAAAGGGTTATTTTTTTGGCATCCCTTTGGTGCTCTGCCAATGGGCTTTGTGGGGTTTTTTATGGTAGACTTGCAAAGGGATTGACAAGCTTTGATGCATCGCTCTACCTCTCAGTATAGTCATTCCTCTTTCTTTTTGTTTGTGTGAGTATTCCCTCATCCCCTTCTTTTGTACCGTTCTTTTCTCTTATGATGAAATTTCTTTATTCTTGAGAAAAACTGAGTGTAGCGGTTAAAATTCAACATTACTGTCTAACCAACAGCTAACTGAGTGTGTGCTGTAATTGAGCAATACAATTGAATATAAAGAGGAAGAAGAGTTAAAGAAGGTTTAGGACTTAGGTCAGTTTTAGGAGAGGAGAGCCATGCGTCTCACAAATGTTCCGGAAGATTGAATATACTGCAGTGTCTCTGCTAATGATTGTCTTTGTTGTTCTTGTACAGTGTACACTCCCTCTGTGATTCTGTATTGTACTGATTGAGATTCACATAGAGGACACTCTATAAAAAATCCATTTACTTCTTCTTTGGTCCAGTTCCTATTAGTTTCCATAAATTAATTGCGAATTAAATGCACTATCTGATATAATACTATTCTATTTTTGACACAGTTGAAGGTCGGTAATAATGGTGAGTGCGTTCCCCAAAATGGAAGGTGGAGCTTTACTAAAAAGGTATTGCTTCATTCTTTGACATTCAGAAAAAAAGTGTTTAAGGCTGCCTCTTTTTCACAGTTATCTCAAATTTGATTCTCTAATTTTATAAATGGCGATGTTGTGTTTCCTTTTCTGTAGGCACTTCTACAACCGTCTCAAATTGATTACTGGGCTGTTGTCAACTTCTCTGCAAAATGTGATACTAGTTACATATCAAGGGAGCTGATCCGATGTGGAATGAGCAAGGGCATTGTATGTCGCCATACGTTATTCTAATGTGTCATACTATATTGATCTGACATTTATTCTTTATTTGATTACATGTGTCTCACCCGTACCTGAATGTTTTTACACAGAACATCGAACGACCGTATACTTTAATTGAGGAAGATCCACAGTTGAGAAGATCTGACCCTGTTACAAGGGTTGAAAATATGTTTGAGCTTCTTATATCAAAACTTACAAAAGAACCAAAGCTAATTCTGTGTGTGTTGCCAGAAAGGAAAAATTGTGACATTTATGGTATGTCTTTTAGCAAAAATTTCCATGGTTTCCTTTTTGATTTTTTAATCACATGTTATGTCAATTTTTAGGGCCATGGAAGAAGAAGTGTCTCAGTGAATTTGGTGTTGTCACACAGTGCATTTGCCCTGTTAAGATCACTGACCAATACCTTAATAATGTACTTCTCAAAATCAATTCTAAGGTAAATGATTATTTATTTATTATTTATTTTTCAATAAAAAACAAATCACTAGTTTATAACTGAAATATGTAGGAAACATGGTTTACCTTATAGCATCATGCATATTATTAGTTTCATATAACTGTCCTCTATATAGCTTGGAGGAATAAATTCTTTGCTGGCAATTGAGCATTCTGGGCATCTTCCTCTGGTTAAAGATACCCCGACAATGATTTTGGGGATGGATGTCTCTCATGGTTCCCCTGGTCGGTCAGATATACCATCAATAGCAGCAGTAAGGCTATCTTTGTTTAAGCTCTTTTACCTAATAAAAACCGAAAAGCTATATTCGCTGTGTACGCCAATCTGTTTATGTTTTCCATCGTCTCCGCACCATATTTTTCTGGTTTATAATTGCAGGTTGTTGGATCTCGATGTTGGCCACTTATTTCAAGGTATAGAGCATCTGCAAGAACACAGTCATCTAAGGTGGAGATTATTGATTCTCTGTACAAGCCTTTGGATAATGGGAATGATGATGGTATTGTCAGGTTCGAGTATAAATTTTTATTGGACTGCTATTGTTTTGCATTTATTAGGGAAAAGTGTCATAAAAATTCCCGGAACTTCATCTCACTTTGAGGTACATGATGTTTCAATGCTAAATAAAAGGCCATAAACTTTCTTAAACATGAAAACAAACCTTTCCATACATTAGGTAAATGAAGACTATTGGTCGTGTGAAAGAAGAAAATAAAACACCTAAAACCTAAGAGATTTAGTCATGATTCATGAAACAAGGCATGCCAATCTCTTTGCATGTGTAGCGAAGTACAAGCTAGGTTGTCAATTGTCGGCTACTAAAATGCATCAAATAAGAAACACATTCATAATTAATGATCAAAATAAGTTTAAGACTCTAAGGCTTTCATATACGTAAGCATTCATAACATATAATATAACAAAAATAAGTGTAAGCTACTAAGACTTCAATATAACAGAAACAGACCAAGCATAAAAAAAAAGAAGTGTGAACCTCTAAGGCTTCAATACAAGTGTATTACAGACCAAGATCTAAGGTTTCAGCAACAAATAATTGGGAGTGGCAGTGGGAGGTTGAGATGAGCCATGATTGTGCAACTGCAAAGTGAGGGGGAGAACCTTTGCCTGAAAGAGGGAATGGGAGAGTGACTGGAAAGGCCTTCGCCGGAATGTGCAGAAGCAGAACTTGCTTCGCCTGCTGCTGTTCAACACTTCAACTTGTTTTTCCGCTTCTTTTAAACACTTCAACGTGTTTTTCTGCTGCTGTTCAACACTTTAGAGTGTTTTGATGCTGCTGTTCAATGTGTTAAATACAAGGAAAGAAGGGGAGGTTAAATTACCAAAAACCCTAAAAAACATGGCACATTTTTAAAAAAGAGCAAAAAAAGACTTTCCCATTTAAAATCAGGGTTCCACTTGCAGCATAACACAGAGTGGGTATTGATCCGCGACTTTACCTGTGACAGGCGCGATGACCATCCGGTTGAAACCTGCCACTCTTCCATTATCGCAACGCTATAGCATGCAATTGACTACCCAAATTACGAGATGTTATAAGACGGCATTATTATTTTTCTTTATTTATTGTGGTTTGCACATATATAGGTCTGTTACATTCATCATACTGATTATCTGAATACCTTGCAGAGAGTTGTTTCTAGATTTCTATGAATCAAGTCAACGTCGCAAACCAACTCAAATCATTGTCTTCAGGTGTCATTCTATCACTGCTACATTTGATTCACATCAAATAGTATATATGTTCTTCATGTGAACTTAGCTAGAAGATGCTAATTGAAATCATTATTGTATATGCATTATTCAATATTCATAAAATTAGAAGGATACTTTAAATGTTGTCCACTCTCCACGTATTTTAATTTAGGAACATTGGGAGGGTGAGAATCCTGCATATGTTGGAGGAACCTGTGTTAAAGAAGGATAAATCCTGCAATACACATAAAGCTCAGCTCCTACAAGTTTCACACCTTGCCTACTACTAATAGAAGAATGCAAAACAGACCAATCTCCTCCCTCGGCTACCATGCCTATATAAGGGATCCCACATATATGCCCCCTAATATCTAATTCTCACTCTCAATTCCTATTCTGCCCTTTTCTTATTTCTTTTGCTTTGGGTGTTTGCCACAACTTGCTGAAAAGCTAGTCGAAGGCTGAAAGGCCAGCTGAAAGTTGAAAAGTCAAGAGCTGAAGCGTATGACTGATAAGCTAGCTGACTGAATTGGAAGTGTTTGGTAGAGTTAGCTGATCTACTAGTTGATAAGTAGAAAATGATGTAAAAGGGCTTATGTCTTTGAAATCTAAGCCCCCGGACTGAGTTGGAGTATTGGGCCTTTATGCTCCTAGGTCCTAACAGATTAAAGGTAGATTGTTCTTGATATGAAGTTATGAATCTTCGGAGAGCCTCATGACAAAAGCTATCTGTTGTAGTTTGAGAGCTCATGGTCATATAAACTCACACCAAAGTCTCATGCTTTTGATGTGAAACTTAAGTCCTATACCTTGCAATTTTGTCCTAACATCATTCGCACAGTCGCACTGCTCCTTAGTAGCCACACCATACCAGGTACACAAACTTAAATGAACCTTGGGGGAACCACACCATAATTGATTGTATCTAGGAGAACCATTTTGAAGAATCGAATTGCATTTGCCCGTCCAAAGTAGCCAGACTTTAACCAATTCTTATTGCTGATGAGGTGGTGGGTGATATTAGAAAGAGGGAGAAGCTGGGTTTGGTTTTTAAGTTGGTACTATGAGAAAACTTATGATCGATTTAACTGGAATATTTTTCCTGACAACAAAATTTGCTATGTAATTACTTTCTCAATTTTGTATATTTTCAGTTCCTAGTGTGTCTCGGTATTAGTATATTATGCCTGTATTTGATGCGTGATTATCAAGTATAAAACTTATATGGGCTCACTTTTGGTTGTCTCCATTTCCTTTTTCAGATTTTTAAAATTTACTTTCTGTACTATATTTTGTGTTCAGGGATGGAGTCAGTGAATCACAATTTAATCAGGTTTTGAATATTGAGCTTAACCAGATAATAAAGGTTATTCTGCAACCTTTTCATTGTTCAATTTGATTTTGTGATTGGTTGCTTGATATTTAGTTACACGTTCTTAATGCATGATTTGATTTACTGATTTTGTTCTTTAAAAAGTGCTAAAAGCTCCAATGGAACATTTTTTATCACAAGTTTTTCTTAAAACAAAGTATGCTAATCCTATCTATACTGCTCTGTTGATGGTTCCTAATCATATCTTATGGTGGAGTTTTTCGATTACAGGCCTATCAACATTTAGGGGAAGTCGATGTTCCCAAGTTCACTGTAATCGTGGCACAGAAAAATCACCATACAAAGCTGTTTCAAGCTAATGGTCTGGAAAATGTTCCTCCTGGTACGTTACTCCTCTTATCCTGTTCATACAAACACAGATAATAGTAGCATTACTGTAATATAAATTTTCTTCCTCAGGGACAGTTGTCGATACAAAAGTCACGCATCCGAGAAATTATGATTTTTACATGTCTGCTCATGCTGGGATGTTTGTAAGTTTACCTACATGTCTTCCTCGCCCGATTTTTAGCATTCTAGACCTGTCACCAGTGAAATATTTCTATACCTCTTGAAATGCTGATGCTTCATCCTTTTCATTTTCCTTATCCTGACTAAATAATAGGGAACAACTAGGCCTGTGCATTATCATGTGTTGCTCGATGAAATTGGTTTCTCGGCCGATAGCTTGCAAAATTTGATCCATTCGCTGTCTTATGTGTATGCACTCTACCCCCCTTTTGTTTATAGCATATTTAACCTACCCTCCAATTGTCCACCATAATAGCTTTTATTTTACTTATTCCAGGAACCAAAGGAGCACAAATGCAACCTCAGTTGGTAGTTACTAATTTCACCCTTTAGTAGTGTTTTTTTCGGGTGCACGAATTCTGTCCCACGAAGTGTGTCACTCCATGTACCACTTGACGTGATTGGTTGAAAAAATATATTGAAGTTAAAAGTTTAACAATTAAGTATTTTTCTCACCAATCACATCAAGTGGCAAACTTTTGGGACAAAAGATGTACTCCCGTTTTTTTCCTCTATTCCGTTAACAAAATAACTATTTCAGCATTGTCTTTTGCAAGAGAAACATGGTTAACTTTTGTTGTATAATAATTTCCCCTTTCATTTTTCTTCTTTCATTTTTCTTCTTTAGTGGCGCCTATACACTATGCCCACCATGCTGCAGCTCAGATGGGTAGATTTTTGAATTTTGATGATTTATCAGAAGCCTCAAGTGTTACTTCAGAGGGAAATGTCCCCATCCCAGAGCTTCCAAGGTTGCATAGTAATGTCAAAAGTACCATGTTCTTCTGTTGAGGCGTCGGGGGCTGTCGTAAATGCATTTCGATTGGCCGATGAAAACCGTAAATATCAGGGATGTATAGATACTATACATGTATTCAGATTAACCCAAATTTTGTCTTTTTGATGTGGAAAGGATTAGTGGGCATGGGTCTAGACTTTGTGCATGTTACTGATATGATTTACTATTCCTTTGTGGGACATGAATTATGGTCAATTTGAATTTGTTTCACATTACCCTTCTAGCTTTTATGCATATATAGCTTGTTTTGAAGCCATTTCCTTTGGCTATGCTTTTATTTTTAATAATGTGATGCAAATATGCTTGAATGTGAAACATTTAGCTTTTACTATTATGTAATGCTTTACCAATAAGTTGTTAGTCTGGAACAAATATGTTATTAAATACTAATAGGTGAGAAATAGATAATATCAAGTTAGTGTTGATATAGTGAAAAATTCCGTGAATATCGCCTTTTAAAGGGTATGATAATGTTAGGAGTGAAGCATTGAATTTAAAAAGTAAGCTATTAGTGTATTTAAGTCATAATACACTTTCACCTAATGGATTTTTTTGGGGTGTGTGATCATGTATGCTGAAAAACAATATTATTGTGAATGAATGATAATTATTTGAATTTCCTTGTGAATATTTTTATTGAAATATCAATGATTTTTTATGTTTCATTATAATAAATTAGTTATCTCGTTGTATTTGATGAACTTGTCTTTATGTTTTATCTTACTTTATGTGAATATATTTTTATGTTAATCAATTATATTTCTTTATTATATTTGATAAGAAACTAATATTTTTTTCATATAAATAAATATATTTAATTAGAAAATAATTATTGTCACTCTTCTATATTTCATGTTATAAATGTTATCCTAAACCATTTACCTTTGCATTATATTACCTTGTTTATTTATATAAAAGAATGAATTTTGGGATAACTAAAAATAATACAATTAATAATATGATTAATGAATAAATATATGATTTTAAATTATAAACATTAAATGATATTATATATTTTATCTATTATAATATTTCATCACCATCTTTTATCATAACTTGTGCACATACATTTTAGAAAGTAAAGTGTTTCCTCATATCAACATATAATTTATTACTTTCAATCAGTAAAAGTATGACATGTGTACTATTTTGTTTAGTTTTAAAAATATTTTAATAAAAATGATCAAATAGAACACATGTTATAATTTTAGTAGTTGGAGAAGATAATTTATCTCCTTATACTATAAGTCTACATTTTATTATCTCAACACATTCATGTGTTGATAATTATTGATTCTTGCATGAAACTAATACATTTGAATAGATAAATTGCACTACTTAAATATTAAATTGAGTAAATAAATAAGAAATTATTTTAATAATGACAACATTATTACTGCTAAATCACACATGATTAGGACTCAGATTTGTAGAGTGAATCTTCTCTTAATAATATTGGAGAGACAAGATATTGTTTTTAAATTTATATTGAAAGATAAAAAATCATTTCATTATATCAAAAGGATAAAAATATCTTATTATGTTATATTTTCACGTTGTTTTTTATGTACTTATCTCTCCAGTATTGGAAAAGATCCGAACTTTAATCAGCCACCTACCCAAAGTTTTGTAACCATCAAACCAATAATAACAGTGAGTACTAAATATGCATATCGAGAGTCGAGAGTCGTGTAGCCGAAAATGAGGGTGCGACTCTAAATTCTTCTTGTACTTAACATGCAGAATTATTTAGATGAACAATGTCAAAATCAATAACGCTCTAAAACTAGAGATAAATAACAATAACTGAGATTTTACTTAGGTGTGTGTATGTTTGATCACAGTACCCATCAAATTAACCAGTTCTTCATTCTTGGGCTCTTTTACTTGGAACTCTAAAGTCACCTATCAGAAAACATTAAGGAACAAAGCATTAATGTCAAAACTTTTCAATCCCTTTGTTTGATCACAGAACTATGAAGCACGGATACAGATACGTGTGTCGGATACGATACGTCGACACATATTTTTTCTAAAATATAAGATACATTACGTTCAAGGATACGTGTATAAAATAGTAGAAAAGACATAAAATAAGTTGGTGTTTGTAGCCTTTAAATAAGTATGGTGGACCATCAGAGGGTCAATGTGGTGCGACGGCATGCTGGTACGAGTCTTTGTGGCCTTTAAATAAGTTAGTGTTTATTAAGAACGAATCTGATATATGTCTTGATGTATATTTATTATATTTTTTTTAATTTTTGGATACTCTACGTATACGTATCCTTCATGAATCCGAGCATGTCCATATCGGATACGTGCCGAACATCGACACACGAAGGTGTTCGATGTATCTGTGCTTCAGAGGTTCAGAACATACAAGCAATACATGAACTCAAAAATCTGTCTAGTTATATGTCCATTGTTAAAAAGATGAATTTCAGCACGAAATAACCGAACTTATGTGTTGTCCATGCTTTAAGCAAAGAGGGAAAATGAGGTAAGATCCTTCGAAGCAGGCGATGAACAGTTTAATTCAGGGTTTACATTTTTTGGGCAAAGCCAGAAACTGCCCTTAAAACCCCGAATTTTAACCCTGGCAGTGCCATGTCCACCATGTGCCGCCATTGCCATACTGCCATGGCAGCCCGAAATCACCAAATGACGGATGTCGCCATTTAGTGGATTTTTCCAAATGGCGAATGGCATTCTACCTAGAACCGCCATCGCTTTCCACCATGGCCGCCATTTGACGACACTCAGGAGGCGGCATGTTAGGTATAGATAACCATTCATATGCCTTCATCACCTAATAGATTAAGTTTGATGGCAGATAATTGATGACCACTAATACTATAGAATAAGGTTCATTTGAAAACAAGAAAGTTAAAGTATCAGTTAGCACATACTTCCTACTAAATGAGTACAAAGCAGTCTTTCAAATTGCGGACAACATCATGTGATGCGGCCGCAATATTGCGGTTGCGGTGACCGTCGCAATTGCAGTGTACTATTGAATCACAGTGATGCAATCGCAACAGGTCACAACATAACTATATCAGGCCGCAATGCAACCGCATCAGATCGCATAATGTCAAAAATATGTTTTTACTCACAAAATAATTCACACCGCAAAGGCCGCAATCCGCATCGCAACGACCACAATCACAGTAACCGCGACCGCAATATAAAACACTGGTACAAAGTATATCTATCTACTTTAGCCAAAATTAAATATGCTTACCTCTTTGAAGATGTTGCTCTCTGAAGTTTGCACAAACCCCTATACCAAATCCATAAGCTAAGTCAAACTTCAGAATTTAACAACCATTTGAAGCTAAAATGAGAGAGACACAACATATATATATATATATATACTATGAAGCATAGATACTGATACGAGTATCAAATCTGATACATCGATACTCATGTTCTTGAAAACACAGAATACGATAAGTTTGGGGTATGCATATAAAATAAGTACATAAAATCCATAAAACATAATAAACATATAATTATTGTTATGAATTTCCAAATACGGAACATATACATGCCTTTAGTAAAAGAGAGATCTAGATTCAGAAGACAAACCAATTTTTTGAACAAGTTAATGGATGCTTCATTTGATTCTCCGATTTTAACCTGAAAGACATTGATCCCGAGTTTCTCGATAGCAAATGCCATCATCATCATAACAGATTCCTTTCCAAGTCCTTTTCCACGGCTATGCTAGCAACGAACAGAGTCATAAAATGTTAGAATGAGGGGATATGATACTTCCTGTCAAAGACCAAATCAACCAAAACCTTAGGCTATTCGATGCAGGCCCGGGAATGGCCGAATGGCTATCGTATCGACAAATTGCATAATCATGTGAACGCAAATTTAGAGCAAAGATGGCAGATAACACAATTGACAATGCATGAGGCTCCCACTTAGTTAAGTTTGGGGAGGGTAGATGTACATGGCCTTACCCCTATTAGCGGAAAGACTATTTCCAGGAATTGAATATGTAATCTCATGGTTCACTACGCATCAACCTTATCGTTGTATTAAGTAGAGAGACTGTTTCCGGAAATTGAATCTGTAATTTTATGGTCACTAAGCAACAACCTTACTGTTGCATCAAGCAGAAAGATTGTTTCCAGAAATTGAATCTATAATTTCATGGTCACTAAGCAACAACCTTACCGTTGCATCAAACAGAAATTGAATCTGTAATTTTATGGTCACTAAGCAACAACCTTAGTGTTGCATCAAACATAAATTGAATCTGTAATTTCATGGTCACTAAGCAACAACCTTACTGTTGCATCAAACAGAAATTGAATCTATAATTTCATGGTCACTAAGCAACAACCTTACCGTCGCATTAAGCAAAGAGACTGTTTCCAAGAATTGAATCCGTAACCTCATGATCACTAAGTAGTAAGCAACAACGTTACCATTGCGTCATATGTAATTTCTTATTCTTCCCACCTAACTTTTCTTTGGGTATCTATGAACTAAGCAACAAGTTTATGACATAAAAATTAAAAGTAAAAGTACCTATTTGGTTCAGCAATCATAATTTCAATCTCTGCTAAATGAGGATCATCCAAATCATTCATGAATATATTTACATCACCAACCATGGCTGCAAAATAACATATATTATTAGTAACCAATCATACCCATTTTTCACATAGTAGAAAAGATCATAAATTTAAGTAACCTTCAATATGGGGTTGTCCATGTAAGAAATTTCCAACAACCAAATCCTTATCCAACACAATAAAAGTCTCCTCTGCAAAAAAATATGAACCCAAAACTCAATAACTCTGAAAAAAACATAGATATATTTTTGTTGATATAATCAACGATATTCCTTCATTCTACAGATAAAAGAACTAATCTCTTTTGGATGCATAGAATGTAACACAACAGTCATGTGGGTCCATGATTTTACTAAGTGTGCCACCACCACCCTTTTAAATTTAAATACCCTGCAGTATTTTATTCCTCCTGAAAGGATGCTCTGTGACCCGAACTCATAACCGCGACTTATAATCCTTGATTCTATTGGGTCGTTATCACTCCCAACAATTATTGCTATAAAAATCAAACTTTTAACTTTTCCCTCTATCTGGGTGGGTATCAAGTGATCTTATACAACTAGACTAATGTCTTGTTAGCGTATATAAATAAATGGATATATGGTATTGTGTGACTAAACTGTTGGGGTCTTGAGACCATGACATCAAGAGGACTAGTAATCATTAATTCTATTGAGTCGCTATAACTCACAACAAGCATTCCTATAAAAAAAATCGAACTTTTAACTTTTTCGTCCATCTGGGTATCCATCACGACCTTAAACTACTGGACCAACGTCTTATCGGTATATAGATAAACAAATGGATAAAAGGGTATGTGTGGACTAAATTGTTAGGGTCTTGAGACCATGACATCAAGAGGACCTATAATCATTAATTCTACTGAGTCGCTATAACTCACAACAAGCATTCCTATAAAAAAAAAAATCGAACTTTTAACTTTTTTCGCCCATCTGGGTATCCAGCGAGACCTTAAATCACTAGACCAATATCTTATCGGTATATCGATAAACAAATGGATAAATGGGTATGTGGGGACTAAACTGTTGGGGTCTTGAGACCAAGAAAGTTGCATGTGATACTCTTGAAGAAGGGTGAGTGGTTCAGAAGCAGTGGATTGAAGAAGAAAAGGGTTTTGCATCCAAAGATGATAATTGGGAACATGAGAATCAAAATATGGAACTAATATTACTTTCTCTCCTTCTAAACTCAAACTCATACTCTCTTTCTTCGCCATTCTCACTTCCCTGCTCTTTCTTCTCACTGCCCTAATGCTATTTACTTTCCTCCACCCAACGTTCAATAGATTATAAAGTTACATATCTCGTTTTTTATAAATCAATCATTAATAATTAATAATAGAGTAAATTATACTGATATATTTGAGTTTTAGCGAAATTATACAAAGTATTCTTTACTTTATTATACTTACACAAATTTCTCATAATCTTTATATTTTATATTGATCACTCTTGCATTGCATAAGACATAATTGTAGTCATTTAAACAAAAAAAATGTGATAAATGCAATTAAGTTAAGCAAAATATATATATTGCGTAGACAAGTCCAAATAATATATGAGTCAATATTTCTTTATTATTTTTGGTTCGTTACGCTATACTATAAGAGCGACTTAAACAATATTTTTTTGGAAATGTTGATGCATTATGTAACAAAAAATAATAAAAATACATTAATTTATATATTATTTGGACTTATCTTTACAATATATACGGAATCAGGGAGGGGTGATTTGTGTAATTTCATTAAAACTCAGGGAGTGTCAGTGTAATTTACTCTTAATAATATTGTTTATACGGAATGATTCACTTACTAGTAAGTTTTTTAAACATACTCCACACTTTATCAATAAATTCCAAATAAATTTAATTGTATGAATTAGCGGGTAAATCTAAAATATTAAATTGATAAGTCATTTTTTTTATAGTATTATAATATTTGGATAGTGATATTTTTTTTAAAATGTGATATCTATATAGTATATATTATTAATATTATTGTAAAGATTTATATATTGGTTTAATATATCTTTGTCATCTTATTTATTTTTTTTCTCCTTTTTTATTTAAAGATTTATTATAAAAATATTACATAATTAAGTTTTGAGTAAATTACATTAATACTCATGAGTTTTAGTAAAATTATACAAATCATTCAAATATTTTTAAAATCTACACAAACTATCCCTAATGATCTATATACATTACACTGATTACTTCTGTAAGAGAGATAAATGTAATTTCTTAAATAAAAAATAATAACGAATGTAATTAAGTTAAACAAAGTAGGATATAATGCGAATACAAATCCAAATAGTATGAGATTTGACGTCAATTCATTATTTCTTTTATTAGTTACAAACTACATTATTAATTCTAAAGAGAAGTTTAAATTACTCTTATACTATATTATAACTAACCATAATAAAAAAAATAACATCGACTATTACACTATTTGTACTTGTATTCCCAATATATCATATTTTGTTTGATTTAATTATATTCCTCTACATTTTTATTTAAGAAGTTATACTTATTTATATATCTTACGGCGTAGTCAGTGTAATGTATAAATCTAATTATAAGTAACTTATGTAGGTTTTAAGTAATTTGAGTGGTTTATATAATATCACTAAAACTCGGGTATCACTATAATTTACTGTTAAGTTTTTTATATGCAATGCGTATTCATTTTCATTTTGCTCTAATTAAAAATTCTAAACCTTATTCTCTCTCCATAACCACATAAATTAATAGTGTTTCCATATTAAAGTTAAATTATAATATTTGAGACTATTATTAGATATGATAATCACACTAGATGGTACTATCTTGTCTTGCCATGTTTATTCATATGTGAACTCGTTTCTGACCCGGATCGACATGAATATATGATGAGTCTATTGCACGAAGTTTTTGTGTATCTTTCTAGATCCACGAGTATAAATAAATTTTAAAAATAATAAAAATAATTGAGAGTAACTTATGAGATTGTGAACATATTTCATACAATCTTATATATATTTATACTACTATATAAAGGTAAAACATGTCTAAAGAGTATTTAAGTAATTGAATAAATATAATTTCTATTGAATATATGTCAAATATATATAAATGACATTGAGATAACTGAACATATATAATTTCATTATGTCTCATTATACATCATAATAAATAATTACAACCAACATGACTTTATATTTTTTTGAGTGAAAATCAGTTTCACTATTCCACAAGTTTTTTTATTTTAAAAACATATTGTTTGGAATGCATATTGGGACTTTCTTACCGATTTAAAATCTTAAAATTAGAAATTAAAGGAAAATATAAAAACAAAACGGTTAATTTAACCTAAAAATTAGAGGGGTAAGTGGTGACAATTTAAACAGTGAAACTGGTGGAACTGAACCAAATCACAAAATATAGTTTGATTCAGTTTCGTGGTTCGATTCGACTATTTTTTAAGGAACCATTCATGTTCATTTTGGTTCATAGTTTTATAAATTTAGGATGATTTTATATATTACATTTTAAACATGATACATTTATTCCAACGATTACGTCCTAATTATATACTTCACCAACAAAGACAATTGTGAGTGACTCAATTATTTGAATGTTCAATTTAAAAAAAAAGATTGAACAATTACCTCAATCGAATATATTCAACTAAAAATTACAATATATAACACAATTTACCATATTTGACATTTATAATATACAGACTACACATTATAAAAAATATGAAAACGAATTGACAGACACAAAAATGTCTCTCAGTATGCTAGTTAATTAATATATAATATCAAAACATGACTAAGGGGAAAAATATATAATTGAAACAAACATACATTTAAATCATACATTTTGTATGTCTCATCTTTTTATTTGTCGTTATAATTTTTTTAATACTTTATCTTTTCAACTTATGATAAAAAGTAACATACAATATCATCATTATTAATAACATATAGTATTGGGACTTCATGAACAACTAGAAGAAAAATAACTCCATTAGTGAAGATATGTGTCTCAACAAACATCAAACTCAAATATTATAGATAAACAATAGAAATAGTATGAATTATGAATAGGAATGGCAAGGGGCGAGTCGGGGGTGGGTTTGCACATATCCAAACCGAATTCGAAATTCAAAACCTGAACCCAAACTCAACAGAGTTGAAAATAAAGATATCATTCCCGAACCCAAAAAAACCTGAAAATTATATATGTATTAAGGAAAGTATGATATTGTTTTCATTTCATTCTTCTCTAGCATTTTTATTTTCTCTTGTATTATTTCATTTCTTTTATGTTTGAAGATTCAATAGTATGTAAAGTAAATTTAGAAATTAAAAACAATGGACACATGATAAAAAATTTAATTTTAAATTGAATTACATTATTTCGGGGCGGGTTCGGGTTATGGTTTTTGCTCTACCAAACACGAACCTGTAAATTAAATCCGGGTAAAAGCCGAACCTGAAGCCGAACCTTAATCCAATCACATTGGGTTTTCCTCGTTAATTTTGGGTTCGGTTCTGACGGGTACCTATAGATTCAGTTCAGACGGATACTCACAGGTTCAGTTTTCATTATCATCATAATTATGAAGAATTAACACAATACGACACCTATTAGAAGTTTATGAAATGTATTATAAGCTATTTGTATTTAATTTGAATATCCCCTTATTATATCATTTAATAGTAGTAAGCTAAATTGAATATTTATTATTTAATATGTAAACTTTTGCTTTCATATTAATTCCTCTATATATAAATCTAATCGAAAGATTCACATGTAAATATTTATAAACATAACACTTTCATTTAGTATTTGATCATGTAGATACTAGTATTATGTATATAATACTGGCTTATATTGAGCCCAAATTGTTAGATATGTGCATAAATAATATTTGATACATAATAATAGATTGATTATTATAGAAACATGTCCTAGTTAAGAAACTAGATTGAGTGAATCATCATAAAAAAACAAATATACTATCATTTATTCCAATTTTGTGAAAAAAGTAATAATGAAGGAATAGTCTAAGTTTTTATAGTTTTAATTCATCCTAATTCTTTTTTTTTCCAATAACCAAAAAGTGAAGGATACTCTTGACAGTACAAAAAAATAAAAATAATTTCTCATGTATAATGAATTAATCTAATTTGGTGTGTGATTGTCGTATTAACAAATATCAGTCACAAAAATCAAACATTTAACATTTTTTAGTACTATCAAGGATATCTCTAACATTTTGGATAAGAACTGATCCCTTTCAGAATTCGTAACTACATGTTTCAACAAGTGTTAGTTATAGGAATCGAACCATCAAACTTGAAATCGAATGAGGCCTTATGACACTAAAACCAACATTTCACTACTTATTGTAAGTTTTTTGGTTTCCTACAGATATCATCGCACTGGAGGTAATCCTGTATAGCCGGGAACATCCACAAGTACGTGAGGCTAACTCTCCCTGCATGCATTTTTTCCGTTCACAAGCTCGAACCTGAGACTTTGTTTAAGGGGAATCAAACATGTACAATTTGAATCAACGCTACTTGGTTACTTATTGGAAGTTAGTCTAATACAAAATGTTATTAGATTCCAAAAAGTTACAAAAACTAAATTAGCAAATACAAAATTTTGGAGGGAATAATTTAAAAACGTTGAAATAAAAAAAAGCTTATTTTCCAAAATCGAAACATGGCTATGGCGGAAAAGAAAGAAATAGTAAAACCCTAATTTGTTGATCTGAGAGTGAAGAAAAGAGAAGAGAAGAATGAGGAAATGGAAGATAATCTCCGACGCCGATAACAACAACAATTACCACTGGCATATAACTCACGACGATGAACAACAATTACCATTGAATTCCGCTTCTACTGATTCTATTCATCTTCTTCCTTCAATGGCTGATCTTCTTCTTCAAGCGTGTTCTTCTTCAATTCAACAACAACAACAACAACAACAACAACAACAACAACAACCTATTGTCATGTTTCGAACCGCTCTCGGAAAACCGGTTCAACCGACTCAGTCTTCACTCGCCAAGGCTTTACTTCTACTTGGTGAAGATGCTAATGCTAATGCAACTACTCTAAGTGAGAAGAACTTTATTCTCTTTTTTAACTATTTCAATTATTTGTTCGCTGATTAAATTATGAGTTTAATATTTATGGATTATGATGTAAAAAGGTTAGATTTGTCGATAGATAGATATTAAACTCTTCAATTATTTAACTAGTTTGTTTTCTTTTAACTGAAAGAAAAGTCGTGAAAGTCTTCTCACAAGTGTATATCACCGTAGTTCCCGGCCTTACCGTTTCGAGTTGATTTTTTTTTGAGGGAAAAGGAAGGGTTGGAAACTGCTCAATATAGTAATTTGTGGTTTCCAAGCCTTTCAATTCTCTCCGAAAAACATAACTTGTAAATGGGCCATAGACTTTGTTGGTCTCTACTGGACAATGTACCTAGGTGCTTGCATCCTATGAAGCAAGGATACCCTTTTCTTGTTAATGTGCTGGACTGTTAGACTTGCTTCCGACATCGACAACAATTCTTTTCTTGGCTTGAACAACATGTCTGACATCTTTGGGAGATGGCTTGGATGCCCCTAAGTGGCTTGAAGTTGAAGGACACTGCTATTTTAAAAAAAAATCATATTTTCTTTTAAAACATTTTTCAAAAAGTTATTTGATAGATGTGATATTTTCCTAATTTCTTGGTTTTACATGAACAAATCTAAGGTGAAAGGTATATTTCATTACCTTGTTTTGGATTTTTTTTGTAAAAAGACAAGTGCTGGCATTGCAAAAACGTCTATTAATTTTTTTGTGAGGCTTTTTTATCATAGATAAAGTTGTTTTGAGATGCTGAATATATAAACCCTGGTCCTATATAACCAAAGTCGGGGAATGCTAACAATTAGAATAGTTGAATTCAGTGATGTTTTCTTGCAAAAGCGATGTAATAGAGGAACTAATTTACTTAGTAATTGTTTTTAAATCTCTCTTCCAATTTTTCAAAGTCCAGTTTTCTTATTGTGACTAATATATGTGATCCGGACTAATGTAGGCGAAGAACACAGTATAGATAATAGTTGCAGCTTCTCCAATTCTCTTTTTACGACAGGCTCTGGAAAAAGAGTTCCTATATCTCCGAATGGTCTAGTTAGAGCAAAGACTTTACTGGGGTTGAAAGAAGATGCTGATGGTAGTAATAGTCAAACTCTTCAGCATGCAAAAAAATGGCGGAACTCACCTCATTTACAGCTACATAAATCTGTTAACAGTAATAGAGCGATGAATGCTGCATCATGTCAAAATCATTCACTTGGTAGTAGTCATACATCAAAGAACGACATTGAAATAGAAGTTGGTCAACCAGATATGTGTACTTCTGGTGGTAAACAACCTCCAATTAAATTCCACACTGCAGGTGGAAGATCTATATCCGTTTCTAATGATGCACTGCAACGTGCTAGAAGCCTTCTTGGTGACCCAGACCTTGGAGATTTCTTTGATGGAGGGGATGCCGGTGACTCAATCTTCTCTTTACCAAATCAGAAACAGACCAACACTAGTTCATCTTGTGACAGAAGTGATTGTGATACTCCTTTGGTCCATCAAGTAACATCAGAGAGCAATGTTATGACAAAAAATTTCACGACGCCTTTCTCGTCTCATAGACAAAACGACACCAAGTTTCTTTGTGAAGGAACTGCAAATAACTTAATCAAAAAATTTGATGCTGCTGGGAATGAAAATGATCAGAGCCTGAAAAGTAGCATCGCCTGTGGACAGAAACCCTTACATGACATGAACCAAGTACCAGACTCAACTGCATATCATTCTTTGTTGAATGGTTTTTCTTCAAAAGTAGATCCACTTAGAATGTCATCAGGAAGGTCATTGACTGATATTTCCAATACCATTGACACCATGCATACAAACAATAAACAAGAACCTGCTAGTGGAAAACGAAGACTAGGACCACATGCAATGGTTTCTCCCTTTAAAAAGCCTCGTGGTTCCAATACCTCCATCCCTTCTGACAACAATGTTGGAGTTTTTTCTAATGGTCAGCATATCTGATAAGTTTTTAGTACATTCCTTTTTATCAGTTGCAAGACTGATTATAATCATTTTAATTCCTTTGGTTTGTGATCTTCAGGTTTCTCTCAATTTTGTGGTGGTGTTTCGGTAAGTAACATAAAGGTTTCTACCTTGTATCCATTTCGGCATCCAAGGATGCACATCAAACATTTTTTTGCAGTGCCTTCATTAGATCAAAATGTGGTGAGTTTTGTCTTTAATGTTAATTGTTATCTGTCCTTGGACCTCATTCTCCTTGCAATGACAAATTTTGTGCACCAAATTTGAATTTTGTTCCAGCATTTTCCAAACCTGGTCAGACAGATGACATCAGGTAATGCAGAAAAGTACATGTTCCATGAGGGGTCTGGTGAAGGTGGTATAGGAGCAGAGGCTTTTGTCAATCTTTTGGTCCAGCATGGAGCTTCCACGCATTTTGCTTCTAAAGAGTAATTTGCTTCTTCCTGAACTCTTGGTTCTAGTTTCTGTGGTGTTAAACTAGAGGATATTAGGTCTGGAATGAAGAAAGAGAGAATAGATTCAGCTACTCAGAATAATATGAGAATGATATTGATATGATGTGATGATGATGTGATACATAGGACACCCAATATTCCTATTTATACTAATACTAGAGTAACTGGACTTCAAATCCTAATTAAATAAGAAACAAATAACATTCTGAAGATAAGATGAAATCCTAAGATAAGACTCCTAAACATAAGATATGATAAGACATTTATCCCTAATATAAAATAAGATATTACGAGATATTTTAGATATTCTACCACCCTCTCAAGCTAAAGCACTAATATAAAATATAAAAATATAAAAGTTGATCTCTTCAAGAACAATGGTTGGGAAGGCAACTCATAGATGCTGGAGAGACCTCAGAGAACTGTTGGAGAGATAACTCAACAAAGTAGTTGGAATGATCACAGGCCTAACCAAAATTTCTTGGCATGCAACAAGTACAATAAGGTTTGAACTTCTCAATATCACACTTGGAAATTTCAAATACTAATGCCAGAAAACCCAAAAACTTTGAACTTGAAATTAAGATCGGCATCCAGGACAAAGACCCAGATGCTAAGCATCTAGGACAAAGATTTGGGATGGTGTGAGTCATAACTAAAATAAATCACCATCTGAATGATTGCCATTGGGAAGAGAAGTGCAACTAATATGATTCAGCCTTGGGATAGAGAAGTAATCAGTAATATAATTCAACAGTGGAGGAGGAGTCACCACTGTAATGATTGTTGTTGGAAAGAGAACCATTGGAGTGATCCATTAGTGATAAAGTCATCATCAGAAGGATTGCCTGTGAGAAGAGCCATAGGTACAAACCATTGGCAAGGGTGATTAGGTTGTGTCAAATTTGATAAAAGAGAGGGATTATCAGCTATATGATTAGAAGCACTGGAATCCAAAATCCAGGATTCAACAAGCAAGGGATGAGAGAAACAAGCCATAGAATTATCCATACAAGTTACAATGGCTGAAGATGAAGCCTGTTGGCTGTTGGGCTACCTTAACCTGAAGATACTACATATGCTCATTGATAGAAATCAGAGGCTCCTCGAGAGATTATGATTTAGCTGTGAAGAAAGTGAGACAGCACAGTCACAAAAGCTAAATAGGGAAGAAACTGAAAAGGGTAGGAAACCACTGCGAAACTTGAACCGAGTCGCCAAACCTGGGCAAAAAAGAACCTTGAGGAGATGACAAGCAGAAGGAGACTGGCGGCGAGATCAACTGATGACCGGAAGACAGTGCATGGACCTCATGTGCTGATGAAAACCAAGAATTGAGGAGGCATGTAGTGGTGTGTGGCTCCGGCTTTGGGGTTGGAGGAGACAACCGGATGATTGTGTCTGACACTAACTGGTGTCACACTGTCACTTTGGATACACAACCACTACACCAAACTATTCAGCCATGACAGTGACTGAAGAACCAAATAGCGAGATTACATGTGAGAATTCTGACTCCATCTTGAAACAACTGATTTTATCATATGACTTGAGAAAGGTTCTCAGCCTCAACCAGATATATACAGGGATACAAAGACAAGAATCGTTGATATTAGGAATTTGAAATAGTTACAATGAATGCCTATATAAGAAAACACATCAAAGAATAATGGTGTAT
Source organism: Lupinus angustifolius (assembly GCF_001865875.1). NCBI lineage: Eukaryota > Viridiplantae > Streptophyta > Magnoliopsida > Fabales > Fabaceae > Lupinus > Lupinus angustifolius. The sequence goes on from NC_032011.1 coordinate 29,393,581, forward strand.
GGTTACAATATCAATCACAATACCAATCATAACCAATTATAATCAACACTGGTGAGATTTAATTTAATAGTTTATCATAGTTTGGTGCTTACACAATTTTTTGGGGTATTTTTCATGTGTATGGTATTGCAAATTATACTTTAGTTAAACAATGCTATTTAACTAGTCTTAATTGACATAGTTTTACACTTTTATTGCACATGTCTCTAGGTGGGTCTTGAATCATTACAAATGGATTGTTTGGAAGCTGGCATGCTATGTGAGATGCTGTTCAGCTAGGTCTGCTGGAAATTTTTTGACTGTATCAAATGTACTTGAGGAACTGAAGTACAGGTATGTAACTGCTGTAAGATAAGATATTTTAGGTCTATAAAAAACTAATGACAACATTTGGTGCATAGATATGAAAGAGAAGTGAATCATGGCCACCGATCTACCCTAAAGAAAATTCTTGAAGGGGATGCATTACCTTCTTCAATGATGGTTCTATGCATTTCTAGCATTCACTCTAATCATGGACTGGAAAATGGGACTTCTTCTGAGACAGAGACCGGGACTCAGAGCAGTGAGTCAGTAATAGTCGAACTAACTGATGGATGGTAACATTTTTGACTTAATGCTGTCTGATTTTAAAATATATGAGGTTCCTTACCCTGACATGTAGAACGGTTTCCTTTGCAGGTATTCTATGAATGGCATGTTAGATGTTCCTTTGTCAAAGCAACTAGCTTCTGGAAAATTGTTTGTGGGACAGAAGCTTCGGGTAATGCATTGGTCTTTGTTGTTTATGTTTAATCTTACCTTCCTTCGTTATGACAGATAATATTGAACACTGTTTACTATGCCTTCTGCAGATTTGGGGAGCAGGATTATGTGGCTGGAATGGGCCAGTTTCACCCCTTGAGGTTTAATATGGCTTAAGATTATGGTTGAGTAAAGTATTCATAGATATTGCTGTTTTCTTCAGAAGGTTTCCTTATATTCTGTTCTGATTTCAGGTGTCATCAACAGTTAGTTTAATGCTGCACATAAATGGAACATATAGAGCTCATTGGGCAGATCGATTAGGATTTTGTAAGAATCTTTTAGTTTGTGAATGTCATTCTTTTCATTTTTATAGAATTCTAGCACCTTGTTCTTTGAGCTTATCTTCTTGAGCTAACCCATAGGTAAGGTAGCTGGTCCACCTGTGGCTTTCAGATGCATAAAAAGCAACGGTGGTCTAATCCCTCAAACTTTGGCTGGAGTTACCCGCATATATCCTATTCTTTACAAGGAAAGGTAACTTGAATATTTTCTACATTTTTGCTTGAAATATGAATAGTAAATCATTTTATAGTAATATTTTGTAATTATGCTATCAAGAAAGTTAATAACTGTTTTCCTTATTAGGTTAAGCTGTGGAAGGTCTGTTGTCATATCAGAGAGAACGGAGAATAAAATGATGGACCTATATAATCAGAGGTGACTTAATCTATTCACCATATTGAAATCAATGAGGCCTACTATAAGATAGTTACCCATCTATGTCTTCCTTTATTGTCATCTGATCTAAATATTTCCTTGTTAATCATGACTCATGAGCTTTTGCGTGTCTACGTCTTCCTTTTTTGTCATCTGATCTGAATATTCTCTGTTAATCATGACTCACTAGCTTTTGCGCTTGCAATTTAGTTCTGTGTGTGTGCTCCTAGGCAATTGACATGTGACTTTTACCGGATTTCTTCTCAAAATGCTTGATCTAACTAAGATTATGATAGCAGGACCTCATTAGGTTTGGTAATTGATAGGACCTCATTACATGTGGAAGAAAAATAACACGATTGTCGCATGTTTCACTGATAAAAATGACAATCAATATTTTGATGTGCATGAGGTAGTCCCACACGGCCTTGAATGTTGTAAAGGAACGTAAATTGTTGACCTAATCCATGAAATCATTTGAGCATCCTTTGTCTCCCACACGTGAATATAGTAGAAGCCATTGACATGTTGGAATAAATACAAGTTACATTTACAAGGTGATTGTTGGAAGTCCCACATCACCTGCACCATTATCCTTGGTGTGGTTTATATACCTGTTGAGTTATTCATCTCATTATCAATTAGTTTTGAGATGAAACCTTAATATGGTATCAGAGTCAGAGCCCAACTTCCCCCATTCTCTGTAATAGGCCGGAAAGATCCCTTTGCCTGGTTTGGCAGACTTATGCGGAGGAAGGGTGTTGAAAGTCCTACATCACTTGCCTCAATCTTCCGGGTGCGTTATATATACCATTTGGACTACTCTCATTGCCAATTTGTTTTGAGATAAAGCCGTAACATAGATTAATGATAATGCTACTCCGTAAATGCATGAATGGCATTTTCCTGGATACATGAATAAATGTGTACATGAATCTGAATGTCAAATGCTACAGCTTCCAATACTTCTAATTCCAACAACACAATTAAAGGGTTGTGAATTCCTAGGCTAACAATATGCATATAGGAAAGTCATAAAAATAACTGGTACTTGCTTTGCTACGTGATTGCTATTTGCAGTCCATAATTGTGAATTGTTTTTGGGGTGTGACTGATCACTTATGTGGCTGTAGATGCTCTGCTGTTGTAGAAGGCATCATTTCAGATTATCAGAAGGAAAGAAGAGGTTCACGTATTGATGAAAGTGATAGTGAAGGGGCTAAGATTTATAAAATGCTGGAAGCAGCAGAAGAACCTGAGTTCCTAATGGCAGATATGAGTCCGGAGCAGCTTAGTTCTTTTTCTGCATATAAGACCAAATTAAATGTAAGGTTATATTCCTACCTTGATAGAAGTCTATATGCTGAATGATATTTCTGATTTCACATCCATCTTCAGGCAATCAAACATTCTGAAATGGAAAAAACAATTGAGAAAGCTTTGAAAGATGCTGGCTTAAGAAACAGAGAAGTCACACCATTTATGAGGTTGCGGGTTGTTGGATTAACTCACAAAACTCGACAAGACAGGCCTAAAGAGGGCATAGTTACAATTTGGAACCCAACAGAGAAGCAGGTGAGGTTGGTAAGCCAGTTGCAAAGATTAGTCCAATTTCCTTCTGTTCATAATTTTCAGTACTTATATGCTTGTAGCTTTATATGTAAATAATTTCCTCAGTCCTAGTTACCATCATACACTTCGTTTTCTTTCTTCCATTACCTTACTATAAAAGTTTATCATGAACATAAATGACATTTCTCCCACAATTTCTTAATCGTGTTACTAATGCGACAGCGGCAGGAGTTGGTAGAGGGAGAAGCATATGCAATTGCAGGTCTCATACCATCAGGTGTTGATTCAGACATCCTTCACTTGCAGACTAGAGGATCTTCCACCAAGTGGTTGCCTTTATCTTCTAATGCAAAAGAACAGTTTAAGTAGGTACCAATCAATCAAAATAGGATGGGGAAAAATGATTTTCTACCGGTATATTCTGGTTATGCCAAATTTTAAGTCCAGCTTATTGTTGTCCTTTGCAGGCCTTTTTTCAGTAATCGAAAATCGATCTCAATGTCAAGCTTGAGTGACATCCCTCTTTCCAGGTATTTTGTCGCTCTGGTCCTTTTATATGTAATATTTATGCTATCAGTTAGAAACAAATAGGAAGAAAATATTTGACATTGCCTCTTCGTTATTCTTATACAGTGAGTTTGATATTGCTGCACATGTTGTGCATGTGGGAGAGGTTTATATATCAAGTCAGCAAAAAAAACAATGGGTTTTCGTGACTGATGGATCTGTTATGCATGGTTTACAATCAGAAACAATCTCTTTGCTCGCCATTTGCTTTTGCTCTCCATCAATTGATTATGATTCATTACCACCAATTAACTATAACCTTGCTGGATCTACGGTAATTACAATTTGTTGTATTTTCTTTTACTGATATTTTTGGCCTGTATATCCACTATGGATTATGATTTATTTCAATCAAGTAACTGTAAACTTGTTATGATTTTAGTTTATCTTTTATCAATACCTTTTACTGCTCTATCCTTCATACTTTCCATACAAAATAAAAATGTCACCTCATAAGTTCGTGCATATATCGGTGTATATTTCAGATTAGGCTTTAGGTAAATGCTATTGACACTCAATATTATCATCCATGTTCACTAGAAACCAATCACACCGTATAGTTTTTTTATTTTACGAAGGTGATGATCGGTTAATGAGAAATGTGAACAGGCCTTTGAGACTGTCAATAGTTGCACCCGTGGTTTCATTGTTATTACTACAAGTCTACAAATATATAGTTTATGAACTCTTTATGTTGTCTAGTGTGTGAAACATGTCCAATGTTGCATTACATCACAAGTTGGATGAATCTTATATTTTCATTATATGTAGGTTGGTTTCTGTAATCTTATTAAAAGAGAAAAGGACCAAACAAACCATATCTGGGTTGCTGATGCTACCGAAAACTCGACCTATTGTTTGAGTTACGATTCCCCGCACTATGCTCACCTCAGAAACACTGCCAGCTCCATCAGAAGATGGGCAAACAACTCTAGCTTGGTATGCATCATAGAACTCTCTACCATATCAATACTTATGATGTATGATGCAATTTCTTATCAGTTTTTGCTTTTTTCACCTTTTCTGCAGACAATAGAGAAGCTCAAGGAAAAAGTGTTGTCTATGGTTGGTGATTGTAAATGATAACTAAGGATTGGCCTATATTACTATGTTGCCATTGTTATGTTACTGAAGTTTTCTGAAATCTATGGCACTGGCATCAGTTGAAGTTACTGGTCTTGATTTACAACATATGGAAGGGTATTCACTTTAACCCATGCTCTTACCATTAATGTCATATTAATCTAATGGTTTTAAATCTCTTAATTTAATGAAGAGATATAGTTATACTTTCTTACATTAACTCAGTATAATCATAGCATAATGTGATTGTACCCAATTATGATATTTTTAGCTTTGTAATATAGTCACAATTAAAAGAATTGATCAATGATCTATGGCAAAATGTGAAGGTTATATCTGAAAAATTAAGAGAGAAAAATGTATATACCAACAATGTAATACATATGAATGGTAGATAATATAAATTTTTATATTGTCAGTATATAAATATTACACTAAAAAAAATTAAAGTTTGTAGTGGATTGATTGAGCAAGCAAAATGCTAAGCCAACATATACTTGGCCTAACATTTTTGACAGTTTCTTCCCCTAAATTAAACTTATACTAAAAATCATATTATTACATAATGACATTGTTCTTCATTATTTAACCTATAATTTTTTTTGGTCTCTTTTTGCGTCTAGGAATTGGACTAATCTCTTACAATAAAACTTTACTATAAAGTATGCTGTAAAAAATATATTTTGGTAAAGATTTGACATACAAAGACAAGAAATAAAATCAAAAGGATTAGAAAATGAGAAAAAAATGTGTGCACTGATAGTGTATGAATTTTATACAATGTTACTGTATCATTTATCATTTACCATTGATATTTAATTGTTATTGATTTTTCAAAAAAAAATAATCTAAATAAATAATGGATGATGAAATGCATATATATAAATCTTTACACTGATAGTTCCAGTGCATAGATTTTATACCTTAGAATATATGCAGATCAATCTATAAATATTGTCTAAAATAAGTATCAATTGAACTTTCTCAATAAACTCATCTTTTGTGTAAACAATTAGACACATTGAGGTAAGAAGTATTAATGAAAATGTTAAGCATTAATTAATAGTGTATTATTAAACATATTAATGTAATTTTTTTACATAACTAAAAGAGAATAAAGTATTTCATGCTATAAGGAGATAAATTATCTCTTAAAACCAAAATCATGATATATATTATATTTAACCATTTTTTATAATAAATATTTCTAAAACTAAATAAATCGTACATATATCATACTTTTATTAGCCGGAAAAGATAAATTATTTTATAGTATGAACTAAAATACATATTTTTATTTTAGGAAGATGAGGTAGATCAAACATTCAAAGTACATAACCACTTTGTAGTATTATTAGAATCACTTACAAACTAGTCCATATATCATTCTTCCAAAAAAAAAGATGTATCAACTTTTAAATGTGAATAATACAAATAAATGATAGATTATATAATGATTATATATAAATTTTTATACTAATTGGGCATAAATATTAACTCTTATTCTTATAGTAGTACAATTTAGTATATTATTACTCATAATATACATTTATGTTGTGACTTTATACTTATATCCATACGAGAGGAGAGATAAATTCATCATATTTATTCATACCAAATATTAATCTAAACTTATTATTTTTGTCCTTGTTAATAATAATATCTGAGTAAATATTCAAGGGTAATATTTTTAAACTCATACACTAACACCTCTGTATAAAGTCATGTCCTCCATATCTATATAGTATTTAACTTATAACCCCATCAACTATATGGTATTTGTTTAATTAATAATTAATATAGACACAATTAAAAAAGGAGTGCCTATTATTATTAATAAATAATGAAATAAAAGTACAATTGCTTTTACCTAATATGCAATGAAATATACAATCAATTGCTCCTCCGAAATCGAGCAGATAAAACCTTTATTTGGTAGATGAGAGTCTCTAATTAGTAACTCGTAGGCTCTCATTCAACATTATTCTTGCAAGCAGGAGAAAATGATAAATGGATTTGGGGCTTAGATACATCAGGATCTTATATGGTTAAAACTTCTTATGTGTGTGCCCTAAAATATTAGTTGCTTTGCTTGGAAGCTTATCATGAGAAGGTTACCGGCAAAGGACGAATTGTTCAAGAGGAACATTTTGAGGATGAATGTTTTGATATGTATCTATTGCAAGAGCTGTGTAGAATCTCTTGATCATTTATTTATCTCGTGTGACTTTGCTTCAAATGTGTGAAAGAGCTTCTATTCTTAGGTTGCACATTCATCTCCAAGTTACTTCTTCTATTTTAGAATCCTTTGATTTGCATGAATCCTTTGGTAATGCTAATAGGATAAAGCCATGAAGAATGTTGTACCGCGGTCAATCTCGATTATTTGAAAGATATGAGTTTTGTGGAAGTTATGGACTTGATCTAAACTAGATCATGGATTTTGTTTCCATCTTTTGTTTCTCTGAATATTTTACTTTTACAAATTGGTGCACTGACCCTATGGCTTGTATCCATTCTGGTTGTAAGTAGTTTTTGTGTGTTATTTTGTATTGGGTGGGACCCCTTATGCTCTTTTCTAATAAAAAAGTTCATTTTCGAAAAAAATTGCTCCTCCTAGATGAAGTGACATAAGCGTTGGTTTTAGGTTCTATGAAAGTAAGAAGGGAAGAATATGTAGAATCGACTACATAGATCAAACAACGTTGTAATATTCTATCATATATAATGTTTATTAATAAAATATTAATCTTTATATATTTCTAAATTATTTCACATTCTTAATTTTTTTTTTGATAAATAATTTCTTTTATACAATGTCTTGGTGCAACATTTAAAGTTGTTGTCATGTAACAAACAACCTAGAGATTCTAGAAACAAGTCATTAAGTTGCAAAACATAAACTAATCTTAAAACAATAAATTTCTTTCAATAAAAATTCCAAAACTAAATAAGGATTGGAATTTCACACCCTAAATTCTTTTTTGTTTTCGATAATTACATTCTTTTTTAAAATATGTAACAATTAGAGTTTTTTCTACCAAACAAGTCAGAGAGATTCGAGGAATCAAATGAGCTTTTGTAAATATAAGATAATATTTCTTACTATGGACTCATATAGTGAGGGGTTAAGATCCTCTCCGATACTAGAATGTGAGACACAAATTAATTTACTGATTTAAAAAAAAACTTTTAATTAAAAATAATTTACTATCCTATATTGTTGAATTTTTTTAAATGTAACATGCCATCATCTTCTCACTACTGGACCTTCTAGTGCCAGAGAGGATTTAGGTTCTATAATGAGTCCATTTTCATAATACCATTTTCATAATGAAATTATACAAGTCAAGTCACACAATCCTTTTATAGTATAGATATTAATATCATACCGGTTATTAAACCAGTTATGGTACTGTTATAATGATAGAGGTTCAATCGATGATTAACTAATTAAACTGTATATCGATAAAGTTTAATATACATATGTAATATATTAACATCAATGCTGAAAAATCAATAAAAAAAGCCAATGTTTTCTATTTTCATTAAAATTAATTTTAAATAAAAACCATTCAGTATGACCAGTACAGTGTAATTGAAAATCGACCAATATGACTAATTTTGACCAGTTTTGATCAATATGATTATATGACTGGTATAATTATTGTACTATATTGATATATGGACCAAGTCACCGGTTAAACTGGCCGACATGAACCGATTTTTATAACACTATTTTATAGTATACAACTCCCATATAAAAGAAAGTTGCAACTTGCACACGTATCTATGATCCTATCCATGTTAGCATGCTTATTATTCTATTACTTCAACATTGTAAAACTTTATAAACACATAATTTTGCAACAATACTACGAAAAATTGGAATAACTTAACATAAAAAATGCGAATAAAATAAAGAAATCGAAAAATATGAAGATATCACCTTATACAATAATTTCTATAGTTTGTTTTGTTTCATTGAAATATGAAATTATGAAGAAAATTAGGTGTGATGATATACAAGGGTGAAGAAAAAGAAGAGTGAGTGACTAAGAAATAAAAAAAAATGCCTATGAGTAGAAGAGGAAGAATTATAAGTAATTAAATTATAATTTATGGTAGTTTTGGAAATTTATATGAAAGAAATTAATGTAAATGATGAGTGTTAATATATACATTGATTGTGTATGAATTTTATACAATGTTATTGTATTATTCATTATTCATATTTAATCGACTCTTCACTCTTCAAAAAGTAATTAATTAGAATTATATAATGATTGTATATAAATCTTTACACACTTATCATAAATATTACACTATTTTTTTTAAATATTTTAAAAACGTAAAAGTAAAGGCTAAAATACAAAATTATGTGCTAAATAGATTCAACTTAAAAACTTAGGTTGAGATTGAGAAAATGTGCCATGATAATAATAAGAAATATTGAGAATTAAGTCTCTCATCGCCTACCTCATTATTTTGAGAAATATTTAAATACCTAGACTACTCCTCTTATTACCGATTGATTTTGAGATAAAACCTTAACAATAGAGTACAACATCTATAGATTTTTAGTATAAAAATTTACATATAATCACTATATTATTTATTATTAATTTGAATTACGTTTTTTGAAGAGTCAATAATGATTAATACGAATGATGAATAATGCAATGATAATATATAAAACTAATATATTTGGAAGTAATAATATTCTTATCTAATTAATAATTAAGTATTAAAGAATTGTTTTTAAACATATGAAATATATTGCAAAATAATAATTACCAAACACATGATATTTTATTATTAATTTGAATAAAGTAGGTTATAGAATAATAATAATAATGAATTAATAAATTGATTCCAAAGGTGGAGAGTGAAGAAGAAGAAGTGAGAGTGAGAGTGAAGAGAATTGCGTGATATGGGTCGTTGCCGAGCCACGTCTCGCCCTCCTCCTCCTCCTCCTGACGATGATCCCAACCTAAGGTCCTTTCTTTCTCATTACTTTCTTCTTTTTTCTGAATTCTCGAGTCATCATGAGGTTACAGGTTCAATTCCCGAGAACAGTCTCTCACCTAGCTAGTTACAAGACTGACTGTAACCTAGCTACTACCCTGGACCCCACTTGGTAGGAGCCTCTTGTACCGAGTCACATATTTTAATTGTTTTTATAGCTTATACAGCTTACCCCACTAGGTGCGAGCCTCATGTATTGAGCAGCTTATGCCCTAGACCCCAATAGGTGACCGTCTCTTGCAGTGTTGTTAAAACCGTTTCATACTTTAAGTGGTAAACTGGTCCCAATACTGGTACTAGTATGTGGTATAATAATTATAATGGTCATGCAATCATACCGGACTGGTCATACCGGCCGATTTTCAATTAAAGCGTACTAGTCACATTGACCGGTTTTTATTTAAAATTAAATTTTTAATGAAAATAATTTTTTTGTTGCTTTTTTATTGATTTTTCAACAACATTAATGTTAATATATTATATATATATTTAATTTCACTGGTATGCGGTTTAATCAGTGAACCACCGGTTGAACTGCTATACCATTATACTAGTACCCTAACCGTTTGATGACCGTTACAGTATTAATAACACTGGTCTCTCCTACTATGCTACCCTTTTTTACTTGTTTCATATACTCCACCAGATGGGAGCCTTTCGTACTAGCTGCCCTTGTTACTTGTATTGAACTGTCATTTTTTAATTGTTTCATAGACTCCAATAGTTGGGAGCCTCATGTACTGAGTTGCCCGTTTTCTTTCTTTAGCTTATACCTCAGACCTCATCAGGTGGGAGCCTCTTGTACTGAGCCGTATTTTTTACTTGTTTCATAGACTCCACTGGATGAGAGCCTGTTGCATTGAGTGTCTTTTTTTGGTGTGTACTTGTTTCATAGCTTAGGCCTCATCTTGTTGATGTTATGTTCATGCAACATGCTAATAGATGCATTCACATTCTTCTTCTATGTTTTTGATGTTATTGTTATTATCATCTTGTTTCTTTGTTTTCTGGTTTTAGAGCTAACTTAGCCAAGAGAAAAAGAGCTGGTTGGAATGTAGATATCTTAGACATTTCATCTACAGGTTAGTTTTTCATCAAAACAATCTCATATACTTTCAGAAAACCCCGTAATGTAACCCGATTCTCTATATGTTTGTAGGCCAAGGAATACTAGCTGATGTGAAAGTATCTCTATACCACTGCAATTATTGCAACAAAGATGTTTCCGGGAAGATTCGCATTAAGTGCGTTGTGTGTCAAGATTTTGATCTCTGTGTAGAATGCTTCTCTGTTGGCGCCGAGGTGACACCTCACAAAAGCAGTCATCCGTATAGGGTTATGGTATGCAACATAATTTGCATTGTTCAATTTTGTACTTATCGGATAGCATATATGATATTTTGTTTCCTCGATTGATTATTTGATTTATGACCGTTAGAATAAACACATGTAAAACATGTTAACTGTGCCTAGTGTAGGAATCAGTTATATCATAATAAATACACAATGCTTAGTGTCAAACCACTCATGCAATTCTATCATTCCCTTTATTATTTATTTGTGGCATCAAAAAGCCACTTGTTCCGCTGAAGCTCTAAACAATGGTGCTCCAAATATCCGTGCTTTCCAGCTGCCACAGCCAATCACAGGCCTCCATCACCCCTGGAGACCCTAAAACCCGACGCAGAGAGTATGTCGTACATCATTGATGGCGACCTTATGCGCCCCACATTTGCTGCACGTGAGAGTATGTCGTACTCTCGGACCACCAAATTTTGTCAGCAACTCGTTTGGCCCGTTTCTCATCCCTTTACTGACCCTGCTCTTTCTGTTTCTTGATGGAACATCCCCCACCACCTTCCTACCCCCGATTTCACCTGCTGTAGAAAATGTTCAGCCTCTCCAGACTCTCCAGCAACCCCAAAGGTCACCAGACTACCATTTCCGTACCTCATCTCACCCCATCCAGCATCCGTATTCTCCATTCCTTCAAATGTTGGAACCATCTTCAAGACTCAGTACACACAACTCCCAGATCGGGAGCTCTGATACCAGTTGATGGAACTAGATCAGAATTAGAGTAGAGTGTATTACTATTGATAGAACGTTTTCTTGAACAATATTTGAATGATACTGAAATAGAAGAAAGAATGCTACAATGGCTTTCCGTGTATTCGAGAAACCTGGAACTCTACCTCTTCCCCTTGTCTTTCCAATTCAATTGAAAAATTTCCCCACTCTCCCTATGATTCACTTATAGTCTGCCCTGGTCATCTAACTAACTATGACCAAGTCGTTACCAGTTACTAACCGTTATGCTTTGTTATTTATAGTTTTTGTTACGTAGTACCCAACATAAAGCTTCTATCATCCTTCCTTTTATCTCCTTTTTCTAATGAATATTTATTTCCACAAAAGAATGAACAACGGAATACCATTAAATTTAGGGATTGTACTAAGTACTAACCATATTGGTATTCCCTGAATGGCAATATTTGTTGCTTGAAAACCAGATCGTTAACGATTTGTAGAATAATGAGTACTTGCTTTAATTTTCTATAAATATTTTGCACATATGGTATCTGGGGCTATACTTAGTTGGTACACTACTAGGATTTCTTTCTTTTTTCTGCACTACTTCACTTATGGTAATCGCAATAAGAGAAGTAATAATTTTTCGCAATTTCAGTGTGAATTAAGTTTCCGGTATAAGTGCTTCCATGCTCATGGTTAAGATAAATAAGTGTATTAGTTAATGTTTCGAAACAAATATTGTTTGTACAGGACAATCTATCTTTTCCACTTCTATGTCCAGACTGGAATGCAGATGAAGAGATGTTACTTCTAGAGGTATATGATTTGAGTGTGGCGAACTCGTCTGTTTTCTTTCCTCTTTCCCGATCCCCACAACATATCTTCGTTTATGTTTGCTTTTCTAATTTCTACTTTACTGCTCGTTATCAAATTTTGTGTATCTTGACAAACTTGTTTCATTTTAGGGCATTGAAATGTATGGATCTGGGAATTGGAATGAAGTTGCCGAATATGTTGGAACAAAAAGCAAATCTCAATGTATTGACCACTATAATGCTGTATATATGAATTCACCATGCTTTCCTCTCCCGGTAAGACTATTTGAGAAATCTGTGATAGTATACATGCTACTATTATTTGCATGCATGGTTTAATTGTTCATATTCACACCCAGGATATGTCTCATGTTATGGGAAAGAGCAGAGAGGAACTCCTTGCCTCGGCGAAGGGACGTGAAGTCAAGAAAGGTTTGTTTTCAATGATCTAAATAACAACTTTTGGAGCTTTTGCATTCAAGATTTCACTAGTGTGTTTCATCTATGAACTTACATAGCATTGCAACTAATGAAATAAACATTCTTTAGTAATCTTTTAAATTAATATCCATTATTTTGTAAGTAACTCTTTTGCTCAACTTGTTCCAGTAGCCAACTTATTCTTCTAGGAATCAGCGAGAGAAATTGTTGTGCTATAGGAGGCTTTTTAGGTGTAGCCGTTGTCTTTTTTTTGTTGGATATGTCTTGCATTTTCTAGATTCCCAAACACCAAAATTGGAACAAAGTTAGGATGTCTTGAACCGAAAAGGAAAGTGAGTTGAATATTTGCCGAAAACAAAGGAGGAAAGTGGTTTTGGAGTAACAAAGTTAGATGTTTGGAATAAGGTCTATTCGAGGAAAGTGGTTTTGGAAAGTGTGTACTTCAACAAAACAAGATGTATCTATTCGAGTGAGTTGTGCCTAAATCGAAATGAAAAAATAATCCACTTGGGCAATGGCATATATGAACTAGCTTTTGGGGTGAGTTAGGCCCTCCAACCTCATTAATACGACAGTCATACATAATTTTAAATGCCCCGAAATAAACTTTTTCTTGCTGTTTAAGAGAAGATAAGTGTGATACTTCATTTTTAGTGTCTGAGGATTTTAAAAACGTCTTGTCAATTTATTTTGATCGAATTCTTTTTCTGATAACACCAAAATACAGATACTAGTTGCATTTTTCTGTTGTGGTCCTGATTTGCTAGTTGCATTTTGTAATATTAAGTTTCTGAGAGTTATTGTAATGATATTAGTATCATTTCATTTTATTCCTGCAGAATTTCCTCCGTCTGCAGAGCTTACTCTGAAAGAAGAACCTCCCTTCTCTGAAGGAATAAAGTAAAGTTTACCAAATTACACTGATTATTTAAATTGCGCATTTATAACTTCGCTGATTCTTTGGTGTAACATCTCAGCTCTGAAGAATCTAAGATGGTAGAAACCACTAATCAAACAATGTCTAAATTAAGCTCAGGTACAATCATATAGCTTGAGAAAATCGTCTTTATCAGTTTGTTCTGACATATTATGTTGTGTATAATTTATTCGCATGATATGGGTTCAGTATGCAGCAAAACTTACTCAAGTACAATTAAGAAGGCTTCCAACATAAGCCAGAATAATGACGGAGTTAAGGTGGAAGGTATATTTTATGAAGCATGCCTGAAAGTTATTGTTAGTTCAATTTTGTGATTAGAGATGCCATTTCTTTCGATTCAACATTGTTGCTTTTTGTTAAGATAAATGAGAGAAAGAGAGAAAGGAGCGAGATATATGATGTAATCCATGTGTCTCAACTCAACTACACAGTGAAGGTTTCTTTATTTATGCTTAGTGTAATAATTACAACATCAATCATTTTAACATGATATGATAAAATGCACTATGACGTCTATATAATAAATAATGATAATTACTATGATTCCAACATAAAAAATCCATGCAGCTTCATGATCTCCTTGACAAAGACTTCAACGATGTCTTCCACTGTGTCGGTGAGATCTTGCAATTAGAGTTGAGTAAGCATGTTATCTCGGCATGCATTGGTTCACAAGTAAATGGACTGGGTTGGGTTGGCCCGCGAGCTAGATTCTCCTTGCTAACTGCATCTTCGTATACTTGGGTCAGCAGTACAATGTAGTACACGATAATTTTTTTTACTCTTGCTTGTGAAACATGTATGTAATACACTTAACTCTCGACACTTATTATTCAAGTGCTCATGTTATATATATACTTGAATGTTTCATGATTTGAAAGAGTCAATATGAGTTGTCATGCGCTTTCCCAAATAGAAAATTGTAGAATGTGTATTCTATGTTCTAATATGTTGAATTGCATTTCTTTTACTAGAACCTCAAGTGGATCGGAGCATCGGAGAGAAGAAACCTAAATTATCCGCGGAAGATAGACCTTCTATGACAGAGTTGAGTGGATATAATTTTAAGAGAGAGGAATTTGATATAGAATATGACAACGATGCAGAGCAAACATTGGCGGAAATGGAATTTAAGGATACTGATACTGACAGTGAACGGGAAGTGAAACTGCAGGTGCTCCGTATCTACTTAAAAAGGTATTGGTGCCATATTTTATCGTAAAAAAAATAATCCTTATTCTTCCCAAAATAAATTAACTATTTTCAATTGATCTTCAAGATTAAGCATCCTAACTAGTATCTTCATCCTTACCTTTGGATTACTAGATTATCATTTTATTTGTATAAAAAAAATACTTTTCGTAACACAAGACTGAGTGCATTGTACTGATTTTGATTTGTTAATTTCTAAGCATAAATCTTCAGTTTCTTACCATGTTAGTTGTATATTTATTATTTGAAAAAGAATTTTTTCTTTTGCATTATTGTAACTTGAAACTATCCTGAACATTTTGTAAAGATATTCTTAGAATTATAACATTCAAATGGTAAAAGAAAATGTGAGGAGTCCTGCCATTGTAGCAAGCATCTTTGACTTATCTTATATTTCTAAAATCCGGTATACATATTTTTTTTTGGCATACATTTGAATTTTAGTTCTGTTATTCATTTTCCTCCATATCTGATACATGAGTATGATAAACTTCTTGGCAGGTTAAATGAGCGAAAGCGCAGAAAGGATTTTGTACTTGAAAGAAATTTTCTTTCTCCGGATCCTTTTGAGAAATCTCTTTCAGCTGAAGAGCTTGAAATATGTCAGCACTACAAGGTCTTCATGCGGTTTCATTCAAAAGAAGAGCATAAGGAGTTGCTAAAAAATATTATTGAAGAACACCGACTTGTCAAAAGAATAAAAGATTTACAGGTATTTCATTCTATTACACGCTTGTAGTTAGTTTCTCTAGTATACAAAAGATAGCGGGGTGGGGTACCGTCTATGATGCTGCTTGCCAAGAAAGGTGCTTCCATGAACCTTCGATTTAAGCTGTTCATTTAGAAAAAAAGTTATCGGTCGTTGAAAAAATGACCTGTAACCTGATAGTCATGAACTCTGTCTATACATCTCCAACCATGCAACTCTTGATTTGTGTTATATTGACCCTCCCACGCCACGCCATTACTTTTTACTTTACGCAACTCAAACTTTCTATTCTAATCAGACATCTTTTAAAAATTGCATCAAATAGGTAAACAATTAGTTAATTTGAGGTTTGGTTGTAAAATCATTAATCAAGTTTGGAGTCATAGTGTCACACATGTAATTAATTTGACCCGGTTCGCCTTTCTGGTATGAAGCCTATTCGGCCCTGCTCCGAATGCTTGTAGTTAGGTCTGACATGACCCGGCCAGCCTTACTAGTCTAGCATGCTTTTAAATTACGGCCTGCAATCACATTTGCAGTTGCAATATCGCAGTTTTGGCGCTTTCCGCAACTGCATCGCGACCGTAATTGCAGCTGTATTTCCCCGCATTTATTTGCAATTGCGGTAAATGCAACACAGTCACATTGTAAAACAATCATTGGGTCTATTGGGCCGGTCTAGAATGCTAATCGTTGCCACATATCTTAAATTATTCTGATATGACGCCATTTCCATTTGAAATATCTTGTAGGAAGCTCGTACTGCTGGTTGTCGAACTGCTGCCGAAGCCTATCAATTTGTTGAAGATAAGAGAACAAAGGTAGCTGAACAGAGTGCCAGTAAAGAAAGTGGTCAGATCGGTACAACCACCAAGATTTTAGGGAGACCAAATTCTCTCAAAGGCGACATTGATAGCAGCCCACAGGGACTTGTGAAGGGGACTACCGGTCCGTTTTCCGGTGTCAAGGATTCACCTGCTATACAAGCTATCTCAAATTCCCTAGAAGAATGGGATATAAGTGATTTTACAGGAGCTGAATTACTATCTGAATCTGTGAGAATTCTCCCTCTTGTTTTCCATCACTTTATATGTTAATATTTTGAGTAAATAAACATTTCAGTCTCTCGTGTTTTTCGACCTTACCAGTTTGGTCCCTCAAAAATTGAAAAACCCTAAAATGGTCCAAAAAATTTCAAATACGGGTCAAATTAGTCTTTTTTAGCATGTTTTACAACATCCGATAGAGACTAATTTGACCTGCATTTGAAATTTTTGATGACCATTTTGGGTTTTTTCAATTTTTGAGGGACCAAACTGGTAAGATTGAAAAACACGAGAGACTGAAATGTTTATTTACTCCACTATTTTTTCTTTAGAGGTGTTGGATATATTTATTTGATTAATGTGCAGGAGAAAAAGCTTTGTAATGAGATCAGAATTCTACCATCACACTATCTCAACATGCTTCAGATCATGTCATTAGAAATTTCAAAGGGCAATGTAACAAAGAAATCTGATGCACATAAACTTTTCAAGGTAGACCCAAGCAAAGTTGATAGAGTCTATGATATGCTTCTTTCAAAGGGTCTTTTTTAAGCATTGTGAAATGCTACATAATGATTATAAAGCCATTTTTATTTTTATTTTCTCTTCTTCTTTTGACATTTTTCTGCTTCAAAAATAAATAGAAATATTAGGATACAAATGCATGAGTATTTGAATTAAGGAGAGAGGAGATTTATGTAATTTTATTGTGTTCTGTGGGTACCAGCAAAATATGATGAATAGAAAGAAAAAATAGATTTTTTATGTAATTTTTGCTTAGTAAGTGTTTTGTGTAATTTAGGTCCCATTTGGGTATTGAACTTTAGGCAGGAACATTTACATTTATGGTCCTTATCAAATACATTGTAACTTGGTTATTTCCCTATCCTGCAAACTTTTAAATAGGTGAAAATCGAGTATGGATCCTCTCCGTTACTGGATAGGGAAGTTCTGTTTTTTACTCTTAGTTCTACAAATAAAAATGTTATTATAAATATAAATAGAATGGTATAATTGTCATTTTATTAAGTTAACTATGCTATTATATCAAGATGGTTAGTAATTACTTGAAGGAGTAAATAAATTTTAAGATGTTAACCGAGACCAAATTGCAATGAAGTTTTATTTTACCCCAAACTATTTTGCGGTTATAAAGGGGAGCACATCTTCTCGACATACCATGTGTTATGATCTTGTGATTGGTTGAGAAATATATATTTAAATTAAAATTTAATTTTTAAGTATTTTTCTGATAAATCATAAAGTCATGATACGTGGAATGACATCCATTGTAGGATAGAAGATGTGCTCTGACAAATCGGTTCCAAAATCATGTTCCACAATTTGGTGTGGTAGCTCTTCCAGGGAGAATTATTTTCATTATATTTATTAATATATATATACTACTTGAAATAATTGATTGTTTTATTATATTTATTACACATATATTTTAGTGAAGTTTTGATATGAGAATTTATTTTATCTTTTTAATCAAGGTCGAGGCATCACATTATTATTAGAGTAGAATATTAATACTCTTAAGATTTGTGATTACCCATTCTAGCATTTGCTTATGTTATGGAACTTCTTAAAATATTACTTGCCTATAACCGAATAGAAAGCTTCTTCATGTGTTTTATTTCTTTTGAGACCCATTATCTTCTTCATGTGTTGGTCGAGTGATATAAGTTCCACTAAATTCTTAAGGTCGAGAGTTTGATTTCTAAGAGCGATATTTGTTGGGTTGAAGAGACAACTACGAATCCCGAAAAAAATTAGTTTTTTACTCAAAAATATAAAGAGATACTATTGATAATACTAAAACATAATATTCCATACAACTAATTGTATATCCTATAAGGCCAAAATTAGGGAAAAATAAATATGTAAAAATTAGGAGTGAGTATTGGTCGGATAAGACTTGTCCCTTATCCAAGACTAATAAGTTCTAATAAGTTCTACCTACTAATTTTTGAACATGAAGTAGACCCTATACCCGAATGCTTACCCGACTTAGTTGTCAAGAAACTAACTTTTTAACCCAATAAAATGATGTATGAAATGATATACACGTTGTAGAAGTAGAATGTATGAGTAAATATATTGTTGCAACTAAATGTGACTAGATATGCTAAAGAGATATGTCAATCTATAACAAATATTATAAAGTACAATATAAAATGATCAACAAGATGTTGATTTAGTAGTGTAAGTAGGTCTCGTATTGAACCGAACCAACTCGGTATTCGTTCAAAACTCAATTCATTATTTAGCTTGATAAACTTGGTTTATGAACAAAATGAGCTGAACTTGAACTGAAAATTGAACTCGTTAAATAAATGAACTGAACTTGAGTTGAATATAATTCGATTCATTAGTTTGATGACCTGACTCGATATATATAAACTAATTTGTATGTCTATTATGACTAATACATTAATTTTTTATATTTATTGTTACTCTATGTATAAACAAGATTATACTTATTATATATATATATATATAAAATATTTTGCATTACTTTTTAAAATTTAATTAATTATTTGAGTTGTTCAAATGAATCATTCAAACTGAACTGAATAGGTCACGAACTTTAGCCGAACCGAACTCTAGCTAAAAAATAACTTGTATCGAACTCGAGTTGAGTTTCGAGTTGAACCAATCCTTATCGAGCTGAACCAAACTGAACTCTAATTTGACTCGATTCGGCTCGTTTCCAGCCCTAGGTGTAAGGCCCATTGATCTCCAAGATGACCAAGTGTTAAGAGTTCAATTTCTGAAGGACACTTAATTGGGAGAGACAACCACAAACCTAGAAGTGATTAGGTCTTTACCAAAAAAGGTAAAAATATACCGTTAATAATACAAAAGATATAAAATGTCGAAAATACAAAGGTAGGACAAGTAAGACTCATCTCTTAATTAAGCTCATTAATTTTCGATTCCGAACTCAACTATAAACCCGAAGTCCTATCCAATAGAAAAGAGAAGGTATTATCTGTTGTTGTTGGATTGGTTGAGGTCACTGGTTCCTACATGCTTCCCCGATTCTCTAATCTCCTCCGCTCCACTCCCATTGACTCCGCCAACACCACCATGGCGGCGCGTGCGGCTTTCACTTTCACACGCGCCACCTTCATTCCTTCATTTTCTTCTTCCTCCTCTTCTCATTTCGCTTCCGTTCATCTCTCAAACCTTCCTTTCGTTTCTTTTCATTCAAAATCACCATGGCTTGGATTTCACGATGCTCTGTGCCGTAACGAAACGAAGCGTTTGGGGACACCGTTGGTGAGAGCAAGTTCGGAACAGAAGAGAGAGTATCGGAAAGTGAGAAGAACGCGAGGTTCTAAAATCACTCCGAAGGAGTTGGAACTCTCTGTTGGTATTTGTATTGAAGAAGATTTGCCTGATGATCCTGAAGTTTTGGTACTCCATTATTCCATTGTATTTATCATGAAAATAACTTGAAATGATGAATTTAGTAGTTTTATCTATAAACTGTATGGAGAGGGTGAGTTTCGGCGTAACGATAAGGTTGCCTCTTAGTGACGATGGTGTTACGGGTTTAAATTATGGATTAATGTGATTGATGATATTTCTTAGTCATGCAATTGATAATTTTACTTCTTAGGGTAATGTAGCACTATTGTTATTATTATTGTCAATATTATCATGAAAAATTACATTGATTGATCTCGTTTGAGCTTTGACTTAATTAGACTCGAAAGTCGAAACCTATGTTGTTTTAGAAACCACAATCATCTCATCCCCTCACGAGAGAGAGATCAATGTAATTTTATAGTAGCAACTTTGAAACAAAAAGTAACTTGATGATGAATTTAGTAGTTTTACCTATAAACTTTATGGAGAGGGTGAGGCTCAGCCATGGTGTTGCTGCCTAGTGACCAAGAGGTCACGGGTTCAAACATTGGAAATAACCTTTCCGCTTGCGAGTATGGGTATGCATACATCTATCCTCCTAAGACCCAGTAGGTGGGAGCCTTGTGGATTGTGACCTATAAACTCTAGGGAGGGTTAGTTTAATTTATAAAGGCATGTGGGATGTGGTTAAGATAAAGCCCCCTTATATTTTTTTGACTAGATTGAAGTTTCGTGAAAAAAAGGTTTCCCTGGAATGAGTATTGTTAATTTCCCTTAATCTCGGTCTTCTTTTTTCACCAAATGCAGAACATTGCAGAGATGCTTCGCCTAAATGTTCCCATGGCAATGAAACTGGCATTTGATGGTTTGAAAGGTTCGGAGTATAAAACAAGAGATGCTGCTATAAGTGATGTTGGTGGATTTGAAAGTATTGAGTTATCAGTGCTTCTATGCAATGATGACTTTATTCGAAAACTTAATAAGGAATGGAGAGACGAGGATCATGCCACTGATGTTCTCTCAATGTCATCACATATACCAGGGCTTAAGCTCCCTATTGTAAGAATTGCATTGTCTAGCTGATTATAACTAGGGCAGGTTGTTATAGGTTTGCAGCCAGTCAATAAAAAATCAGAACTTGTCTAGGAAGCTAAGTGCTTGATGAATTCTGTTATTTGCAGCTTATGATGGGGGACATTGTAATTTCTGTCGAGACAGCAGCAAGGCAAGCAGAGGAAAGAGGGCTCAGTCTTATTGATGAGATCCGTATCCTCATGGTTGGTTTGATGATATTTTTTGATTATTTCCTGTATTGGGCCGAAGTTTATTATGTTACATAATAGTATATGTCTTCTGCTGAGTGAGGCAACTGCTTAGCTTTTATATTGGTTTATTTCTTCAATTGCTTCAATTAATATTTAATTTTAATTAATCTCTCCAAATTCAAGTATCATGTCTTTAATCACCAACTTCAAAGGAGTTCATTAGTCATAACAAAAAAGAGCAAATAAGTAATTAATACTGTCATCCACCAAGTTCATCATGTAGTTACAACAAAAAAGGGGAGGGTTAGGGGGATGAAATTGCAAGAATTGATATACTGAAAGTGCAAAAGTCAAGTACTTGCTTGACTTTCCACTTCAGTTTGAAATTTGAGCAAAAAGAAATTGTTGGCTAAGGCATAAGATACTTACCGTGGAAAAGGAACCGTTGTTTAATTTCCTTCTAGGCCTGGGTGTGTAGTTCAAAATGATAACGAGGCAGGCATATTGGTAGTTTATCTTCTAACATTGTGGAAATGAAGATTGAGACTTGAAAATAGTAATTATTTCATCTTTTCGCAGGTTCATGGCTTGTTACATCTTTTGGGATTTGATCATGAAATAAGTGAAGAGGCTGAAGTGGAAATGGAGAAAGAGGAGGAACTCCTTTTAAAGAGTCTCGGTTGGAAAGGAAAAGGGCTAATAAAGAGTGCATATGATACTGAAATAAATTCAAATTCTCACCATGATGGTTCTGATGGTAATTGTATTTTTTACCAGTAGGCATTAGATTCTTCAACTTATACATTTTTGTTTTATACGCTTTCCTCAAATTCAAGTAACTGTTATTTGCATATATGAAAGTATGTTGGGAAATAACTTACAGATGAATTTCAAAAGACAGGAAAAAAGAAGGCAGTCTTAGATTTTACAAACCAAAGTTCAGTCATATCTTCTGTGATATGGATGGTAAGATCACAACAAAACATACTCTTCAAATATTCCTTCATCCTTTTCTCGGTTTTAATAGACTCCTGCATTATACTATATAAAGGAACATTGCTGAACAGCAAAAGTCAAATTAGTCCTGCGACTGCCAACGCATTGAGAGAGGCCACATCAAGAGGTGTAAAAATTGTGATAGCTACCGGAAAGGTACGACCAAATAGATTCATTACTTGTCTATCATGTTAGACAATTGTATTCTGTATCAGTCAATACATATCAATCATTTGCTACTGTTAATGCTATATACCATAGTAATTTTTTTCTATAAATACAGACTTATGTATGGTTTGAAATATGTTTTGATAAATGGTTTTGAACATTGGGAAATAGGCGCGTCCAGCTGTGATAGATATTTTTAAGATGGTGGATTTAGCTGGAAAAGATGGCATTGTTTCAGAGTTTTCTCCTGGGGTTTTCTTACAGGTCAATTATTTATTCCCTTTTAATGTTGATGATGATCTTTGATTCATAAAGGACGTCCATCTGTATGCCTGGAAGCATAATAGAGTGTTATAATCTCTTGTCATAGATATTCATGCATTTGTCTGTTGTGGAACTATTTTGCTAATATTTCACACCCGCTATTCAATATTCTGTCAAAATTTACTTTAAGTAGTTTTGCTTCCTTCCTTTCATTGAAAATATCCTACAATATAATTTAAGAAAGACAAAGTAACTAACATTAAACACTAAATGGGATATTTGATGAAAATGATGACCCTAGAAACATAACAAAAAACATAAAAATGCTAACTTTTTAACACCAGAGCACTGTTAGCATCAGATTAACCTGTGTAAGCAATAATTGATATATGGGTTCTCCTGGCAATTTGACCTATAAATGCATATTAAACAGTAAAGATTTTCCCCTACCAAATAATATGCTTTGTCTTTTTTGTTTGTTTGTGATTCAACAATTCCAGGGGTTGTCAACAAGTAATAAGTGATGAGTAGAGTGCCATTCCCAAGAGGATCATGTGATTACCAAACTTCAGCAATTTCAATTATTTTGCCTATGAAAATACTAGCAAAAATTAAATGAGAGAAAGATAGCTAAAAATAAAATTAATGGGAATCAACTATTGACTAAGATTCTAGGGCTAGGATCTCACTAAAACCATCGTCGGATGAAGCACAGGTGATTCATTGAATTTAACTATGCTGATTATGAACTTTGGTGGTTTAGTTTCAATACGCCATAATCTGAAACCTTTAAATTTGTATGCATAACCAAGAAATATGCATTTTTGTGCTCTCAAATCTTGGGTTTTTTTAACTCAATTGCAGTCAAAGCAGACCTATTCAGCAAACCATAGGTCACATTAATAGCGTGAGCCCTAAATTCCTTTCTAACCTGGCTATGGTGATCATGCAATGTGTTTGTAAGACAATGGTGCATTTACTTTTTCATTTAATACTTGCTTTATTTAGTATTAGCCTATTCGGAGAATTTTTGGGAGGATGTAGCAAAACTCTTTATTGGAGTTAGTTTTATCTTTATTTTTAATATTTTTATCTTCCATGTGGATTTTCAAGTATAATCTAATTCAAATAATTTAAGCATGTTTTAATTGTGTTTGGAGTCCTTGTCAAGAATCAAATAAAAAGATTCTAGTTGGTTTGGAGACCTTATCTAGAATCAAAGGAGTTAGAATTCTAAAAAGAATCGAAGGCCAAATAAAATAGTACATAAGACACCTAGACATGATGTATAAATATGAAGATAAAATCAAAGGGAAAGGGACCCACCATAAGGAGTTGTGATAGATCAACAAGAAGACACCTATAGATAGAGCTCCCAGTGAGGCACCTTGGATTGAGAAACGAGGATTCAGAGTGGAATGAAAGAGAAGGGGCATCTTGAAGAAATCTGACAACACAAATCTGATCATCTTCTTCATGCTTTTATTTTATTTTTGTATTCCACTTTCATTTAAATGTCTACAAGAGGCTAAGTTCTGTTTCTAGGATTTGGATGAAACTCTTTTACTAATCTGATTGTAGTAATTAAAAAACAATTGTACCGAAAAAAGTAATTAAAAATATTTAAACCTTTTTCCATCTAGTAAATGGGAGCATTTCTGGTACGATGAATTAGGAGAATTTAGAACTATTTCTAAAATGAAATAAAATAAAAATGTTAATAATTAAAGTTTATATTGATATGTGCAATTGTACATCAGATCATATTTTTAATAATATTGTACTGCACCTTTGATGGAAGCACAAGCTTCATTCACCAAAAGTTGTCATTCCTTTGTAGATGTTATCAAGCAGACAAGCAGAATAGAATCACAATGGTTACATAATGTAATTGGTTGTATCCAAATCAATAATTTGATGAATTTAGCATCATATTGTTTAATTGAACAGCCAACATGAACTGTTGGACTTTAATTTTGTACATAATTTTGCTCTTTCATAGTTTCTGTTTTAAGGTTCTCTCTAGTCTTGAATTGTGAGCTTTATTATCACGTGCCATAAATTCCAAACACATGATTTCAGGGATTGCTTGTTTATGGTAGACAAGGTCAAGAAATATTTAGGAGCAACTTAGATCCAAACGTCTGTAGAGAGGTAACCTCTTTAATTCTCTTCTTCATTTCATAAAATAACTTTTCCTATGGTGGAAAGCGACAAATACTTTTTGGATTTGAATATGTTGTCCTGCACTCCTTTGTCCTCTTGGGCTTCATTGCAGTGGTATGACCTGTGGTTTTTTACTGGCTGTAACTGTGTTCCCCAATTACTTATGTAACATTGTGGCACTGCTGTTGTCTTATCCTTAAATCAAACCCTCCAACCCCTAAGTGACCATTTTATGTTTCTCTCACTATAATTTTTTTGAAGTTTTGTTTTCTTTACCAAAATAAGAGGAGTTTTTATGATCCAGCACATTTACGGGCACCTTAGACAATTCCACTTTTCTGCATTACTTAAAGATAGAAGGTTTCAATTTTCAAATCTAAATATCTAGTTATTTATTTATTATGGAATTTCACTGCTTTGGGGTAAACTCTTTAAAATGCAGGTATGTCTTTACTCTTTGGAGCATAAGGTTCCGCTCGTTGCATTTGCTGAAGGCCGCTGCTTAACCCTTTTTCATGACCCACTTGTCGATTCACTGCATACAGTATACCACGAACCAAAGGTACCTCATTTTCTAAATTTTATGAGCTTCATTGCATTCTATTTTTCAATTTACTTTGTGTCTTAGGAAAAAATACTTTGCAGGCTGAGATCATGCCTTCTGTAGAACAACTTCTAGCTTCTGCTGAGATACAGGTAAGTTTAGAGTAGGAGAAATCCATGCTCCCTAATTTCAGTTACTCGTTACTGTATGTGTGGTTGATCATGATATGATAGCATAATTTGAAATTAATTTAAGGCCGCTATTCACAGCACACCAATTAAATTCTTCCATGCTACGAGGGGAGTGTGGACTCTAGGAAAAATATTAAATTAAATCCCCAGTGCAATAATGAGATTATTGCTTAGTGACCAAGAGATCACAAGTTCAAATCCTGGAAATAGTTTCTCCGCTTGAGGGTAAGGCTGGGTACATCTATCATCTCTGGACCCAACTAGGTGGGAGCCTCATGCACTGAGCCGTCTTTTTTTATTTTTTTTTTGTAGTTCTTTCAAAAAAGGATCAAAAACTGAAAGCCAATTTCGGGTATAACCAGAAATAGGCAATTCTACTTCCATTCCCCAAATTGTTACAAAACAAAAGTCCTCATTTGGACATTGTATTTTAACATGTCACCTTACAAGTATATAATTTTTTCTCTGTTTTTCTTCGTGGTTTAAAAGTAAAGATCACATCATGCTGTTTGTCAAATACAACTGCAGTAAAGAGACTAACTGAACTTATTAGTATGCTTGTCATTTCTAGTTTTATTTTCTAACAGTTATTTTGGTTTACAGAAAATGATTTTCTTAGATACCGAGCAGAGGGTGGCTAGTACTTTACGGCCACACTGGTCACAGGCAACAGAAGGTCGTGCCACTGTTGTTCAAGCTGTGCCAGACATGCTGGAAATTGTACCCTTGGGAACATGCAAAGGGAATGGAATAAAATTGCTGCTAGATCATTTGGGGGTTTCTGCGAAGGAGGTACCACAAATATAATTTCCCTTGTGATATTTATTTTGTTGTTTGTATCTCCCGAAATTTGATACACACCCATATATGAAAGGGGTGAGAATATTTGAATGAAAATATACATTTTTGCTAATCTCATTTCACTGTTTTCAGTGTTCACCATTAGATTCTGGCCAAATTTTCCATGTCGGTGTTCCAAAAGTCCAAATAAACCAAATCAATACTTCAATTAAAGCAGATCACATAAAAACCATGTTTTGAATCAGTTATGTAACTGGAACTGGTTTTTTTTTTCCTTATAAAATTAGTTTCATACTGTGGTTTATTTTTTAATGTGATCCACTCTCTAATTACCAAACCAGACTGGTTGGAAGCATGTGCTACAATTTCCTTGGTCTCTGCGATGATGTCGCTCTTTGGACGTGCCAAAACAGAGGTGTTGCAAATTGCAATCGCTTCGCTGCTTCTTTGGTTGTTTCTTCCGCAATGCTTTGAACTCTTTTTCACAGGCCCGTGCCTCATTTATTCTCCTCTGACTTATGAGTGATTAACAAAACGGGAAGGAGAATCACAAGATGTGTTGGGTGCCACGTACTATGGTTTGACCATTCTCACATTCACCACCCCTTCTCATTTTCTATTAAGAAATAAGTAATCGGGTATGATTGCTTTATTAGTTTTTTGAAGCAGTTTCTGAAGTTTTTGGAAGCTGATATGAAAATTGGTTTGGAAAAATGGTTTGAATCCTGGTCTGGAAACATGTTTGGATATTGGATCTGAACCGGTCTTGGAACTGTCTTGCAGAATCAAACTGGTTTAGTTTTGGAAAATCACACTGTTTAGTTGTTTGGTTTGGATTGCTTTACTTTTTCATGCAATCCAAACCATGAATACCCATTTGAGATTACATCTCACATGATAGCATATATGTATTGAACTTCGAGTTAATGGTATAAAACAGTAAATTTAGATTGTCAAACTGTGATGTTTATTAGTCATGCAAATATAGTACAATCAATGATTTGAGGTGTAAATGTTATATTTACAATAATATACCACAATGTGGGTGGCTGCATTGACTTCCATTACTAACATTTCTCCCCGAAATCGCTTAAATGCAGATAATGGCTATTGGTGATGGTGAAAATGATGTTGAGATGCTTGAGCTGGCATCTCTAGGCATTGCACTTAGTAATGGATCAGAGAAGACCAAAGCTGTGGCTAATGTAATTGGTTCCAGCAATGATGAAGATGGTGTAGCAGATGCCATCTACCATTACGCATTTTGAGCTACCGAAAACTAGGTTAAGTCAATCTTTTTTGTTCAGTAAAGTTTCACTAAATTCTTAAATAGATCTTGTTCTTCCAATGTTTTTAGAAAGAAAAAAAACTATACAGAGTTCCCTATGGTTTGAAAAAATTACATGGATATCCTTTTTGTTTGCAATTGCAAGCCTACAATAACACTTACATTATCCTAGAGTGAAATACTTATGTATTTGAAGGAATGACAATGTAAACAACTCATAAATTTTAAGAGATTGGTGTAATTCTACATTTCCATATCTTTATATTTGATTCCATCTCTAGGAATTTCAACTAGGGTGGAAGGAATATTTTATAATACACATAAATTCTAATACCAATAAGGTGTTGGTTTAGTGGTGTAAGACCTTCCTTGCCAGATCTCCGGAAATATCAAAAGGTTAAAGTTCGATTCTTGAGAGCAACATTTGTTGGGAAGAGATAATCATACATCCAAAATAATATAATTTCCCTCATTTCCTACACATATCACTTCCTCATTATATACAACACATACTATCTTTCAAAATTCGCTCTCTTCTCTTATCACACATTTTCATTTTAATATATTGGTTCATTTTTGTACTCAGTAATGTATATGTTTGGAAACACATTTTGGATAAAAAATGTAGTAGTAATTGTGTTTTTTGATGAGTAAAATTTATTAGTAAACATTAACGTAGTAACATAAATGTCCAAAAATGCGTTTCAATCTTGAACAAAAAACATAGACATAAATATGAGGTAGTAATAGTGAGAGAGAAGAAAGTTGTGTTTTTGGATTTACAAACAAGGTTTAAATACATTTTTTGCAGTGACGATAAATATATTTATATAGAGGCAAATAATAAAATATTAAAAACAAAACTACAAACCTAATCCTAAATAATTAATTATTTGAATAACAAAAGAAAATAGAAAAAAATCATTTATCTCCAAACAAATAAATCTTAACACTAGTAAGGTGAGCAGGACCAATCCTATTCGCTCACCCGATTTGGTCTGATCATGATCGTGGCCGAACATAGTCAGGTCTCATCGAGTTTAGGGCCAAGTTCCGATTTAAAATTTAGTCTCAATCAATATTTAAGACTGAGTAGGGGATAAACATGACCGACCCGTGTCATAGTTACTCCCTCGTCATATTTGTATGTGTCTTTATCAATTCCATACAGAATAATGACATATTTTGGGTCAAAGGTATCATTGATTCTCTAATTTTTTATCATATATACATTATTAACAATATACATATATATATCATTTTTATATGTCAAATTACATATCCATAATAATAACTAATATTGAAAAGACTTTAAATATGCATTATATTTATCTAATTGGGTCAATAATTAGTCCAGGTTCAAATGTGGACACAATCAATATTTAAGGTCAAATTAGCTTCGAATTTAATATCAAATTCGAATTCAAAAAATGACTCAACCAACATTTGACGTCAGGTAATGGACAAACCTTACTTGATCCAACCAGATCTATGGTCACCCCTAGTCAATACTAGTAGTAATGAATAAGGTTTTTAATAAAAAGGTAAGAAATGAGATTATTTTTCAAAGAGATTAATATGCTTGATTTTCTTTTACATTTCAACCCATCATTTATACATTAATTTTAAAATTAATAAATTAATACAAGAAAAAATTAATTTATTAAAAGAGGAACTTTTTTAAACTTATTCCGAATCCTAACAATTAATTATAGAGAAATCCAATGTTGATATAATTGATAACTAAAATAGAGAGTAAGTTTTTGGAATAAGTGAATCACTCATCAATTAATACAATCATAAAAGCTCTTAGATACATATTAATACCATTTTCCAAACGATGGGAAAAAATAATTGAATATATTTTGCGTAGGAAGCAAACATTGCGAGTTTGTGTATTTCCTGAGATTTGAAAAGTGAAGAGAAATCGATGGAGAGGTTTCGATTTGATACGGTGATATCGTTATTCATTACAGTGCACCCTCACGAGATCTCAATTGTTATTCATTCATTCTTCACATTCTTCTTCATATTGAGTTCCTATTTCGTTGTTCTTCCTTTACGTGATGATGGTGCTATCTCTTTAGGCTTATCCAATCTTCCTTCTTTATTCCTTGCTTCTTTGTTTCTTACTCTCATTGCTGCTCCTCTTTCTTCTCTCCTTTTCTCTCTTCATTCTCTCTCCAAAAACAAGGTAATATCTTTTTCTATTGTTTCCCGACAAAAGCAGCCAGACTGTTTCCAGGATTTAAATTTAAATATAATACAGGGTGGGGGACCCAGATGGGCCCACCCGAAAGAATATAGCAGTGAAGCTGTTTCCAGGATTTAAATGAAGTGGGCCAACTCTATCTGAGTTGTATATATTATGTTATGTCACCTCATGTTGCATAATGGTGACGGTGTTGAGACTGTTTCTGGGATTTAAATAAAAGAGGGTTGGCCGAAGCAAGTCAACTCTCTCTAAGTTGCATATATTATGTTATGTCACCTCACATAGTATAGTGGTGATGGTGTTGAGACTGTTTTCATGATTTAAATAAAAGAGGGTTGGCCGAAGTGAGCCAACTCTCTCTAAGTTGCATATATTATGTTATGTTATGTTATGTCACATAGTATAGTGGTGATGGTGTTGAGACTGTTTCCAGGATTTAAATAAAAAAGGGTTGGCCGAAACGTGCCAACTCTCTCTAGGTTGCATATATTATGTTATGTTATGTCACCTCGTGATGGTGTTGAGACTGTTTCTAGGATTTAAATAAAAGAGGGTTGGCCGAAGCGAGCCAACTCTCTCTCTAAGTATGTTAATGTATGCAATGCTACACAGGATGCTTTAGCATCTCTGAACAGTTTGATATTCGATGGCTAAACGCTTCTTTTTGAAATTTCAGGCTTTGTTTACAATACACAGGTTCTTTGGTGTATCACTCATATTGTTCTATATTTTGTGGCATGCCTCATCATCTGGTTATTCAACACCAAAATTGACAGTAAGTAATAAAATAACTGAGACTTCTTTGTTACAATCTGGATTGTTTGTTCAGTTCAGTGTTATTTGTACTTAATTTTGTTTAACTGGGTCTTCTGTTCTTCAAAGCAAGAAGGAAAAGCCGGTGACCAAGTCAGTCTTGCATCTTCGTTGAGTTGGGATAACCATGGATGGTTCTATATCTCTGTCCGAATAGGATTGTTTCTATGGGTATGGTTTATAATAATTAATTATTATTCACCATTTTTAGGTTCTCTTGTATAATTTGACTTCATTCTGCTGTTAGCATGCTTCGAAAGACATTCTTGTGATACTAGTTTTTGCTTTTGCAAAGGTTGCTTTGCTTAATCTAATTACAATTTCTTCGACTTGGGCAAGGATAATTGCCGTGATGGATAGTGAGGTTTGTTTACAGATACATCATTTTTGTATTAGTCCGGGACATTGGTTTTTAGGGGCCAATCTAACTTGCCTTGCGTTCAGTCAGGTTCAAGATTATTCGGGTTTATTGGTGCCGGTGCCACACTTGGACAACTTTTTGGGTCACTGTTCGCTACAGGAATGGCTTTTCTCGGTCCATGTAAGTTTGCATATACTCTATCCATTCTCTCTCTCTCTTAGTTTTGCTTTGCTTCAATGTAAAATTTTGTCAAGTGCAGTCTTGCTATTGTTTGCTGCTTTCTTGATGGAACTTGGGGCACAAACATCAAGAGGAATAAATCGTGATACATCTCATGTGGAAGAAGAATTGTCCCCAATTAGGTCATTCTGTATTTCCTTTTCCACTGTTTTATTAATGAAAGTAGAGATACATTTCAGGTTACACGGTTATTGTGGTATATACCCCATTTTCATTAAGGGGGATAAGTCATAAGCATCGTCCTTTAAGAAGTGTACACCTTCTAGAACTAGACATTCCTAATTCCTTGAACTACTGACAATATATTCCGTGGTACAAATTTTATAGTTTATTCACGGAGCATGCTCACAATAAGATTCTGAAATTGAACTAATCCTTCCTCGCAAATAATGTCGTGGTGTTGCTGCACTTTGTATATTACTAGGGTGCTTATGCTCTGTTTTGATCTTCTTTTTGGATAGATTCTAGGCCAAAAACTTTTAATTAGATATGAAGCATGGGTACGTCGTCTTTTCTGCCATTTGACCAGGTATGTGTTGGTACATACCAGGCATGTACCCTTTTTAAAACAAAAAAAATTGGGTAATGTCGGTGAATAAGGGTACCTACCTATTTCATATCCGTATCCATACTGGGTGTGGTTATCGTACCAGTATCCGTGCAACATAGTTAATTAGTTATGATAGAACACCAGAATGAAATTTAATAGTTTTATTGATGAACACATAAATTACACAATGTACAACAATAGACTTTCTGTCCAGAGTTCCAAGAACAACTAGAGAGAATATCTCTGCCCAAAAAACCATCAAATACGCACCTAATAACTGTTTATCTAACATGCCGCAATATATATAAAACAAAAAATACATAATAAGTCCTACATAACTGGTTCTATATTGCTGCTTCGAACATATCTATCCCTAAAGACCTATACTTATTCCTACAATAAAGACCTATACCTGTCTCAGAATCACACCTATTTCTAGAATAAACCTTCTAGATAGGAGGATCCTATCAAGTTATGTAATTTTAAATGCTAAAATGTGGTGGTTTACGTAATATGGCAGAATGAGCCCAGTCCCGACAAGCATGGATAGATAGATGTTCACACTTAAACGACACAGATGCGCATAAAGAAAAATGTTTAGTATTGATATCTTCAATTGAAATTACTTCTTTAAGTCTGACTAGTCATTTTTCAGAAAATGTCAAGTGCTAGGAAACAGGATGGATTAGATCATAATAATATTTTTATTTTGAATTTAGAGGGTCTGATTCCAACCATGAAAATGAGGCTGATGAGAAGGCTAAATATACTCCAAGAGGTTCTCCGAAGTCATCTACTTCTGTAGGGAAGATTTGGCCCATATTAGAAGGACTATGGCTTACGTTGTCGTCGACTTACTTGTTGCATGTATCATTGTTCATCTGGCTAAGTGCAGTTGTCTCTTCTTTCTTCTATTTTCAGGTAAGGTAATCTTCTGTCAGTGATACAATCTTCTATTTTTCACTTGTCTCTTTAACTTAATTTTTGATGTGGGTTCACAGGTTGGTCGACAAACCTGTGGGACTAAATCCTGCAGAAGCGGACCAACCCATGTAGGCTCGCATCTAAACAGACCAGGGATTTGCCTAGCCCTAAACTGCACGGGCTGTGGTAAATTGTGCCTGGGCTGCTCTGTTTTAGACTTTGGCTAGGATTGACTGAGTTGTCCAATGTTTGATCTGGTTAAGCTAAAGATTAGTAAGTAGCTTAAAGCTTAGTAAGCTAAAGATTGGGGTAGGTTTCAAATATTAGCAATTAGGAAACTTTAAATATGTCAATTAGCTAATGGTTGGGCTATATCTATTCGTTGAAGTCAAGTCATAAATTTTAAATAAAGATACAAATGTGCAATCCATTCATACAATTTTTTTCAAACACTTCCTTAAACAGTAATAGTTGTTCATTTTTGTATGATCAGCCTTGGTGCAACCGTAAGATTGTTGCCTTTCAAATCCAAGAAACAGATTCTCGGCTTGTGGGGTATGACTGTGTATATCTACCCTCCTAAGATACCACTAGGTGGGAGCCTCATGTATTCGGATGTCCCTACCTTTTACTCTCCAAAGTTGTCTTTATTGCTTATTGCTACATGTTTTAAGATGACTTGTTGAACCCACGTACATTTGTACATCATCTTTCTGCTGAAGTTTCTCTCTGTTTGCAGAAAGTGAGTGTGATTGCCACTACGGTTACTAGCTCTCTTGGTAGGAGAAAATTGTTTGCCCAGATAAATAGCTTTATTGCTATTTTTATCCTTGTTGGACAGCTGTCCTTAACGGTAAGTTGCTCTGAGAATGACTGTTTCATTTCTGCTTCATGTTGGACTTTCATATTTTTGTAACAGAAGAGTATACGTGACTAGAATAGAATAGTACAAAGAAGAGGACAAGACATGTTCAAAAAGAACAAAAAGAAACTAAACTAGGATGTAGCTTTATGCAACAAAGCATGGCAATCCCTCTACCATAAAAACCCCATAAAAATCCCATGTGCGGAGCACCAAAGTAATGCCAAAAGAATGACCCTATCCAAAGCAATATCTGAAGACAAGAAAGAGTCATCATAAATCTTACATTTCCTTTACAACCATATACACCAAAGAACAGCAAAAACTGCACACCGCTACCGATCTTCGGCATCATTATGAGACCCAAAACCTCTAAATCTAGTAGTGAGAAAAATGTGATGGACTGCACGTCCATAGGGACGACCCAACTCTCTTCAACAATTTGTTCCAAAGATATCTCACCACCAGCAATGAAGAAAAGGTGAGACCCAGTTTCAGAATCAAAGCCAGACATAATACACATGTTAGGAAACAAAGCGGTCAGAGATCTGCGTTTCTGTGGCAAGTCCAAGTAGTTAGTGTTAATTCTGTTAAGAACAACAGCCCTGACAAAAACTTTAACCTTAGAGAGAGCTTTAGATTGCCAGATTCATTTATCCAAGAGAAAACTATTTCTATCGTTTGAAAGAGTCAAAAATTAAAAATACCGTATTTAGAGTTGAGTTTGGGACTTTTTTCTAGTGATAATAGTAATAAAATAGATTTATGCAATGGTTTTTGTTGTTTGATGTAATCATTTAAGTATTACTAATGCATATTACTAATATCACTTTGCATATCTTTTTCTTTATCTAGTACAGGGGCGTATTCTTACTATCTCTGGCGTGACTATAGCTATATGCTCAGCGCCTTTTGTTGGCATGTTAAATTTAGTGGCTCTAGCTATTTGGCCACATTGGCTGGTTGTTGCTATTTGTGAGACACTGAGAAAGGTTTCCTTCTGCGACCTGTGAATGTTTGTTCTTTGATATAAGAATTCCGTAATTTACATGTTTCACTCATTGCATTCATCTTTTAGAGATGTTCATAACTACTGCATGTTATTCCTGTGTTATAGAAAAGAACAATGTGATTAAATTAACTATTGTCGAACTTTTTTTTATGTGAATTTATGTTCATTTTCTATCACTTCGCAGGTAGTTACATATGTTGTGACCCGGCCCGGAAGAGAACTTTTATTTACGGTTGTTTCAGAGGATGAGAAGTACAAAGCCAAAGTATGACCAGCCTTTCTTTCTCTTTCTGATGTTGGAATAAAATGATCATTGTTGATACTGTCTTATAGGCCATGTTTCCACATTTTCATTTTCGAGCTAAAATCTTGGGTTCACTACACTAACATTACAACATTCCAGAGTAAAATCTAAAATGAACTAACTATTCGATTGCCGAAGTTAGTCGAGGCAACACTTTAAACCGATTTCATGTTGATGCAGGTATGCATAGATGTGTTGGTTCAAAGACTTGGAGATGCTGCAGCAGCTGGAATGTACAAGATACTTTTTGGAACCCTCCATGGGAAGCCATCAACTGTTTCCCTTTATGCCCTTCCTGTATGTGACTTAAATCTCTGTCCTTTCTCTCAAATATTAGAAAAGCATAAAAATAATACTTATGGGTTATTAGCAATGTTAAAATAGTTATCTATACCCATTCTACTTTACAGTTTTCCTCAGTATATGAATGGTTCTTCACAACAAGGACTAATAAACTTTCCCTTTTTCTTATTTGGGGAAGTTATACTGACTTAATCTCACTATGGTTGGTTTCAATCATGTGTAATTAAGTTAAATTTCAAGAGAAGTTATTATAATTTCCCCCTCTTCTTATCCAAACAAAATTTCCCCTTAAGCAAGGTCTCGGGTGTTGGTTCAAGTGGTACATGCTTGATTCCCCTTAAGCAAGGTCTCGGGTTCGAGTCTTGTGGATGGAAAAACTACCTGCTGGTAGAGTTAGCCCCACATATCTGTGGATGTTCCCGGCTCGGGTAGGATTGCCTCCAGTGCGAGGATACATGTGGAAAACAAAAAAAATACAAAATTTCCCCTTATGTTTTACATTTTAGGATAATGTTAACCAATTCAGGCACCAATTAAGATAGTAAAAATGAAGTTTTGCAGAGAAAAACTTATGTGGAGACGTATCCAATATGTCATATTTGGAGACAAATGTATTTATGTATTTTGGTACTATCATTTAGGATTAAATTTTAATTAGAATTAAATTTTTAACATGCTGTCAAGATTTTATTGGTTATCTTTACATAGATACGTCTCCACACAAGTCTTTTTCACGTTTTTTCTTGAAAAATGATGAATTTAATACTCCTAGAATTAGTGAACTTAGCTTTTAAATTCAAACTTTCTTTTATTGTTTTTCTTAACAATACCTTACTTTTTATGGTCAAAACTAATGTTGTGAACCTTTTCCTCTTCTCTAAACCAGGTCTGTTTGTTATGGATAATAACAGCATTCTCTTTGGGTCGTCGCCAAACACAACTTTCAAAGCACCAGATTTCTTCTACTTAATTGATTATTACTTTTTGTTTGGATCTACTTCATAGAATTTGAGATTAAATGTACAGTGAATCTTATATGGGATACTTTAATCATATGAATGAGCCATGTAACTGAGCAAGTTGAGCCTCTGAAATTGAAGCTAACAAGGGTTTCTTCTCTCAAAATTTCAAAGCATTCCTTTTGTATTGGTAATTACAAAAATTATAATGTAAGAGTACCTTATTGGATTTAATAAAGAGCATCATAAGCCATTTGGATTCAGACTCATCTCCATTACGGAAGAGGACAGATAATGGAAATACATAGAAATACCGAAGGATCCTTTAGTTTATACTGAGATTACATTTTTACCATTAAAAATAGAACTATTCTCTCCAATAATGGAAATGAGTTTGACTTGAGCCGATGTATAAAAATCATATAAGTACTGTTATTTGTAGATGAGGTTGTGATTTCTACTCATTAGAAATATCCTTGTACGCAATTATATTTCCTAAATTTTTTCACTAGTATCCGAATAGATTATCCGTATAAACCAGTGTTACTCTTACTGATTGAATATCGACCTTTGGCCTTATATGATATTTAGGATAATTGATCTTGTTTGATACTTAGTTTTATGAGTCTATATTAATACATCTATTACTCTGAATAAGATTAATCTAAGTGTAATTTCAATTTTGAAGGAGTTAAAATTTACTTGAAATTATGATTATATGTTTGGATTGTATAAAAAAATAGAATTGGGGGAACATTCTAATCACTATTTATAAGAAGAAGGACGCCATAAAAATATGCAATTTACTAGGAGTTAAGTTTATGAGCCATACTATGAAGCTATGACATATGATAATTGAGTTGAGGTCAAACAAGATGTGTATCACTGAAAGTCAATATGTTTTTATGCTAGGGAGATCGACCATAGAGGCTATATATTTGCTATAATTATTAGTGAAGAGATATCAAATGAACAATCAAAAGTATGATACTATGTCTATGGAGGTTTTGTAGAAGAGATGAAAAATGTTTTAATTGTCTACATTCGAACAATAAAAAATATGTATGATGGAGAAGACCAACATGACAACATAAGGTTGGTTCGTAAAGATTTCCTTATTGCCATAGGACTATACTAATAGTCAACATTGATCCTCTATATGTTAACACCGGTCTTGAATTTGCTTACTGAACATATCCAAGAATGAGCCACAAGCTTGGAAAGTAACTTTAGCAAGAAGTGATTAAACCCATGGTAGAGGTAAATATTGAAATCATATCACAAGTCACTATATTTATGTATCCCATGTCAATCATACCATAAGATTCAAGCGGGTTAAATGAAATGCTAGAGTGTTTCGTGTTTCATATATGGTAAAAAGTTATAATTCAAGCACATATTGTACAAATATTAATAACAAAAAAATAAGAATGTTGTATTTGATGAGTGTAACATAAACATAGTGAGATTAAGGCTTCCTTGTTGTATAAAGAATTAGAATGACAATAAAAATAGTAGAGATAATAAAAAACTTTAATAATGACAAAATGAATACTACATAAAAATATGTATGTATTATAAAAAGGTTCACCAAAACTATCTATTAGCCGTCTTATAATAAGAACTCGAGGGAATATTTTATTATGATAACATATATGCACAATTGTTCAATATGAAAATAGTGCAGAATTGTACATGACTTTGAAGAATGAGCACTCGAGTGCTGACAATTGTTGATTGGTCTTCATTGTTGTAGTTGAGCATTGTTGTGCTATCGTTGAACAAGGATTCCATGTTCCAATTTTTTTTGTTTCTATGTTCGAAGTCAATTAAATTCTATCAAATAATATAAAAAATTACTTTATATTTTTTTGATTTTTCTAAGACATAAATGAGATACAAAAAAGGAATATATGATCTCCTTTCATTACCGTTTGTATGTTCCTGGCGGTAAAGGTTCAATTGTTGATGTTGATCATAAGATTTCTACCTTTCAAATTGTAGTTATGATGATTAATAGTGTATATAAACTTTCTTTACCTTATTTAACTCTTTTTATATAATGTAATTATGATTGATAAGTAGTTATCAAATGGATGGAGAAGAGATGTTACCAAACAAGAGAGGAAAATAGTAAAATGATGCAAAATTTAGAAAAGAATATGTGATGAGGCTTGTTATTCAATGTTCTTGGCAATAAAATAGGGTGAGCCAACATTAAAGGTTGCAGAACAACTAGTTCCCAGTGTTTGGCCGCTTGGACCACGTGTTTCTGAAGTGTCACTCCATTGAACAATGGTGTTATTG
This sequence comes from Lupinus angustifolius, assembly GCF_001865875.1. NCBI lineage: Eukaryota > Viridiplantae > Streptophyta > Magnoliopsida > Fabales > Fabaceae > Lupinus > Lupinus angustifolius. Next base: position 29,432,406 of record NC_032011.1, read on the forward strand.
ACACCAACTCCTTCCATGGTAATGAAGGAATTCGAAATAGGAACATTAACTTTCTCTCTATACATAAAACACAATCACACATTTTCATTTAAATATTATTTGTCAAACATACAAGACTATATAGTAGTACTCACATGTAAACTCTTCCATTGTAATTCACAAAATATAATATTTTGTAAAATAATACTATTTTTATGAATATTTTTTTCATAAATAACTTTTCATAATATTAGATGAGCGAGGACCCAATTACTCCAAGAGTAAGTTTTTTTAAACCCACTCCCCATCCTAGCCATCAATTCTAGGGAAATCTAATGGTTTAGATTTACTCACCAATTCAAACCATTGAATTTCCCTAGAATTGATGGCTAGGATGAGGAGTAAGTGGATCTCTCCTCATATTAGACAAATACACTCTATACAATGCATTTGATATGAGGTGGCCAATATATTTGAGAATAATATTTTTGTGATTGTGCTTTTAATTTTTGTGCAAGTATTTATCAACACAAAAGGAGTTGGCGCCGATAAAATTATTGTTCAAAATGTTTTCTAGCATATCAGTAACACATATATGCTAAAAAAACATCATTTTGTATAAATCCAGTCACATAAATTCAGTTTGATTTGGATTTGACAAATACAATAGTATAGTTTATGCACTTGCCTTTTTTTTGTTGTTGATAAATACAAGCACAGATCTATACATGCCAATTTTTAATTGTGCATAAGCATGAGAAAGTGAAAGAGTAGAAAGGAAGATACACATACAAATGATAGTTAGGGTGACACCAATCATCTCAGCCTTAGAGAATGATGACCTTATCCATATAGGTGTAAGCAAAGACCACTAAAGAAAAAGGTCCACAAGGCCTCCTAAGGTATATCTTTCATGACCTGGTGACCTTACACTTCACGAAAGAGAACCCCTTGTTCTATGACATATGAAACCTTCTTTGAGTTGTTATCGACCCTAAATTGTGTGCTATGAAACTAATGTGTCACCCCTAAATTAAAAGTTTAACCAACTTAGTATTAATCACAACACAATATAATTAAATACATTGTATTTTTTATATCAAACTCAAATTTTCTTATATATAAAAAAAAAAGATTAGAAAATGTTGACTTAATGTATATGGATAGAAGATTTCATGGGCATATCTACATATGACATTCTAACGAGAAAATGACTAATGTACTATTATGCTCTCATGCTACTAAAAAATAGATGTATTAATTATTGAGAGAAAATATAACCTCAAAAAGAGAGCGACCATCTCAGAATATAAAATCAATAGAGCATTCAATAAAACAATGTTGTAGTTGTGTTTGGCAAAATAATCATAGATTATATCATTTCCTCCCAAGAAATTGCAACCAAAGAATGTGGATCCATCTACTGAAATTAGAATTGCCACACCTTGCTTTCCAACTACTCCCGGTGCAGGCGCAAGAGCAATGATCAACATTCACATTTTTTATATTAAAATGTACATTCACGTATAAAAATGTTGAGTTTGAATCAAGTTGTAGCAATTGATAGTTTTTTGTTGGTTGATTTAACTTTTAATTATATTTAGTATTAGGTTTTAATTAGAATGCATTAGACAACTAATCATCATGAGAAAATCATTGTAAATCTCTGACTTTTATAATAGTTAACTCAAAACTTGAGGTATTATATGATTGATTCCAGCTCTATAATCTTTCTACTCGAAGTTAAACGCTTAATATTAACATATATGATATGTGAAATATATTTTTATAATTAACTAGGAAATTTTGCATAAGGACATGATTTGAGTGATTGGATCTCACAACTTATTGTGTGCCACTTATAAAAATTTGTTTGATAGGCATAAAAATTTGGTATGAGATTGAAAAACTTGTGGATAATAGTAAAGTAGTAGTTTAATAAAGGTGATTAATAATGTTTATAAACTTTTTTTAACCTTATTTAGATCTTTTTACACAATGTAATTACGATTGATAAGTAGTTATCAAAAGGGTGGAAAAGAGATGTCCCCAAACAAGAGAAAAAAAGAGTGAAATGATGCACAATTTAGAAGAGAACACGTGAAGGGTCATGTTAACTTACGTTGAATATAATGTTCTTAGCAGTTAGTTCATAGTAAAGGTTGCAGAATAACTAGTTCCTAGTGTTTGGCTGCTTGGCCCATGTGTTTCTATAGTGTTACCCTATTGAACAATGGTGTTATCGACACCAACTCCTTCTATGGTAATTAAGGACTTAAAAAGAGGAACATTAACTTTCTCCCTATACATAAAACACTATCTATAACTCATTCAAATATTATTTGCCAAACATACATTACTACATAGTAGTACTCACATGTAAACTCCTGTATGGTGATTCACAAAATATCATATTATCCATACAAGTATAAGCAAAGACCACTATAGAAAAAGTTCCACAAGGCCTCCCAAGTAATATCATTTTCGACCTTTTGACCTTGCACTTCATAAAAGAGAATCCCTTATTATCTGACATATGAGTCCTTCTTTGAGCTGTTATTGACCCTGAATTGTGTGGCACGAAATAAATGTGACACCCTAAATTAAAAGCATAACCAATTTATTATTATTCACAATACAATTTAATAAAGTACATTGCATAGAGAGAATGAGAGTAGCTGAAAAAAGAGGACAAATATTTTTCTTTGTGGAAAGAGATAAAAATATTTAAAGGGAGAAGAGGATTAACATTGGAAGTGCACAACAACCGCATAGGTGTTGCACGACAATTGCACATGTGTTGCACGATAGCTGCAAAAAAGTTGCACGACATTTGCAAATGAGCTCCACAACATCCGCATAGGAGTGGCATGACAGCCGCACATGAGTGGCACGACAGCCACACAATAGTGGCACGACAGCCACACAATAGTGGCACGACAGTCGCACAGGAGTGGCATAACAGTTGCACTTGAGTGACACAAGAATATTAACAACATATCAACATTAAATATATTCTAAAAAACATCATTTTGTGTATATTCAGTCGCATTAATTCGGTTCGATTTGGATTGTTAATGTATATCCAATTGTATAATTTCGGTTTGATTTAGTTTGACAAATACAAAAAATTCAATAGAAATAGATTATACACTTGCCTTTTTGGTTGACAAATACATGCACATGCATATTGTTAATTGTGCTTAAGCATGAGAAAGTTAAAAAGTGGAAAGGAAGATCAACATACGAATTATAGTTAAGGTGACCCCAATCATCCCAGCCTTAGGGAATGATGATGTTATCCATATTGGTGTAAGCAAGGACAACTAAAGAAAAAGGTACGCAAGGCCTCCCAAGGAATATCCTTTCTAGTCCCATGAGCTTACACTTCACAAAAGAGAATCCTTTGTTTTCTAACATATGAGCCATTCTTTGAGCTGTTATTGACCTTGAATTGTTAACTATGGAATGAATGTGACACTCATAAAATAAAAGTGTAATCAACTTAGTATTATTCACAACACAATTTAATTAAATATATTGCATTGAGAGAATGAGAGTAGTCGAAAAAAGAGGAAATAAACACATTTTTTTCTGTGTGGAAAGAGACAAAAAAGTTGAAGGGGAGAAGAGGATTCACATTGGAGCTGTACGACAACCGCACAGAAGTTGCACGATAGCTGCACATGAGCTACACGACAACCGCACAGGAGCTGCACGACAGCTACACATGAGCAATACAACACATGATTATTAGAACAACAGTTACCAACATATCAACAACACATATATACTAAAAAACATCATGTTATGTATATCCAATCACATAAATTTGGTTCGATTTGTTTTGTTAATGTATATCCAATCGCATAAATTTGGTTCAATTTGGATTGGACAAATCAACAAATACAATAGAAATTGATTGTGCACATGCCTTTTTGGTTGACAAATACATGCATAAATCTGCACATGCTTCTTGTTAATTTTGCATAAGCATGAGAGAGTGAAAGAGTGGAAAGGAAGAACAACATATGAATGATAGTTAGGATGACCCCAATCACCCTAGCCTTAGGATATGATGATATTCTCCATATACATGTAAGCAAAGACGACTAAAGAAAAATGTCCCCAAGGCCTGCGATTTTACACTTCACAAAAGAGAACCTCTCGTTCTCTAACATATGAAACATTCTTTAAGTTGTTATTGACCCTGAATTGTGTGCTATGGAATGAATGTGACACCCCTAAATTAAGTTTAACCAACTTAGTATTAATCACTACGCAATTTAATTAAATATATTAGATTTTTTATATCAAACTCAAATTTTCTTACATATAGAAAAAAAAAGAATATTAGAAGATGTTGACTTAATGTATATGGATAGAAGATTGCAACAAAATCAGTTCATAGGCATATCAAAATATGACCTTCGAACAAGACAAGGAATGATGTACTACTATGCTCTCATGCTACTAAAAAAATATATGTATTAAATATTGAGAGAAAATATAACCTCAAAACGATAGCGTCCATCTCCGAATATGAAATCAATATAACCTTCAAAAAAACAATCCTCGTAGTAGTGTCTGCTAGAATAATCACAAATTATATCATTTGCTCCCAAGAAATTGCAACCAAAGAATGTTGTTGCATCTCCTGAAATTAAAACTGCCACACCTTGCTTTTCATCTGCTCCTGGTTCAGGAGCAGGAGCAATGTTCTGCATTCACGTTTTTTATAGGAAAATGTCCATTCACATATAAAAATATTGGGTTTGAATCAATTTGTAGCAATTTATAGTTTTATCTTGGTTGATTTCATTGTTAATTGTTATTAATATTAGGGTTTAAATAGAATGCATTTGAAAACTAATCATCATGAGAAAATCATTGTAAATCTTTGACTTTTATAATAGTTATCTCAAAACTTGAGGTAATATATGATTGATTCTAGCGGTAAAAACTTTTTACTCGAAGTTACACTCTTAATATTAACATATATGTGAAATATATTTTTATAATAAACTAGGAAATTTAATACAAAGACATGATTTGAGTGATTAGATCTCACAACTTACTGGTGCCACTTGTATGAGATTGAAAAATCCATGGATAGTAGTAAAATAGATGTATAATAGAGACGATTAATAGTGTTTATAAACATTGTTTACCTTAATTAACTCTTTTCATACAGTTTAATTATGATTGATAAGTAGTTATCAAATGGGTGGAGAAGAAATGCCCCAAACAAGAGAGAAAAAGAGTGAAATGATGCAAAATTTAGAAAAAAATAGGTGAAAGAGCTTGTTAATTTACTATATAGTAGTATTCACGTGTAAACTCCTGCATGGACCTTGATAATCACTCTTACAATATTATTTATTGGAAGGGAATCAATGGCTCCTTTAATTGATGTGAAATATTCATCACCATTGTTCTTATCAACAAGCAAAACGTGAGAAGTTCATATGCTATTCTTTGATGCGTAGTTCATATGCTATTCTTTGATGCGTTGAAAAGTATACTAAAAAGTGAGTGTTTCAAGTAATAACAAAGTTGACCCAAACACTTTTAACCTAATTCTATACCACATTTTAAGAACTAAAAGCAATTTCGAAAAGTATCTAAGATGAGATCCATGAAACTAAAGATAAACCAATATAACAAAGTCTTCGTCATATTCTTTAGCAGCAAGATGAGAAAGTGGTTAGGTTTGGGGAGGAGTGAAGAAATGGAAGCTACTCTCTTCTTGTTATGGAAACTCAAGTTGAACAGACTCCTTTAAATTTTAAAGTATTATGTTAGAAAAAATAAATATAAAGTTTTCACCCAAACAAAGAAAGTAATGATATAATATGCATGTGCCCATATATACATGCATGGTAGTTAAAATTGCAATCTACATTTTTATGACTTTGCTATCGATTTTGAGGCACGATCTTGCTGAAAAATCGATGTTGTTGTCGCTTCTGGGATCACTGTGGAAAATCTGAACATCGTAAAATTGTTAATATTCTTCAATTGGTCTTACATGATTTTTCATAATCGAGTTGCAAATGTAGATGTTGTTCTTCATCATTTGTGATTCACCTCAGTTCTAACTATTTGTTGTAGGGTAAGTGCTTTGTGACTATGACTTGTATGTGGCTGGGTATGGAAGTAGTTGTTGAGATTGAAGAAGAGGTGATGTGGAAATAAGATTTCATCTTATACTTCTTCAAAATCCTATCTAATGAATAAAGATTAAAATAGAATTGATTTTTCCTTTTGTCTATCCCAATTTCACAACACTGTGGTATGTGAGTGTTACTCTTTTTTAATGTTAGTTTAAAATATCCTTAGTAAATGTTTAATTAATGTTAAATTTATTGATTCATATATGTTATATTTTCTTTATTGTTACAATATATATGCCCCTAAATAAATATATATATATATATATATATATATATATTTAATATGTATTCACATTGTATGATACTACATATTCAATTTTTATATGTACCATTTTGTGTTCTATGAACTTTATATTTTTATTTATTTATAATAATGCTCAGAGCTTATTAACGTATAGTGTATTAAGTGTCTGCGGCCCACATTTTTACTTTATGGTGTCAAATATTCAAGTTTTATATATTTCATTTTGAGAAGTAGAATATATTTTTGCATTATTAATTGTACTTTATATTATAATTTTTTATTAGCCTTTAACACTTTTTTAATTTCTATAAAAAACCATATAATTATATGTAACCACGACCGACATATTAATCACATCTATCACCTTAAATTTAATATTATAACAATGACAAAAAATTATACAACTAAATATTCATTTTTATATATTTTATTTTGTATAATTAGAATATCTCACATTACTCGAGATGACAATTATGTAGAAGTGCATAGAAAAATTAGAGGTCAATAACACTTACATTCTTTAATTTACACTGAGATTATATTTTACCCTTAAAAATACACTAAAAACAAAATCGCTCTCTCCATTAATGGTTATGAGGTATGGATAAATTCTTTTGTTTTCTTGATGCATGATTCATTAGAAAAAAACTTGTACACAATTATAGTTTCCTATGTTTTTTTGACTAGTATCTGAATCAATAAGTGATTATCCCTATAAATAAATATTGCTCTAAATAGTTGAATATTGACATTTAACTTTGTATGATATACTTGAGAAACAAGTGGTACATGAAATGATATACAGGTTGAGATAGAAGATGTATTCATTGCATGGTTGCTCTTCCAAAAAATATTACTCTCAAGAATTGAATCCTTAACCTTTTTGGTTTTTCTAAGAAATCTTATATGATTAGATCAATATCTTGTTGTACATTATATCTATTCATCTAATACTCTTAATAAGATTAATCTAAGTGAGTATATGGTGCATGAATTTCAAATTATAGTTTGGAATTATAATCCCAATTTTGTAGGAATTAAAATTTTCTTGAATTATAATTTTATAAGATGAGTAATTAGAGGTTCACGTAGAGAGAGATTTATACTAAATTTCCAACAATTTGATGGCCCTTACTTTTGATGAACCCAAATTATATAATTAGTTTTGTTAAAGTGATGATAGGAATTATTATTAATGATAATAACTTATTTTATATAGTAGGTACTTTACATTCTAGATCATTTAAAATAAACAACACAGTGATAAGTCTCTAGTATAATCACTTTGCTAAATATCTTTGTCTTCTATAAGAATATGGATATGATAATAATCTATCTATGAAATGAAAGATCAATCATATTTAAAAAAAGTACTTCATTTTATTAACAATCTATACTATATATAAAGCCAAAACTTAAAATAAATTCCTTCATGGTGTAATTTTCATTTTCTATATTGCCCTTAAAATTATTTAATTTTTACAAAAAAAACTATATAATTCTAAGCAACTACCACCAATATATTAATTAACCACATATCCTACTTTAATTAAACATTATCATAAACAAACAAAAAAAATAATATAAAGTACACCGAACACAAAAATACATTTTAATTCAAAAAAATGAAATATATAAAAATTGAATATGTAGTATCACATAATATTCGCTGGCACACGAAATGTCTGTACACACTAGTTATTATAATGAAAATAGTAATATTTTTTATTTAGGGCATTTTGTGAAGTATTATTCTCCGTCATAATATTTTTGTGAATATGATTTTCGAAAATTACTTTTTATAATTTGTAACAAATACATTCTTAACAATGTATTTGATTTGAGGCTATCAATATATTTAATAATAATATTTTTGTGAATGTGCTTTTAACTAATATTTTCTCTCTATTCTCATTGAATCGAAATCTTATCCATTACTAGATATCAGAGTTAGCTGAGAATATATAGAAAACCTAAAAACTATGACATTTTTATCCCTTTAATTTACACTAATATTAAACTTTTACCTTTTAAAAATATAGTAAAAATTATGATTAACCTTTCAAATAATGGAGAGGAGCCTGACTCCATTTTAGAAGATAGAAATAAAAGAATGTATAGAAGATTAATGATGTATTAATATAAAAAATGAAAACAATATAAGTAATGTATAGAAGTTTATAATAATTATTAATAAGAGAAATTACAAAAGAATAAGTTTATAATATAAAAATTATGTCATTATAGTAGTTATTACTTGTTTTGTCTTTATTAATAGTATAGTTAAATTTAATAGTATAGATATTACAAAAGAATTAAATTAGAAAAATATAGGTTGAAAAATTCATTTATAACATAAAAGGACCAAAATGGAAAATTAGACCATTTTATTTTCTTATGAGGAAAACATGATTTCCAAAGAAGTAAAGATGGCTCAAAATGATGGAAAAAGAAGCCGTTGTAAGAAAAAGTGATTAAGCGATTCAAATTCGAAATCCATAAGAAGATGAAGATGAGGTGAACATCTACTATTTCCAGAAAATGATTTAATATGTATATACTGACACATTAAGTGTTTTTGCATTATCAGTAAATCATGCATCATTATTTATTAAACATCTTTCACTCTTAAACAAAACAAAAATAATACAAATCAATAATATTACTCCATATATCATTATTTTTATTGATTAGTCAGACAAATATTTAATTTTTTAATTTTTTAATTTTTGATAAATCATAAACAATAATACATGAATTGACAATGAAACACGTGACAACTAACAACGTTGTCTTTTTCAAATTTAAAACCGCTTAAAATTCAAATTTAATCCTCTCTCTCACACCCACTTCATTTCCCACAAACCCTAACCACTTGAATTGGATCTCTCACTTTCTTACCAGATTATATGAACAACGACGAGGATTGCAATTCGGAGCAATCTATGTTGACCCATCGATCCCATTCCAAGGTTGCATTTTTCTATTTTCTTTTTTTGGTTATTGGATTATTATAATTATTATTCAAACTTATAATTAAATGTTTCATTACTCAAATTTAGAAGTTGGGAAGCATCAATTTTGGAAAGAAGAATGAAAGCCCTCGTAAAAGGGTCAAAATGAGAGATCTTGATTCTATTACTCAATCTTCTGGTACTTTAATTTCTTAACCCCTTTTTCAATTTGGAAAAAACTATTGATTTTGTTTTGCAAAGATTTTAGCTTTTATGTAATTATTATTGGGTTTCTGTTTATTTCATCACATTCATGAGTTAAATAAAATACCCATGTTTGTTCCTAAGGAAAAAAATGTGCCCCTAATTTGAGGTCCTAAGAATATGAAATGTCAGTTAAAATAGTTCATGTTAGGAATTAATGTTTTCTCTAAAGTTTATGTTGAAAAGAATTATTTTGATTAGTATTTGAGATTTTTCATAATTTTTATTTTTCATAGACTAAATCGACACATTTTTCGGGAGTGACATTGCCTAATTATATTTTTTTGGTACTACCGAGGGTATCCCCTCACCCTTACTACTCCCTTTCGGGGTGCGTGATATTCCTCCCACCGAGCGTCGCTTTGAGGAATGCCTAGTTAGATTTTATTGTGAAGTAAACAATTTTTTTTTTGAACCATGTATACTTTTCTTATGAGTTTGAAATTAATGTGTTCTTAAATATTTGTCCCCACATAGACCAATTTGATTACTATTTGAGAATTTTAAGGAAAAAGTTGAGATTTTCTAGTATTTCAGATTTTTAAGGAAAAAGTTGAGATTTTTCATTTCTCAGATACTAAATTGGGGGCACACTTTTTTTCATGGAATTGATAAATTTAGGTATTCAGTTTCTAAATTAATTTTTTTCCGAATCAGACTTTACTGTGAATGTAAGCATTTTTGTTTGAACCATGTGTACTTTTTGTCTTGTTCTTATGATTTTTATTTTAGCATCAATTATAATTTGCAGAATCTAATACCAATTATTCAGAGTTTACCAATGACCAAGAGCACATTATTCACCAGATGTCACAAATGACCAAGTTAGCGGTAACTGTGGATATGGATGCTTCTAAAGAAGCTAAATCCGGGAGGAAGACATTTAAAGCCGAGGTTAATCTTGCCGCTAGTCCTCTGGATCTTAATAAGGAACCTTGCAGTGCAAGATATTCATCCCTGGATAAAGGTGGTGGATGTGTGACTCTGACTAAAGTATCCTTGACCGAGAAGCGAAAACGAGAGCAACATAGTAACTTTGTGAAATCAAAAGGAATTAATGTAGATCTTAATGCAGATGATGCCATTAGCTCAGTAAATCTGAAATCAGCGCATTCTCAAAAAGCACATCGTCAATTTAAGTCAAAGGATGTATCCGAGAGTGCAAGCTGTACTGGACGACCTACCGAAGAAAAGGATCCAATGAGAATATGGAAGGAGATGAAGCAAAATGGTTTTCTTTCATCCTCTCATGGAGGCATTCCAATGCCAAAACCGTGTGAGAGAAAAAGTACAAATAATATGCTCAAGAAAAATCTGGAACTTGCAAAGCGAGAACAAATAAACAAGTTTACGAAGATTGCAGCTCCAAGTGGACTATTGAATGATTTGAACCCTGGTATTATAAATCATGTAAGAAATAGAAAACAGGTTCATTCAATTATTGAGGCTCTTGTAAAGTCTGAAAAGAATGAAAGTAGGAGCACAGGGAGAAATCAATCATCACATCGAATAAGTGGATGCACCGAAGTTAGCCAAAGGGACCCGGGACATACGACTGATGTAGGCAAACGTCTGCTTACCTTTCCTCATGAAGAAGGGAACCTTCATAGTTCTTCAGGGAGAAGGGACACAGAACAATTTCCGGTGACAATGAACAATTCCTCTTGGATTTTGAATGGTATAGTTAGTGATTGTAAAACAGAAACATGCACTATAGAGAAAGCTAGTCTTGAAAGTTGTGCATCTCACTCGACCCATGTCACAGAAGACGGCATTTCAGCACCGAAATTGTCATCTTCAACAAATGCATCAATGAGTTCTACCAATTTGTTAAAGGAGGAACCCTCTAACTTCACGATTGTTTCATCTCTTTCCTTGAAAGGCTAGTAAACATCATGCTTATGCTACTTTTTCTTTTTCTTTTTTGATTTATAATTCTTTACATTATGCTGGTGTAGATCATCATCGATTTGTATGATAAGAAGTAATTCAAGTATCACTGTTTCAGTTCGTTAAATACGTATCAGATAGACTAGGATACTAAGAAAAAAACTGTCTTAGTTGATATATGCTTCTTGAGCCTTTTGCTGATATGGATGATTTTATGTTTTTCAGCTGCTACCGTAGCTTCTCAATGGTTGGAGCTACTACATCAGGATATCAAAGGGCGACTTTTGGGTAATACTATATTTATTTCATTTGACCAGGTTTAACAAGAGTGAAACTGCTTTCATTTCGTTTTTGTACTCTTTAATATCATGCAGCTTTGCGTCGCAGTAGGAGAAGAGTTCGTTCTGTAATCACTACTGAGTTGCCTTTCCTTATATCCAAGGAATATGAGAATAACCAAGAAAATGATCCCCATGCTATGAAAATCTTTGATAGACTCCCCCCGAAGAAAACTACTGATTTGCATCGGGCAAGATGGACAGCTTTGTTTAGTCGCATGGATGAAGACCTTTCAGAAGAGGAAAAACAACTAGTAAGTGCTTCCTTATGTCAAATGATGCTCTAATATATGACGAAATATAAAGGGGTATGTCCCAGTAGAGTATAAAAATAACAATGCTTTTGAAAACTATCATTTGCCTTCATAGGAATGGTAGTTATACTTTATTGGAGGTGGAGAAATGCAGAATCCATATGTTCTGTATCTGCGAAGCTTAGATTTTTTAGATATGACCCATGTTGTTAAATGTCGGACATGGTGGAGAAGGAAAACCTCCCAACTCCGGCATGACTAGCTCTGTTTTTTTAGCTCAAAATCTCACTTTTTTCTTTCTTTCTCTTTTCCTCCTATTTTCTGTTGATTAGATTTTTTGGTACTACTAAGGGTATTCCATATTCCTTCACCCTAAGGGTAAGAAGCTAATATCTTTCGGTGTGTGTGGCTGCCCCTCCCAAGAAGTGTCGCTCCCAGGAATCGAACCCTTGACCTTTTGGTCATCTAGCAGGGCCTTACACAACTAGACCAACGCCTTTGTTGGTTCCGTTGATTAGATTGCTTCAGCTAGAACCAAGTGGTTCCGCAGAATTTTTGGTCAAGGTGTGGTTGTTGCTGCCATCCACCATTGATAACAATATCACACAACTCTGTCTTCTCCCTTTGATTTGTGATACATTGTCAATGAAGTTTGTGCCTTTTTCTTCATCTAAATCTGAACTTTTCCTGGTTCATTATTTCAGGGATGTTGGTTGAATCAAGTAAAAGAAAAGCAACTCCTATGTGACCAGGGATTGAATCATGCAAACTGGAGCATGGCTTATGGTCTGCAACAGTCGGGAACCGAAAACAACTCCAGGTAAATTTGTCAATGACATGACATTGTAATTTGTATAGACTACATTCTATGAACTTGGATCTTAACAACAAAGTCTTATTTGAGAAGACAACATGTACATTTAGCTGGATGTTGTAGTAGACATTTTGTTTATGTTTGGTTATATTTTGCATTGCACATATGGATATAGTTCTCTTTAAGGCATATAAATCACAGCTTCGGATGCACAAATTTCTTGTTGCGGATAGGTAGTACTCTGCTAAGTTACTAATGGAAACGGCAGCGCACGAGGCTCCCACTTAGTGGGGTATGATGAGGGTAGATGTACGCAATATTACCCTCGTAAGCAAAGAGATTGTTTCCACGATTTCAACCTATGACTATATAAATTAGGCCATGATATATTTGGTTTGGTGTACTATATCTGCATTTATATTCCAAGTTTTAAAACTTGTTCTTATGTTTGCATTTACACCTTCACAATATTTGCTGCAAATCTATAGAACCTAATTGCTATATATATTTTGAAAGCTTCAAGTCATAAATTTAAATGTTATGCAGAGTGTCATCGTCGACGATAGATATCTCGGAGAAAGAGTTAACTGTCAATGCAGCTGCAGCTTCCATATACTCAACATGTAATTTTCTTCTGTCTGAGAGTTAACCTGTGTATCTGACAATGAATTTCATAGGTTCATCTAGATTTTAATTTTTCTTTATTTCTTTGTCTCTTTAATTTATTGTAACTCCATTAACAAATGTATGAGCATGAACAAAACTACAGGTTAGGTTGTTATGTCAGCAAACATGTTATGTCATGAAACATGTTATGTTTTTTCAATTCTTTCTCTTTCTTTAGCCAACTATTTTCTGAGTAAGTTTATTAGTTTAACAATGGAGGTTCCTATAAAATGTACCACATAATTAATTAAGATATTGAAATTAAAGATGTCATATGCATTCCATATACTTTTGTGGAAGGGTTGGGGTACAATTCGGTACTAGAGAATTCAATACTGGATCTAAATTATGATATGTGGTACCTAAAAAAATTTAAGAATACCGATTTTCTTGATTAAATAAAAATATAAAAATATATCATCCACATATTTTAGTACCGGAGAGGTCAATACAGGAGAGAAGCTTATTTCTATGTGGAAATAACAATAAATACTAATTAGTATTTTTGAAATTCATTTGTACATATAATTGCAACAAGCAATAGATCATTACTATCATATAGCTTTGTATCGGCTAAGTTCACGAGTTGGAGATAAGCGAACTCGAACTCATATGCATATCTATCTGTAGTGTTTTTTTTGGGAACAAAGCAATAAATGTAGCATTTATTTGCTTGAAGATTCCTCCATTACTAAAACAATACTTCACATCCTTACTTATCTCATTAATATCAAATGATAAAAAGTTGATGCACCAACATCTCAATGTTTTTACATTTTACATGAACAAGTACAAGTAGAGATGTTAGTTCATAAATGTTAGTTTCGGGAGTTAGATTTTAGAGGGGAATGAATAGAAATAGAAGGCTTGAAAGCTATAAAATACACTTATTTGTATTTATATAGGTATACTCGGATAAAACGAGTAAATTGTAATAATAAAAAGATGGAAAACTTTGAGTAACTTTTCAAGTAGGTTAAATGTGGCTAAATAATTATGACTTCACGAAATTATAGTTATCATTGCATCAAACTAAAAAAAAAGCTAAGATATAAATAAAATATGGAAAAGTTCACAAAACCCATTAAATTTTATATGTTTTATAAATATATACCGTAAACTATTTTTTCTTCATAATTACTCATTAAACTTTAACTAATGGTGAAATTAGTTCCTATATACATAAAATTTTAAATTACTAACAATAAAATTGGAATTAACATATTAGAGGTAGATAGTTATCACTAGAAACAAAAGTTGACATATTGTCTTCACTTATGTAATAATGCTAAAGGAAGTTAAAGGTATAGTATTTTGTTCCATCTACTTTTCTATCTTTAATTTGTGAAAACATGTTTTACCACAACATAGTCATTATCAATTAATGTCACACCAAGTTTGGTTTCTTTTTATTGTGAAGTGTTGCAACTTATTTTTATGTTGAATATTCAAGTTTGGGACTTGGAAGCTGGAATAATTGTTGGTTCTATAACATTTGACATTTTTTTATCCATGTTGTTTGCATTTCCTTATAGAAGTGAACCTTACATTGTTAGTAATTTACAATTGTATGTATGTAGGGACCAATTTCACCAATAATTAAAGTTTAAGGAGTAATTAGAAAGAAAAAATAGTTTACGATATCTACTTGCAAAACACATAAAGTTTAAAGGGATTTTATGAACTTTTCCCATCAAAATTTCACCCCTTACAAAAATAGAAGAAAAAACTCATTGAAAAAGAAACTCTACACTCTCATGTTCAAAAAACTTACTCCGCTACAAAAAACATTACTCGAGCCGTTGGCATCCTACACTATCATCAATATACTAAATCATTTGCATGAAATTGGGTCTGGTAGATCAAGTAATTGTCATCATACATCATGTATTGAAGATGATGTTGCATGAATTGTTGTTGTTGGCCTCCCTTACCATCTCCTTTTGTCTTCTTAGCTCCAACACCTTTCGGTGCGAATTCGAGTGCTTAGCGAGCACAAATGTCGGGCTCGATGCGGGCCTGTATTCAGGCACCAAACGACCTGACTTGTATCTCACACCACATGCATTGCATAAAGTTTTTGGGCCCATGGGCCCAGTCCGCCATTGTGGCGTTTTATCTGTTGCACAATGCAGACACTTGCGTCCATCTCCACTACTAACATCATCACCACTATCTTTCCTCTTTAACCCCACTTTTGTTGACTTTTTCCCGATAATCGAAATTGGGATGGATGACATGGTAGGAGTTTGGATGATGATGTTAGGATTCGAAGATAATGATATCATTGATGTGAAGACGAGTAAGCGTGAGGTCCAATTGCATGGCGGCATGCGGGACCTCTTGCTACGAGCCTTAACCGGAACAAATACTTCCAATGGATTGTTCCGGTTGGGTTCAAGCTGAAATTTGCGGGACTTTGACGGGTCGTCTTTTCGTGCCTTCATGCCCGATATTAGCTCCAACTTTTGCAGGTCTTCACATGAAAAGGATTCCTCCACGAAATTGGAAAGCCATTCCATCTCCGCTATATCATCGTCATCCTAATTTAAAATTTTAGCAACAAAACCATTAACGCTAATATATCCATTTGTTATTATAATCCCTATTTAGCCTATCAACTACATATGGTTGTGGTTATTGTGATCATAGTGATTGTAGCAAACAATGTGGGATTGTAACCTTTACGATGTGAAATTTTTTGTAACTAAAAAAATTTGATTGGATTTGATGTGGTTCGAACAACCTTATGTAGTCCGATGCAACCCAAATGCATTCCGATTCGGCTGCACTATGACCTAACGCGACCATATTATCGTGATTCTATGTTACATCAAAATTGTGGTGTGATACGATTACAACAATCAGTGCAACTAGAATATTGTAACTGCAATGTGTATATCAGAACCAGAACCACAAACTTAGTAACTATATATAGCCACATTAAACCATAGCACAACCGCATGAGGCTGCATTGCCCTAATGTGACCATATCATCCTGATTTTGTATTACACCACAATTGTGGTATGATACGATTTGGCAGTGCAACTACAATGTTATCGAAACCGATAGCACGAACTTAGTAACTATATATGGAAGGGTGTAACAAATATATACCGGAACACAAAGATCACCACATAAATGGGCATCAACAAGATTGTGAGAACCACTATTGGATATGGAATTGGTGCCATAGCCAGAAAAGGAAGATAGAGTTGAAGAATGAGTAGAGTTTTCAGGGACAGAGTCAAAGGTAGCATCAAGAATGATACTTTCATCGTCGTTGGGAAAGTCAAGAAGGTCCTCAACCATGAATTGATCTATGTTACTATTGACCTTGTTGGTTTCAGGAGAAAATTGTTGAGAAAAGTGATTTTGTGGTTCCATTATAATAATGTTGAAGAAGTGATTAAGAATAATAATTAGTAGTATATAAGTAGAAGCTGTATAAAATTTGAAGGTTGTTATTTGATAAGAGAGTAGTGAAGAAAAAATGAATGTGTGAGAAAGAATAATGAGAAGGGTGTGGTTTTGAGTATATACTGGAGAGATAGAAAAGGAGAACAAGAAAGTTAAGTTTGTTTTGCGTTTGAATGGGACAAGCAATACTAAATATAAGAGGACTTTGTTTTATGTAATAATAATTATTCATGTTTAAATTAATTGGTTTACCAATGGGCGTTGGTTCAAGTGGTACATGTTTGATTCCTTTTAAGCAAGGAATCGGGTTCGAGTCTTGTGGATGGAAAAAATATCTGCTAGAAGAGTTAGCTCCATGTACCTGTGGATATTCCCGGCTCAGACATGATTGTCTCCAGTACAAGAGTACTTGTGGGAAACCAAAAAAATTAATTGGTTTGTGTAATAATAATGCTACTTAGATACCCTTTTGAAACTTTCCACAATGTTTTTCATTAACAAAGTCTATATGTCAACTGATAAGTATTTAGACTTTATAGGTTATGATAATAGATAAATGAATGTAAAAACTTAAAAAGTTGATTAGTATTTTGCTACGAACAATACTTATCTTTCCCGAAGTTTTAGTAAAATTATATAAATCACGCTCTTCCATTTTCTACACCTATAAAAACTCTAAATTTATATGCATATATTATACTGACTTCCTTTGTAGAAAATATAAGTGTAATTTTTGAAATAAATAAAAGTGATAGAGCAAATAAGTTAAACAAAATATGGGTAATGTGGAGACAAGTCCAATTCGAGTCAATATCTCTTCATTATTTTTTGGTTCGTTATAACATAGTATAAAAGTGGTTGAAATAATATCTCCTTAAAATTATTGATGCATTTTATAACGAACCAAAAATATTGAAGAGATATTGACTCTTATACTATTTGGACTTGTATCGACAATATACTATATTTTATTTAACTTAATCACACTCATCACCTTTTTTTAAAAGATCACATTTATTTATCATGCATAGATACTTAGTGTAATATATGTATATATAAGGGTGATATATGTATATACAAAAAAAAAAGGAGTGATTTGTATAATTTCACTAAAACTCAATAAGTATCGGTATAATTTACTCTAAAATATTAAATAAACTTCATGTAGCATAAACTATAAATGAATGTATTAGAAGAAATGTTAGAGTAATTCAGAATATAATAGAATTGTACCTTATATAATTTGGGCATGGGGAGAGAGTGGAAGGAGCCTCACTAAGAAAAATATATCAAAGGGAGGTTATAGAACAATTCCTATAGAAAGAATGAAATGAATGAAAACTATAGGCGAAATAATTAGGAAAGATTTATGATCGAGTATTTTGTCAATGACCATAATTAATAACATATTATAACGTCGTTTGATCTATGTAACTGACATTTATAAGGTTGGTTGCGGTTCTTGATTAGTATTTGTTCAAACTCAAATAAGTAGGACTAGTTTAGAGTTGATATTGGAATAAAAAAAGTGTTAACCTCAAGTATGTAGTTGAATATGGATTTCAAGTCTTTTGGGTATAGGCTTTGTCGCTATCCCACTTTCATGGGTGCCACAAGAATAAATGTAATGGAATCGTTATCGATGTTTTTTAGAGGGAAAGCATGAAAAACCAGTTTAAAATAAGGATTGGTCTGTTCACGTAAAAATTAAAGTTTGGGAGTCGGTTATAGATGACGAAGGTGTTAGACACCTCATACTGCCCGTTATAAAAATGATACCTAGATTAATCATGTGGATAATT
Source organism: Lupinus angustifolius (assembly GCF_001865875.1). Classification (NCBI taxonomy): domain Eukaryota; kingdom Viridiplantae; phylum Streptophyta; class Magnoliopsida; order Fabales; family Fabaceae; genus Lupinus; species Lupinus angustifolius. The sequence goes on from NC_032011.1 coordinate 29,451,208, forward strand.
TAAATTAGAGTGAAATGTGGGAAGCAATGAAACTAGTTAAGTAGTTATAGAAGGTTGTGATGGATCATTTAATTCACCATTTTTTTCTCATGCACTAAAATGTCATGTAATAGAGGAAATATATTTCAATAGCCATCATGTAAATTGTGTTTCACATCAAAGCTTCCACTTTGTCCGTACTATTGGTAAGACTATATATATTTACCATTATTCATCCAATTATATAGAAGTCTCGTACATCAGAGCTGTTAAGTTATAGTTACAGGTTTATGATAACTTTCTATGCACGGCTCCACAATGTAAATTATAATTCTATTTAAACAAAGTGCTACTTATTTTCATAGATCAAAATGTAAATTTAACCAAGAAAATCAATTAAGGACCCCACAAATTGAAATAACGGGTACAAGAATTTAATCAATCCAAGATTATGTCCTTTAAGCCCAAAATTGTACTAAAATAATGTCAAACAAGTATAAAGCTCTTATTTTTTATTCTTAGTTTTGAAGATTGATTAGTTACACTTATACTCAAGGTTTTAAATCTGAGTTTTTAACCAAAATTGTAACATAAGATTTTGGAAGTTTCCTAAACCATGACTTAACCACTATTTAAAACTTCGGTAACATCTTATTTAAAACATCAAGGTTTTGAAAGTTTCTAAAACTACGACCATTATTTAAAAAAGCGAGATAATATCATAGATCTCATAATATATGAAATCAACTAGGTTTTGAAAGTTTCTTTTTACATATTAACTTTCTCAGTGGTTGTAGAAAAAACATGCTATATATAATTGACTTTTTTCAACTTTACCAGTTTGATTCCTTAGAATTGAAAAACTCCCGAAAAATTTCAAATATGGGTGAGATTAGTCATTCTTAAGGTCAAATTAGTCTATATCATGTGTTATAAAACATGCTAAAAATAACTAATTTAATCCACAGTTAAATTTTTCGGAGTCCATTTGAATATTTCCAATTTTTGAAAGACCAAAGTGGTAAGATCGAAAAAACATAAGGAAGCGAAATATATATTTACACTATATAATTTTGCACTTACATCATATTCTAGAGCAAAAGTATCATAGCCACTAACCTTATTCTATATAACCTGAAACACTTACACTACAATACAAATACACAGAATTTACATTCCCTTAACACAACACTCATCTTAACAACTACCAGAAGATCGAGCTTTAAGAAATAGTGAATCGTCTTCTCAATTCACAAATGTACCCGGAATTTCAGTTGCGCTTATATACATCACTCCTATCTCTATGCTATGTATCTATGCTTATTGCAGAGAAGACTCTATTGTACCAAATCGAATGAAGAATCATATGAAATATATCATACTTGATAGGGTTATTATGCCAAAGGAAATGATGCTGTACCTTTTTTATCCTCATCTGCAATCTAAGATACTTCTTTTCTGGTATAGAAAGGAGTATACTCTTCAAGTTTGGAATATCCTTCTCCATAATGATTACGGCGAAGGATTCCCAATCCAAGACTTCAAGAAAGGGTGGCACGAAGTTGTCCGATATAATAACCGGAACACATTCGTAGAAGATCGCCTCCACCACTCGCGGGCTGTTAACTTCGTACCCTTTCGCGCAAATGCAGTACTTGCTGCTCTTCATGTAATGGATGTAGTTCCTGTTTCCCTTAGACTTTGGAAGTTTACCGAAGATTTTCATGTCAGGATCTTTGTTTTCCCAGTGATGCAGCAGAATCGGCCTAAGGTAACCATGCATGCTTCCTGCAAAAAAAGCTAGATTTGTTCTCTTGGATGCTGAATTTCCACCGAGTTCTCTCGTCGGGTTTAATGCATTGCGGACATATGTTTCGGGAAGAGATACATCCTTCCCGAATACAAATCCTTCCTTTACATCAGCATTGCATAGGGCTCTTATGCACTTATCCATGTGCAACTTTGTTTCCGAGGGTGCCTGCATAAGTATCTTGTATCAAAAGCTAAAAAATAGGTGGCATAATGCACGAGGCTTCCACTTAGTGGGATCTGGGGTAGATGTACGCAGCCTTACCCGACAAGCGAAGAGGCTGTTTCCAATATTTGAACCCGTAACCTCATGGTCACTAAGCAACAACCTTACGTTTGTGCAAAGCTGACTCTCTATCAAAAGCTAAAATGGATGAAATAAACGCAAAAGAAAGCATACGAAGTTTTTGTTGTATTATATACCGCAAAGAAGATACCATTGAATTTGAATAGAATGTGATATGATAAGCAGTTAGTGATACAAAACATCGACACAGAAAAAGACATTAACCGAAGTAGGAAAATCATACCCAATCATGGCAACCAACAAGAAAATGATCAGCACCACCGGTTCTGTTCCAAAAAGGATGTTTCGCGGATATCGTGTCTACATAATCATGCAGATACTGAATCAAGTTCTTATGACTATGTGAACCCTCGACGTACAACGCTTCCTCTAGCTTTCGAGAACTGAAAGGTAAGTAAAACAGGTGGGCCTTCTTCGGGTCATTAGTAACAAATCTTTTGTTAGCCTCCATCAGCTTCATGAACCAACCCTCCGAAGCATAAATACCCGTGAGAAACGGTGAATGCAATATAGGTTTAGCTCCTTCTCTGTATATATACACTTTGAGAGTCTCTTCCATTAATTCATAGCTTCTGAGAATTACAGTGAAAGCTAAGTTAGAATGTTAAATGTAAGTTCAGACACATCAATGTGAAGAAAACTTAGTACTATTTCCTCTTTGAACAAAGTGAAGAAACATTGGAACATTGAAATAATACCTCTTGAACATCGAAACATTTTGATAAATGTGAGCGTAAAGGTTCGGATCATTCTTTACAATCGGCGCATTTTCAATCTCTGATCTGGCGTGTAGTAGCTCTTGATCAACAGCTGAAGACCACTTCGGCCTCTATAAACAAATTAGCAACATAAGAGAATATCGAAAATAAAATAAACCTAAGCCAATATTATAAAGCTGAAATTTTACACTTCAGTCACATACCACAGAACGATATGATGCATGGCTTTGAAGCAATAACTTGTTCATTTCCGATATCGATGTCACTTCTGGAACTGGTATGTTAGAATCTTGATTCTCCTTAGGCACTCTATTGATGGAAGAATTCTTGCCCGATGTATTGCCATCCTTTTGAGGTGGCCTGAAACTCTCTTCCTTCATGGAAATAGTTTCATTGTCTAGCTGAGACAGCACTGCATTCGTAATATTTCGGCTCACTTTCGTTATAGAACTCAAAGGCGGTGTTATACATGTTGGCGCCTTTTCAGGAGAATTAGCATATGGTTGAAAATCTATATATGTTGGCGCCTTTTCAGGAGAATTAGCATATGGTCTTCCCGATCGATCTTCATGTTTCGATGTAAAGTTTTCTCCTCTAGAACAGTTTGTCAAAAGAATCAAACCCATAGTATTGTTATAACTACTATCTCCAACCTGCTCTGTTGCAGCGATTGTTTCATCTCTTTCCTTGAAAGGCTAGTAAACATCATGCTTATGCTACTTTTTCTTTTTCTTTTTTGATTTATAATTCTTTACATTATGCTGGTGTAGATCATCATCGATTTGTATGATAAGAAGTAATTCAAGTATCACTGTTTCAGTTCGTTAAATACGTATCAGATAGACTAGGATACTAAGAAAAAAACTGTCTTAGTTGATATATGCTTCTTGAGCCTTTTGCTGATATGGATGATTTTATGTTTTTCAGCTGCTACCGTAGCTTCTCAATGGTTGGAGCTACTACATCAGGATATCAAAGGGCGACTTTTGGGTAATACTATATTTATTTCATTTGACCAGGTTTAACAAGAGTGAAACTGCTTTCATTTCGTTTTTGTACTCTTTAATATCATGCAGCTTTGCGTCGCAGTAGGAGAAGAGTTCGTTCTGTAATCACTACTGAGTTGCCTTTCCTTATATCCAAGGAATATGAGAATAACCAAGAAAATGATCCCCATGCTATGAAAATCTTTGATAGACTCCCCCCGAAGAAAACTACTGATTTGCATCGGGCAAGATGGACAGCTTTGTTTAGTCGCATGGATGAAGACCTTTCAGAAGAGGAAAAACAACTAGTAAGTGCTTCCTTATGTCAAATGATGCTCTAATATATGACGAAATATAAAGGGGTATGTCCCAGTAGAGTATAAAAATAACAATGCTTTTGAAAACTATCATTTGCCTTCATAGGAATGGTAGTTATACTTTATTGGAGGTGGAGAAATGCAGAATCCATATGTTCTGTATCTGCGAAGCTTAGATTTTTTAGATATGACCCATGTTGTTAAATGTCGGACATGGTGGAGAAGGAAAACCTCCCAACTCCGGCATGACTAGCTCTGTTTTTTTAGCTCAAAATCTCACTTTTTTCTTTCTTTCTCTTTTCCTCCTATTTTCTGTTGATTAGATTTTTTGGTACTACTAAGGGTATTCCATATTCCTTCACCCTAAGGGTAAGAAGCTAATATCTTTCGGTGTGTGTGGCTGCCCCTCCCAAGAAGTGTCGCTCCCAGGAATCGAACCCTTGACCTTTTGGTCATCTAGCAGGGCCTTACACAACTAGACCAACGCCTTTGTTGGTTCCGTTGATTAGATTGCTTCAGCTAGAACCAAGTGGTTCCGCAGAATTTTTGGTCAAGGTGTGGTTGTTGCTGCCATCCACCATTGATAACAATATCACACAACTCTGTCTTCTCCCTTTGATTTGTGATACATTGTCAATGAAGTTTGTGCCTTTTTCTTCATCTAAATCTGAACTTTTCCTGGTTCATTATTTCAGGGATGTTGGTTGAATCAAGTAAAAGAAAAGCAACTCCTATGTGACCAGGGATTGAATCATGCAAACTGGAGCATGGCTTATGGTCTGCAACAGTCGGGAACCGAAAACAACTCCAGGTAAATTTGTCAATGACATGACATTGTAATTTGTATAGACTACATTCTATGAACTTGGATCTTAACAACAAAGTCTTATTTGAGAAGACAACATGTACATTTAGCTGGATGTTGTAGTAGACATTTTGTTTATGTTTGGTTATATTTTGCATTGCACATATGGATATAGTTCTCTTTAAGGCATATAAATCACAGCTTCGGATGCACAAATTTCTTGTTGCGGATAGGTAGTACTCTGCTAAGTTACTAATGGAAACGGCAGCGCACGAGGCTCCCACTTAGTGGGGTATGATGAGGGTAGATGTACGCAATATTACCCTCGTAAGCAAAGAGATTGTTTCCACGATTTCAACCTATGACTATATAAATTAGGCCATGATATATTTGGTTTGGTGTACTATATCTGCATTTATATTCCAAGTTTTAAAACTTGTTCTTATGTTTGCATTTACACCTTCACAATATTTGCTGCAAATCTATAGAACCTAATTGCTATATATATTTTGAAAGCTTCAAGTCATAAATTTAAATGTTATGCAGAGTGTCATCGTCGACGATAGATATCTCGGAGAAAGAGTTAACTGTCAATGCAGCTGCAGCTTCCATATACTCAACATGTAATTTTCTTCTGTCTGAGAGTTAACCTGTGTATCTGACAATGAATTTCATAGGTTCATCTAGATTTTAATTTTTCTTTATTTCTTTGTCTCTTTAATTTATTGTAACTCCATTAACAAATGTATGAGCATGAACAAAACTACAGGTTAGGTTGTTATGTCAGCAAACATGTTATGTCATGAAACATGTTATGTTTTTTCAATTCTTTCTCTTTCTTTAGCCAACTATTTTCTGAGTAAGTTTATTAGTTTAACAATGGAGGTTCCTATAAAATGTACCACATAATTAATTAAGATATTGAAATTAAAGATGTCATATGCATTCCATATACTTTTGTGGAAGGGTTGGGGTACAATTCGGTACTAGAGAATTCAATACTGGATCTAAATTATGATATGTGGTACCTAAAAAAATTTAAGAATACCGATTTTCTTGATTAAATAAAAATATAAAAATATATCATCCACATATTTTAGTACCGGAGAGGTCAATACAGGAGAGAAGCTTATTTCTATGTGGAAATAACAATAAATACTAATTAGTATTTTTGAAATTCATTTGTACATATAATTGCAACAAGCAATAGATCATTACTATCATATAGCTTTGTATCGGCTAAGTTCACGAGTTGGAGATAAGCGAACTCGAACTCATATGCATATCTATCTGTAGTGTTTTTTTTGGGAACAAAGCAATAAATGTAGCATTTATTTGCTTGAAGATTCCTCCATTACTAAAACAATACTTCACATCCTTACTTATCTCATTAATATCAAATGATAAAAAGTTGATGCACCAACATCTCAATGTTTTTACATTTTACATGAACAAGTACAAGTAGAGATGTTAGTTCATAAATGTTAGTTTCGGGAGTTAGATTTTAGAGGGGAATGAATAGAAATAGAAGGCTTGAAAGCTATAAAATACACTTATTTGTATTTATATAGGTATACTCGGATAAAACGAGTAAATTGTAATAATAAAAAGATGGAAAACTTTGAGTAACTTTTCAAGTAGGTTAAATGTGGCTAAATAATTATGACTTCACGAAATTATAGTTATCATTGCATCAAACTAAAAAAAAAGCTAAGATATAAATAAAATATGGAAAAGTTCACAAAACCCATTAAATTTTATATGTTTTATAAATATATACCGTAAACTATTTTTTCTTCATAATTACTCATTAAACTTTAACTAATGGTGAAATTAGTTCCTATATACATAAAATTTTAAATTACTAACAATAAAATTGGAATTAACATATTAGAGGTAGATAGTTATCACTAGAAACAAAAGTTGACATATTGTCTTCACTTATGTAATAATGCTAAAGGAAGTTAAAGGTATAGTATTTTGTTCCATCTACTTTTCTATCTTTAATTTGTGAAAACATGTTTTACCACAACATAGTCATTATCAATTAATGTCACACCAAGTTTGGTTTCTTTTTATTGTGAAGTGTTGCAACTTATTTTTATGTTGAATATTCAAGTTTGGGACTTGGAAGCTGGAATAATTGTTGGTTCTATAACATTTGACATTTTTTTATCCATGTTGTTTGCATTTCCTTATAGAAGTGAACCTTACATTGTTAGTAATTTACAATTGTATGTATGTAGGGACCAATTTCACCAATAATTAAAGTTTAAGGAGTAATTAGAAAGAAAAAATAGTTTACGATATCTACTTGCAAAACACATAAAGTTTAAAGGGATTTTATGAACTTTTCCCATCAAAATTTCACCCCTTACAAAAATAGAAGAAAAAACTCATTGAAAAAGAAACTCTACACTCTCATGTTCAAAAAACTTACTCCGCTACAAAAAACATTACTCGAGCCGTTGGCATCCTACACTATCATCAATATACTAAATCATTTGCATGAAATTGGGTCTGGTAGATCAAGTAATTGTCATCATACATCATGTATTGAAGATGATGTTGCATGAATTGTTGTTGTTGGCCTCCCTTACCATCTCCTTTTGTCTTCTTAGCTCCAACACCTTTCGGTGCGAATTCGAGTGCTTAGCGAGCACAAATGTCGGGCTCGATGCGGGCCTGTATTCAGGCACCAAACGACCTGACTTGTATCTCACACCACATGCATTGCATAAAGTTTTTGGGCCCATGGGCCCAGTCCGCCATTGTGGCGTTTTATCTGTTGCACAATGCAGACACTTGCGTCCATCTCCACTACTAACATCATCACCACTATCTTTCCTCTTTAACCCCACTTTTGTTGACTTTTTCCCGATAATCGAAATTGGGATGGATGACATGGTAGGAGTTTGGATGATGATGTTAGGATTCGAAGATAATGATATCATTGATGTGAAGACGAGTAAGCGTGAGGTCCAATTGCATGGCGGCATGCGGGACCTCTTGCTACGAGCCTTAACCGGAACAAATACTTCCAATGGATTGTTCCGGTTGGGTTCAAGCTGAAATTTGCGGGACTTTGACGGGTCGTCTTTTCGTGCCTTCATGCCCGATATTAGCTCCAACTTTTGCAGGTCTTCACATGAAAAGGATTCCTCCACGAAATTGGAAAGCCATTCCATCTCCGCTATATCATCGTCATCCTAATTTAAAATTTTAGCAACAAAACCATTAACGCTAATATATCCATTTGTTATTATAATCCCTATTTAGCCTATCAACTACATATGGTTGTGGTTATTGTGATCATAGTGATTGTAGCAAACAATGTGGGATTGTAACCTTTACGATGTGAAATTTTTTGTAACTAAAAAAATTTGATTGGATTTGATGTGGTTCGAACAACCTTATGTAGTCCGATGCAACCCAAATGCATTCCGATTCGGCTGCACTATGACCTAACGCGACCATATTATCGTGATTCTATGTTACATCAAAATTGTGGTGTGATACGATTACAACAATCAGTGCAACTAGAATATTGTAACTGCAATGTGTATATCAGAACCAGAACCACAAACTTAGTAACTATATATAGCCACATTAAACCATAGCACAACCGCATGAGGCTGCATTGCCCTAATGTGACCATATCATCCTGATTTTGTATTACACCACAATTGTGGTATGATACGATTTGGCAGTGCAACTACAATGTTATCGAAACCGATAGCACGAACTTAGTAACTATATATGGAAGGGTGTAACAAATATATACCGGAACACAAAGATCACCACATAAATGGGCATCAACAAGATTGTGAGAACCACTATTGGATATGGAATTGGTGCCATAGCCAGAAAAGGAAGATAGAGTTGAAGAATGAGTAGAGTTTTCAGGGACAGAGTCAAAGGTAGCATCAAGAATGATACTTTCATCGTCGTTGGGAAAGTCAAGAAGGTCCTCAACCATGAATTGATCTATGTTACTATTGACCTTGTTGGTTTCAGGAGAAAATTGTTGAGAAAAGTGATTTTGTGGTTCCATTATAATAATGTTGAAGAAGTGATTAAGAATAATAATTAGTAGTATATAAGTAGAAGCTGTATAAAATTTGAAGGTTGTTATTTGATAAGAGAGTAGTGAAGAAAAAATGAATGTGTGAGAAAGAATAATGAGAAGGGTGTGGTTTTGAGTATATACTGGAGAGATAGAAAAGGAGAACAAGAAAGTTAAGTTTGTTTTGCGTTTGAATGGGACAAGCAATACTAAATATAAGAGGACTTTGTTTTATGTAATAATAATTATTCATGTTTAAATTAATTGGTTTACCAATGGGCGTTGGTTCAAGTGGTACATGTTTGATTCCTTTTAAGCAAGGAATCGGGTTCGAGTCTTGTGGATGGAAAAAATATCTGCTAGAAGAGTTAGCTCCATGTACCTGTGGATATTCCCGGCTCAGACATGATTGTCTCCAGTACAAGAGTACTTGTGGGAAACCAAAAAAATTAATTGGTTTGTGTAATAATAATGCTACTTAGATACCCTTTTGAAACTTTCCACAATGTTTTTCATTAACAAAGTCTATATGTCAACTGATAAGTATTTAGACTTTATAGGTTATGATAATAGATAAATGAATGTAAAAACTTAAAAAGTTGATTAGTATTTTGCTACGAACAATACTTATCTTTCCCGAAGTTTTAGTAAAATTATATAAATCACGCTCTTCCATTTTCTACACCTATAAAAACTCTAAATTTATATGCATATATTATACTGACTTCCTTTGTAGAAAATATAAGTGTAATTTTTGAAATAAATAAAAGTGATAGAGCAAATAAGTTAAACAAAATATGGGTAATGTGGAGACAAGTCCAATTCGAGTCAATATCTCTTCATTATTTTTTGGTTCGTTATAACATAGTATAAAAGTGGTTGAAATAATATCTCCTTAAAATTATTGATGCATTTTATAACGAACCAAAAATATTGAAGAGATATTGACTCTTATACTATTTGGACTTGTATCGACAATATACTATATTTTATTTAACTTAATCACACTCATCACCTTTTTTTAAAAGATCACATTTATTTATCATGCATAGATACTTAGTGTAATATATGTATATATAAGGGTGATATATGTATATACAAAAAAAAAAGGAGTGATTTGTATAATTTCACTAAAACTCAATAAGTATCGGTATAATTTACTCTAAAATATTAAATAAACTTCATGTAGCATAAACTATAAATGAATGTATTAGAAGAAATGTTAGAGTAATTCAGAATATAATAGAATTGTACCTTATATAATTTGGGCATGGGGAGAGAGTGGAAGGAGCCTCACTAAGAAAAATATATCAAAGGGAGGTTATAGAACAATTCCTATAGAAAGAATGAAATGAATGAAAACTATAGGCGAAATAATTAGGAAAGATTTATGATCGAGTATTTTGTCAATGACCATAATTAATAACATATTATAACGTCGTTTGATCTATGTAACTGACATTTATAAGGTTGGTTGCGGTTCTTGATTAGTATTTGTTCAAACTCAAATAAGTAGGACTAGTTTAGAGTTGATATTGGAATAAAAAAAGTGTTAACCTCAAGTATGTAGTTGAATATGGATTTCAAGTCTTTTGGGTATAGGCTTTGTCGCTATCCCACTTTCATGGGTGCCACAAGAATAAATGTAATGGAATCGTTATCGATGTTTTTTAGAGGGAAAGCATGAAAAACCAGTTTAAAATAAGGATTGGTCTGTTCACGTAAAAATTAAAGTTTGGGAGTCGGTTATAGATGACGAAGGTGTTAGACACCTCATACTGCCCGTTATAAAAATGATACCTAGATTAATCATGTGGATAATTTAAATTAGAGTGAAATGTGGGAAGCAATGAAACTAGTTAAGTAGTTATAGAAGGTTGTGATGGATCATTTAATTCACCATTTTTTTCTCATGCACTAAAATGTCATGTAATAGAGGAAATATATTTCAATAGCCATCATGTAAATTGTGTTTCACATCAAAGCTTCCACTTTGTCCGTACTATTGGTAAGACTATATATATTTACCATTATTCATCCAATTATATAGAAGTCTCGTACATCAGAGCTGTTAAGTTATAGTTACAGGTTTATGATAACTTTCTATGCACGGCTCCACAATGTAAATTATAATTCTATTTAAACAAAGTGCTACTTATTTTCATAGATCAAAATGTAAATTTAACCAAGAAAATCAATTAAGGACCCCACAAATTGAAATAACGGGTACAAGAATTTAATCAATCCAAGATTATGTCCTTTAAGCCCAAAATTGTACTAAAATAATGTCAAACAAGTATAAAGCTCTTATTTTTTATTCTTAGTTTTGAAGATTGATTAGTTACACTTATACTCAAGGTTTTAAATCTGAGTTTTTAACCAAAATTGTAACATAAGATTTTGGAAGTTTCCTAAACCATGACTTAACCACTATTTAAAACTTCGGTAACATCTTATTTAAAACATCAAGGTTTTGAAAGTTTCTAAAACTACGACCATTATTTAAAAAAGCGAGATAATATCATAGATCTCATAATATATGAAATCAACTAGGTTTTGAAAGTTTCTTTTTACATATTAACTTTCTCAGTGGTTGTAGAAAAAACATGCTATATATAATTGACTTTTTTCAACTTTACCAGTTTGATTCCTTAGAATTGAAAAACTCCCGAAAAATTTCAAATATGGGTGAGATTAGTCATTCTTAAGGTCAAATTAGTCTATATCATGTGTTATAAAACATGCTAAAAATAACTAATTTAATCCACAGTTAAATTTTTCGGAGTCCATTTGAATATTTCCAATTTTTGAAAGACCAAAGTGGTAAGATCGAAAAAACATAAGGAAGCGAAATATATATTTACACTATATAATTTTGCACTTACATCATATTCTAGAGCAAAAGTATCATAGCCACTAACCTTATTCTATATAACCTGAAACACTTACACTACAATACAAATACACAGAATTTACATTCCCTTAACACAACACTCATCTTAACAACTACCAGAAGATCGAGCTTTAAGAAATAGTGAATCGTCTTCTCAATTCACAAATGTACCCGGAATTTCAGTTGCGCTTATATACATCACTCCTATCTCTATGCTATGTATCTATGCTTATTGCAGAGAAGACTCTATTGTACCAAATCGAATGAAGAATCATATGAAATATATCATACTTGATAGGGTTATTATGCCAAAGGAAATGATGCTGTACCTTTTTTATCCTCATCTGCAATCTAAGATACTTCTTTTCTGGTATAGAAAGGAGTATACTCTTCAAGTTTGGAATATCCTTCTCCATAATGATTACGGCGAAGGATTCCCAATCCAAGACTTCAAGAAAGGGTGGCACGAAGTTGTCCGATATAATAACCGGAACACATTCGTAGAAGATCGCCTCCACCACTCGCGGGCTGTTAACTTCGTACCCTTTCGCGCAAATGCAGTACTTGCTGCTCTTCATGTAATGGATGTAGTTCCTGTTTCCCTTAGACTTTGGAAGTTTACCGAAGATTTTCATGTCAGGATCTTTGTTTTCCCAGTGATGCAGCAGAATCGGCCTAAGGTAACCATGCATGCTTCCTGCAAAAAAAGCTAGATTTGTTCTCTTGGATGCTGAATTTCCACCGAGTTCTCTCGTCGGGTTTAATGCATTGCGGACATATGTTTCGGGAAGAGATACATCCTTCCCGAATACAAATCCTTCCTTTACATCAGCATTGCATAGGGCTCTTATGCACTTATCCATGTGCAACTTTGTTTCCGAGGGTGCCTGCATAAGTATCTTGTATCAAAAGCTAAAAAATAGGTGGCATAATGCACGAGGCTTCCACTTAGTGGGATCTGGGGTAGATGTACGCAGCCTTACCCGACAAGCGAAGAGGCTGTTTCCAATATTTGAACCCGTAACCTCATGGTCACTAAGCAACAACCTTACGTTTGTGCAAAGCTGACTCTCTATCAAAAGCTAAAATGGATGAAATAAACGCAAAAGAAAGCATACGAAGTTTTTGTTGTATTATATACCGCAAAGAAGATACCATTGAATTTGAATAGAATGTGATATGATAAGCAGTTAGTGATACAAAACATCGACACAGAAAAAGACATTAACCGAAGTAGGAAAATCATACCCAATCATGGCAACCAACAAGAAAATGATCAGCACCACCGGTTCTGTTCCAAAAAGGATGTTTCGCGGATATCGTGTCTACATAATCATGCAGATACTGAATCAAGTTCTTATGACTATGTGAACCCTCGACGTACAACGCTTCCTCTAGCTTTCGAGAACTGAAAGGTAAGTAAAACAGGTGGGCCTTCTTCGGGTCATTAGTAACAAATCTTTTGTTAGCCTCCATCAGCTTCATGAACCAACCCTCCGAAGCATAAATACCCGTGAGAAACGGTGAATGCAATATAGGTTTAGCTCCTTCTCTGTATATATACACTTTGAGAGTCTCTTCCATTAATTCATAGCTTCTGAGAATTACAGTGAAAGCTAAGTTAGAATGTTAAATGTAAGTTCAGACACATCAATGTGAAGAAAACTTAGTACTATTTCCTCTTTGAACAAAGTGAAGAAACATTGGAACATTGAAATAATACCTCTTGAACATCGAAACATTTTGATAAATGTGAGCGTAAAGGTTCGGATCATTCTTTACAATCGGCGCATTTTCAATCTCTGATCTGGCGTGTAGTAGCTCTTGATCAACAGCTGAAGACCACTTCGGCCTCTATAAACAAATTAGCAACATAAGAGAATATCGAAAATAAAATAAACCTAAGCCAATATTATAAAGCTGAAATTTTACACTTCAGTCACATACCACAGAACGATATGATGCATGGCTTTGAAGCAATAACTTGTTCATTTCCGATATCGATGTCACTTCTGGAACTGGTATGTTAGAATCTTGATTCTCCTTAGGCACTCTATTGATGGAAGAATTCTTGCCCGATGTATTGCCATCCTTTTGAGGTGGCCTGAAACTCTCTTCCTTCATGGAAATAGTTTCATTGTCTAGCTGAGACAGCACTGCATTCGTAATATTTCGGCTCACTTTCGTTATAGAACTCAAAGGCGGTGTTATACATGTTGGCGCCTTTTCAGGAGAATTAGCATATGGTTGAAAATCTATATATGTTGGCGCCTTTTCAGGAGAATTAGCATATGGTCTTCCCGATCGATCTTCATGTTTCGATGTAAAGTTTTCTCCTCTAGAACAGTTTGTCAAAAGAATCAAACCCATAGTATTGTTATAACTACTATCTCCAACCTGCTCTGTTGCAGATACATTACCCGATCTCTTAACACTGTCCACTATGGAACTATTATTGCACTCATAAAATCCGATAGATTTGTTCGATTCGCTTCCTGGTTCCAAGTCAAAACCATTTCTTGGGTAAGTGACATTTTCGCGCGACATCCTAGTTTTACTAACTTCCTCAAATACATGTTCACCAACAGAGTTTGGTTGATTGAACATTGTCACATTTTTCAAAATTTCGGCGTCCGGTGATGGACCTGTTGCGTGGAATGTACTAGTTCCTGATGTAGGTAACTTGCATGCAGAGAATAATGAGAGTAAAACATTACTGTATGGAAGCTCAAGATACCGAAAGGCGAAAATTACTGCCATTGTAATGGCAATAAGCCATAGCAAGCTCTTAGTAAATATGGACACAAATTTCTGACCCATTGCTGCTAAAAATCTTCAACTAAAGTAAGTTCAACAAAACCTCGGCGTAATAGTAATGTTCTTATATGAGTTCAAGAAAATTACACAAATTTTCGATCTTTAGTCTTTAATTCTAAAAGGGGTGAACCTTGGCGTAAGAGTAATGTTGGTTGGCTTGTAACTGGAGATCATAAGTTCAAATCCTGGAATCAGCTTCTTTGCTTATGAGGATAAGGCTGCGTACATTTACCCTCCCAAACTCCACCAGATGAGAGTCTCGTGCGTGCACTGGACCGCTCTTTCGTTAGTCTTTATTTCCAAAATGCAGCCAATTAGTGCTAAAATTCTTCAACTAAAGTAAGTTGACTAGAAATGACCATAGAATAGAACCACTGCTATTACACCAAAAAACACAGATCCTATAAGAAATAAAAAAAGAAATGTTCTTATATGAGTTCAAGAAAATTACACAAAATTTTCAATCTTTAGTCTTAATTCTAAAAGAGGGTGAACCTAGTAAGCTTGGTTGCTTTGTGACCCGAAGTCAAAGTTCAAATCCTGTAATCAGCCTCTTCGCTTACAACTTTACAAGGATAACGCTGCACATATCTATCCTCCGAAAAACCTACCAGGTTAGAGCCTCATGCACAGGAGCGCCCAAAAAGACTAACTAAGCCAAATTCAGTGGATTCTACATAACAACTTCATGAATGTCAAAATCAGAAAAAGAATATACATTTCTACCAATTAATGATGATACCAAACTCAGCATGCAAAACTAAAAATAAAAAAAACTAAAAAATACCAATTCCAAATAACATAAACAACAATTTCTTCCTTTTTTTTTATATTCCAAAAGCCTTGAAAATCTTTAACAAGAACAAAACAAAGAACCAAGAAATAAATAAATAAAAAACAAGAAAAGGGTATTTAGATATATAAATAAAGAATATTAAGTACCTATACTGATACAATGAAGAAGAAAAGATTCCTTGGAATTATGATGAGACTTTTGGTGAAGTTTATGTTGCATGCACTTTCAAATGGAGCTTCCACATCATGACACAGAGATAACTCATTACATTGCGTGTCAGAACCAAACTCAAGTCTAAACTGAAATGCATGCTTTTTTGGAAATGTTATGTTTCTTTATTTCCTTATGGTATAAACTTTGAATTTAATATCTACCCATTTTGACAAAAGTTTCTTACACTATCACTACATTATTCACCGTTGACTCGTATTATTTTTGTTTGAGAGTCAATAATGATCAACATATGATTAAATGATAAATGATTTGTTGACAGTGTAAAAAACACTTAGACTAGGGTGTATATATATTAACTCGGTAAAGATTTATACAATTAGATGAATATTCAACTACGGGTTAGACTTTATCTTATCTCATGACACCAAATTACACTCTTAAAATTTAGAGTAAAATGGGTCTCTTAAAATTTGTGCATGTATTAATTTGTTCTTGAAAATTCAAAATAGTTGATAAAAATATTAACCGGGTAAAATTAGTTATTTTAGTATTTCTTATAATTTTGATAGATATTACTTTGATTTATATTTAAATATTAAAGAACTAATTTAAATTTTTTACTTTATAGGATCAAAATGGTACACACCAAATTTTACAAAGAACAAATCATGTAATATCCAAATGGTATATAAAAATTAAAATATGTGAGAAACTTTTAAAAATTGTCCATAAAATAAAATAAAACTAATAACTAGCCCTTTAAAATTATAAGTGTTGGACATATTAGTCCTTTTGTGACATCATGCTATTTCCATTAGTATAGAGAGATATCCCTACTAATACACATTTAGTACTACTAAGGGTATCTTCTCACCTTTTTAATAAGGAATTAATTCCTTTCGGGTTTCGTGGCTGCCCCTTCCAACAAATGTCGTTCCCAAGAAATGAACTCTCGACCTTGAGAATCCGGTGGAGCATTTTGTTTTATATGATGATACATTCATAAGTGTCTTTTTAACTTTCCATGCATCTAGTTTAAAAAATATTATAAATGTGAGGTATCTCAGCCTTTAAATAATTCAGTAAGTTGAGATCTTACACCATAGTTTAGAAATAAATGCTGTAATTTCTTTTGCATCATTACATTTACTTATAGATATGTGTAATTTCACATATCTAAGTACAACTTATTAGTTCTTACAACAAAGCTTAGGAATACTATAAGTTCTGTATTTACTGTAACCATTGCATACTTAATCTTTTGAAGAAGGTAACTCCATGTAATCAAATTTATCATCTTCATTGCTTGCGGAAGCATCAACTTTTTCGGCGCGATCCGATCCATAAGCCGAACAAATAGCAAGAAAGTAGAGGAAGTTAATTGAAGCTAAGAGAGTGAGTAGTGCATAATAGTAATTCAGATGACCCTTATTAATGTTAGTTGATAACCAACTCTCATTACTTCCTATACAAGTAACCTTGTCCACAGTGTTCACGATAACACTCCCTATTATATCGGCAGTAGCGAGTCCGAGGGTTAACATCGCCATTGCGAAACTAGACATGCTCTTTGGGAAATAAGAGTAGAAAAACTCGATCTGGCTATCGGATTGAAAGCCTCGGCAAATCCAGACATAACAAATTGTGGAACCAGCCATAATGCTGACATGTTAATTTTAGCATTAGGCTGGTTCTCAAACCCTTGTTCGATGGCTGCGCTTCGTCTCATAGTTTCGACTGTAGATGATATTACTCTAGATGCAATTGTAAATAATAATCCGATCCCCATTCGAAGTCTGGAACTGATTCCTCTAGGTCGGCCGGTGTATTTTGCGACCCGAGGTACAATTATACGGTCATATAGTGGAATGACTATTGATAAGGTGACAATCATAATAAAACTGAATGATCCTGCTGGAATCTTGAAATTACCGAATAACCTCCGGTCCATGGTATTTGCTTGAAGCAATGAGAATGAGCCTTGGGACCCCATGAAGATGCTCGTGGACCACATCGGAAGGACACTAAGAAAAGCTTTCAGTGACTCTACCTTTTCTATCGTGCATAGGCTCCACGGATTTGAAACTGATCCATCCGACTTTAAGTCTCGCACGGGATTTCTTATTACGCAAGCTTTGTTCAAAAACCTATAAAGGAATAGCAGTATGTTAATTCACACTCGAAATATCCGAATAACAAATGTAGGATATCGAACTATCTAAATCATGCAATTGCAATGCATGATTATAAGTACCTTAGGTTATTTGTAGAGACTAGGACCTCCGAATTGTGACCTCGATAATACTGATCAGGGCTACATTCTGAAAGATCAATTTTTCTGTTTTTCATAGCAACGACAACTACTTGTACAAAACTAGTAAGTAAGCTATTACTTGCTTTCACTTTGACATAGAATGGTGAACCGATAATGAAAGTGAAGGCCGATATGAGCATGAGAATCACAGGTACTGCAAACCCGATTTTCCAACCAAGGTTTTCTTGAATGTACACAATTATACCAAATGCAATAAGGGTTGAAGCTCCTATTGAGGTATAATACCAATTGAAATAGCTATCCAAAAGCCTCTCATGGTTGGAGTTTTCTTTAATTGACAGTTGATCTGCTCCAAAGGCTATGGAACAAGGTCTAACACACCCGGCTCCGATGGAAATTAGTCCCAAGGAAAGGAACAAAATTGCAAGTTGGGCAGCCGTAGCAGAGTTGCAAAGTTCGTTCGTTGTTCCACAGGAAGGTCTTAGCTCCGGGGTCATGGCAGTTAACCACAAAATTGTTAAACCCTGTTGGTTACAAGAAACATTAGAGCAGCATTAGGAAGGTAACAATGGAGCACAATTCTACAACGATTGGAAGAGTAGACGAAACCAAATCGTCGTTGCAAACTAAACCGCGACGGCTAAGGCAATAACAATGGAAAGTAGAGCAGTTAACCTATATCGAAAAACTTGAGAATATAGAGTAATTATATGCAACAAGTTCAATGGCTCATGTGTAATGAACCAAAAATTTGTGGAAGTTCCATAACTCTTGCTCATCATTAATGAAAAACTAGTGTGAGGATTAGAAAAAGAGTAAAAAGGGTCATTTATGGATATTTGATATTGCATTTACTTTGCATCAAAAAGAAAAAGGAACAAGAAAAACTGAAACCTTTATCAATAAGCACTTTTATGTTAATAAACTTACCTTCAATTGAATTTACTACTTTTCCCCTTCTTTTCCTAGTCTTTAAGAACAGACGGGGAAAAGTAGCTGCAACATTACATTTCAGGTAGTTATTATCGTAAAATCAACACAATGACAATCATAATCGCAATTTAACAGATTTGGATTCTCTTTGGAGATAGATGACTTTGGTGACCTTCGACAGGTCTAAAACATGATTGACCAACGTTGAACTCAATTGACCAATCACAACCCAAGTGCAAAAAAGCTAAACCCGAATTTGGTCAGTTGAGATAAAGATTGGCCGATCGTGTTTCATATTAGTCGAAAGTCACCATCCTCGAATCGAAATCAGAAAATTTAACATTATTAATATGTTGAAGGAAGAACTTACAAGAAGGCTAGAGAAGGAACCAATCAAAATGACAAGGAATCTACCCAAGTAAGCATCAGAAAGGAAGGCTCCAAAGATGGACAAGATGTTGGACATGGCAGACCAAGTATAGAGAAGGTTTGATGCATTCACAAGAGACATATTATAATCATTCTTCAAGTTCAATATCATGTTAGGCATAATTCCATAGCTTGCAACCTTCTCCAAACACTCATTCACTAAACTCAAAACAAGTCACAAAATATTAAAATATGATTATATATATATATATATATATATATGATTTGAAAGAAGGTTACATATACAAAGTTTGAGAGTACCTATGATGAAGGGCATGGTTCTTAAGCCATCCTTTTTGTGTGTAGAAGATGAGAAAGTGATGCCATTTTCATTTTCCATAACCTTCATATCTTTAGAAGAGTGTTCCATATCTTCTGCTTACTCCTTTGGACTTGGGTTGATATCTTTTTCATATATAACATGAAAGGTTATGATTCTCTGAGTGACACTTATTGAGAGGAGTCGATGAATAATATTATGTACCTTGTTAAATAATGTAAGACTCCGTTAGATCTCTAAATATCGTATAAGAATAAAGGTTAACATTATATATCAGAGTGACACTTATTAAGAAGAGGAGTTGCACAATGCATAAGAAGAATTAATTCCTTACTAAAGAATATGAAATATCGTTCGTTTACTACTACAATTTAGTATTATAATTATATTAATATTATTTATTTGAAATATATATTGAAATATTTTTTATTTTAAAATATATGGCATTAATTCAGATTTGATTATATATAATGTCTAAAATTATATATTATGACGATATATCACTATTTTCCTGTTTAAAGGGCATGTTTACAAATTTAATAAATATCTTTATTTTCCTGTTTTATTTTTATTAAATATAATGATTCTACTTTAATTTCATTCGGTACACATGATAATAAAGGTAAGATGGTTAAAAATTTAAGGCTCATTAAAATTTGAAATTTAGAAATCAATATTTTGTTCAACCTTACCTTTGATGTTAAGTTTTAAGTAGTCTCCAAAAAAATCATTTTTTGTTAGTAAAACTTTGACCACATAAAATATGAGAACTTGTAGTTACAATTTTCTCAATACCAATAAAAAATTGTCTATAATTTTTTTAATAAATTTAAGACTCATATTTTTTTAGCCGCACACGGCGTGATATGTCAGGATCAACCTGGAGCCAATTACACATATTATCGTATCATGATCAAATTGTTTGGTATTTTGTTAGTATAGCGAAGAAGTTTCACATTGTATAGAAGTTGATGTGTCAAAAAAACATATCCGTGGACATAGTCATGAACCATAATCCCTTAAATGTTTTAGATAAAGATGTGATATCAAATTTACTTATATTTACCAATAAGACATTGGTCTAGTGATGTAAGGTTTTATTGAATCCCCACATATGCTAAAAAGTTAAAGATTTGATTCATAGGAGCAATATTTGTTAGATATTTTAATTAGTTAAGGGCATACCCTTCATTATACTAACATATAAAAACTGACTTATATCATTATTTCCCTTAGGTTTAGGGTTAAATAAAAGAGAAAAAAAAACATTTTTTATACTTTATGTGTCTCACATAGAAATATATGCTCCTACATAAAGACACAAGACCTATAGTAGACTATGTAATTCTTTCATAAAATAGTTGATTGGTGGACATAATTTATTTTTTATTATAAAGTTAGGAAAGTAAGATAACGCGACAAGACACAAGACCTATAGTAGACTAACTTATATTGCTTATAAAAATTATTTGAACAAAAATTATAACATAAGATAACGCGATAAGACACCAAGCCTACAGTGGGTTACCTCCTATTACTTTTAACAATTAATTGAAAAGTTTCAAAGATATTACAACATAATGTAACGCGACAAGGTACTATGCCTATAGTGGGTTACTCATGTTACTTTGAAAAATTATTCGATAAGAATTTACAACATAAGATAACGTGACAAGACACTGGGCCTATAGTGAGTTACCTCTTATTGCTTTTAAAAATTATTTAATAAGAAATTACAACATAA
Organism: Lupinus angustifolius; assembly: GCF_001865875.1. Classification (NCBI taxonomy): domain Eukaryota; kingdom Viridiplantae; phylum Streptophyta; class Magnoliopsida; order Fabales; family Fabaceae; genus Lupinus; species Lupinus angustifolius. The sequence goes on from NC_032011.1 coordinate 29,472,537, forward strand.
GGTAATGCGACAAAACACGTACTATAGTGAGTTTCCTCATAATGCTTTAAAAAATTATTTAGAAAGAAATTACAACATAAAATAACGCGACAAAGCACTAGGCGTATAATGGGTAATGAGTTATCTCATATTGCTTTAAAAATTTATTTGAAAAGACACTATGTTTATAGTAGGTTACCTCATAGTGCTTTAAAAAAATATTTGAAAAGAAATTACAATATAAGGTAACGTGGCAATGCACTAGGCTTATAATAGGTGACATGACAAAACACTAGGTCGGTAGTGAGTTACCTTATATTACTTTTAAAAATCATTTTTTTTTTCATTTATTCATATATATATTATAAAAAACTTTTTATTATATTTTTAAATAAATAATAAACACAAAAATCAAAATATAAAAAATTAATTAAATAAAAAAACACACAATAAAGAAAGAAAAAGGGAAGAAAAAATTAAAGTGTGGATTTATATAAAAAAAAGGATTTGGGGATTTAGAGAGAGTGAAGAACATATTTAACCAAACAACTTGATATTTATTCTTCTTATTTTCATCCTGATGCTCCTTACTATTAATCATTTATAACTGGGACTTGTATTAATTATAAAGAAGAGACCTTATATAATAATATAATAATAATGTGTTGAATCTTGAACTCAACCTATTTATAAATGTGATGATGATGAATGAATGTACTAGAGTAAAATCAACACGCTCATATTTAGAGAAAATTTTGTTTCTCACAATTATTTAACTTAGTTATATTTTCTCCAAACTGAATCTATTTATTTATTTTTGTTGATTTTATTTGTTTGATTTTGTTCTCTTTGATATGAGATGACAAATTCATTTTTATCATAATAATAACTATTCCCTCCATTTCAAAATGTAGAATTTTATTGTATTTTGATTAAAATATCTTTTTTTTATTTTTTTATTAATTGATGTATAAAAAGTGATAATGTGAAAAGAAATAGTAATGTACAGTGAATATATCCCAAAATTCAATGACATGATAGAAAATACTCATCAAAAGTAGAAGATTATGCTACAATTAAATAACTAAACATAATATAACAACTAATAAGATAATATTATAACTAACGGATAACTGATTGATAAAAATTAGATTATATTTAATAAATAATAGCCATCTAACTAATAGATGATAACAGATATAACAAAAATTCAATAAACTAGATTTCAATATTTAAGTGAATTATAATATAGGGATGAAATATTTACTTCCATACTAATACACAATTTAACAAGGTGTTGGTCTAGTGGTATAAAGTCTTAATGAATCTCCAAGGTTGAGGGTTCGATTCTTGGGAACGACACTTGTTGGGAAAGGCAATCATAAATAACGTAAAGAATTATTTTCGTACCCGAAAAGGTGAAGGATACACTTGTTGGGAAAGGCAATCATAAATAACGTAAAGAATTATTTTCGTACCTGAAAAGGTGAAGGATACTCATAGTAATACCAAATAAAATTACTAATAATACATAATTTTAAAAAATACAACCTTTAAGATACAATTTTTTTTACCGAAACTTATTATGATCATGTAACAATGATTTGAAAAAAAAAAATGAATGAAATATATTGGTGATTATCTTATATATTACAAGAATCAAGTAACTATAAGATAAATAGATTTAGTTTAAGTAAAAACTAATCTTTAAGTAATTAATGAAGTTGAACATATCACTACTAAATCACCTTATCTTTTCTAGCATGTTCTTCTTTTATAAATTAAACAACATTCTTTCTATTTCTCATTCCACACTCACAACTACACATATAACTCCATAACCCATTATTTATTTCCTTTCCCTCAGAGAAAGGTTTCTTGTTCGAGTTCCCTTACGAAACTTTCGTTATCGAGTTCCCTTACGAAACTTTCGTTATCGGGCAAAAAAAAAAGATGATGCATGAGAATAAGAAGAGGAAGAATGGTAGACTTGTATGGTCTTTAGAACTTCACAATAAGTTTATTGATGCTGTAAACCAATTAGGCATTGAGAGTATGTAACATTTTCTTTCTTCACTCTTCATCTTAGTCCATTCTTGTTTCTTTCTTTCTTTCTTTTATTATATAACAATGCCCTAATGTTCAAGATATTATTATAAAGCATTTTTATTATTCAAGACTTTCTTGATTATTTTTCCTTATCATAATAAATATTATGGTGCAAAAAATCATGTTGTAATCATCAATTTTTTTTTATGTCATGCTATGAAGTGTTTCTTTGTTAAATATAAGTGATTATAGTGTTATTGTCATTGTAGAAGCTTTACCTAAAAAAATTCTGAAGTTGATGAATGATGAAAATCTCACATATGATCAAATAGCTAGTCATCTTCAGGTGTGTATTTTCTTTTCTTATTCTTTATTTATATGTTTTATTATTTTAATATAACTATACTCTTTTTAATTATTTTGGGATCCTTAATAGTTTATTATTCGATTGATTGTAACAGAGATATAAACTTCATCTTAAAAGAAATGGTAGCTCTGTGTCACACCAACAACAATGTTCTACTGATGTTCGGAATATACATGAGTTGCCTTCTTCTTCAACGAAACAGTTGGGTCAAAACGACGATACAAATGATAAAGGTGAACTTTATTTTCGATCTTTCGTAGATGGTTATTAAAATGATGTTGAAGTAATACGAATATCGTAATCATAATTATTTTCTAATCATTGTCCTCATTCATATACAGATATGCACACCCAGATAGGAGTTATCCCTACAAGTACTCCGAGTAATGATTCATTTGAATGGTGGGATATCGACAAACTAGAAGCAATTTTAAATTCAAATTTCATTGGTGAAGGTTGTACATCAAAAAACTCAACCTTCAATAATTCACCAGAAGACTCGGTTAACGCATATTCGAGTTGCAGTCGTAGCTCACAAATTTCAGCCGAGATTGTTGAGTTGAGACAAGAGATGGCCGCCGCTAGAGACGATAATCGCAAGTTGTGGGAGATCATCCAAGATATAATGGCGCGACAAGACATGTTGAAGCAGACTATCTCACAGGTCGTCCCACCAAGCAGAATTAGCCCGATATGTCCCGAATATTCAGCGATGGGCTGTAATGGCAAATGGATGGCCAGTTACCCGAACCTTCACTAGTTACAAGAAGAGCATACACGCACATCACATAAGCAAGCAAAGGAGAAAAAAGAAAGCAATACACACAAAACAGAAACATGCCCTTTCTTTTTTGTTTATCAAGATGGGTAACACCGTATAGTTATACCCCTTTTACTTAGTTTTTTATTTCTTATTTTTGTATTTAATTCCCATTTACTTATATTTATATTTGTTTTATTAAGATGACTATTTAATTAATAAACTTCATATTCTTAGCAATATCATACACCTTATCGTAAATTACATTGACATTTGTTTTAATTGTATTAAGATGACTATTAATTAATAAACTTCATCTTCTTAGCAATATCATGTACTTTATCCTACATTGACATTCTTTTAATAGAAATTAAATTTAATATGAATGCATCCTTATTGTTTTATCAATAAGAATAATTTAAAAGTTATTAAATGGAGTTTCATAGTCTGGTCTATGGCTCGTGTTGTTTTTTTCTTTTTGCTCCAAAAGCGAAAAGTCAGTTTACGACTAGTATTGTCTCTTTGCTATTAATTCATATTTTAAAATTATAAAAATATTTGTACGAAGAGAGCTATAATTTTAATTGAATTAAATCACACAAATTAACACCAATGACTTTTATAACCACAACTAAATAGTCTTGATTTCGCTATTGCTCTTAGGGATACGTATGAGCAAGATAAACTATTAGTAATTGAATTTTTAATACCAATCACTTTTAGTAATTGAATTTTTAATAAATAAATCTGTGTGAGGGTATAAGAGTCCATGTTATTAGCGAATGTACCGTTTTAATACGGGTGGACGGAATGCTAATACCTTCTTCGATCCATAATTGACTTTCAAACTGAGAATCTTTGTTTAAAGTCCCCTTTTATCCAATTTGGGCACAATAGAGAGTTTCCTACATTTTAATCACAAAAAAACGTAATTGCGACTTTGAATATTATTTAGAAGATATAAAAATCAAGTTAGACTCTTCCTAAGTAGCAGATCTTCCAGCCAAAAATCAAGTATTTATCATCTTTATAGTCTTCCACATTGTACATTACTTTTTAACATATTAACAATTTGTTGCCGAAGTCTGCCAAATTCAATTGTTAGTTATTTATTCACATATCAAGTAATTAGTATAATTAAAGCTTCTTGTGCTGTTTTTTATTTTCTTCTATCTTATCTTATTCTTATTTTTTTGATATAAATAAAGGTATCTTATCACCTTAGATTAAGGAATTAATATTTTTCAAGATATGTGGAGTCTCTCCTAATAAATGTTAGTGACAAAAATTAAATTTTTAATGGAGTCTTACACTATTATTAGCCTAAAGTTTTTTTTTTATTCTAAACTTTGATTAAATTGATGATCGTATTTTAGGTTCCTTGTACCTATTACACTTTTATTTCTAAAAATAGTATCTTTAATTTTCTTAAGGTTTTAAAGAACTAGTTTGAATATTAGCACCATGAAGACTCTAATACTAAAGTTGAATACTTTTTTTTTGCCATATTTTAGTATTGAAAAACTGAAATCTAAATAGAGAAGAATGAAGATAAATGCTTTTTTTTCTGCCGATAGTTTGGTGATGTGCGATTGTTTCTCCCAATAATTTTCATTATCAGATATTGCATGGTTGATTTTTACGATTTAGCACCAGTTGCACTACTAAACTAAAGCGATATATAAATATATTTGAATTGAATAAATAAGAGGAATAAAGCAGTGTTATTAAAACTGTACTGGTTATCAAATCGGCTAGGATACTAGTATAATAGTTATATATATATATATAATTAAATCAGACATACTTATATA
>NC_032011.1:29477605-29478549 GCF_001865875.1 Lupinus angustifolius
TGAGGACGAGGATGAGGAAGTGGATGAGGATAAGGAAGAGGATAGGATGAGAATGAGGATGAGGAAAGGATAAGGATGAGGACGAGGATGAGGAGGAAAATGAGGATAAGGAGGAAGATAGGATGAGGACGAGAATGAGCATTAGGACAGGATGAGGATGAGGAGGAGGATAGAATGAGGATGAGGATGAGGATGAGGATAGAATGACGATGAGAATGTGGAAGAGGATGAGGATGAAGATAAGGATAGGATTAGGCGAGGATTAGAATAGGATGAGGTAGAGAATGATGATGAGGATGAGGATAGGATTCAGATGAGGATGAGGATGAGAATGAGGATGAGGACGAGCTTAGGATGAGGATGAGGATGAGGATAGGAGGAGGATGAGAATGAGGATAGGATGAAGAGGAGGATGAGGAGGAGGATGAGCATGCGGAAGAGGAAAAGATTAGGACGAGCATGAGAATGAGTATAGGATGAGGATGAGGAGGAGGATGAGGATAGGATGAGGAGGAGGATCAGGATGAGGATTGGATGAGGATGAGGAAGAGGATGAGGATGAGGATAGGATAAGGAGGAGGATGAGGATGAGGATTGTATGAGGATGAGGAAGAGGATGAGGATGAGCATGAGGATGAGGATAGGATGAGGAGGAGGATGAGAATAGGATGAGGACGAAAATGAGGATGAGGATGAGAAAGAGGATGAGGATTAGGACGAGAATAAGGATGAGGATAGGATGTGATTGAGGATGGGGATGAGGATGAGGTTAGGATGAGGATGAGGATGACGATGAGGAGAGGAGGAGGATGAGAATCAGGATAGGATGAAAAGGAGGATGAGGAGGAGGATGAGGATGAGAATGAGGAAGAGGAAAGGATGAGGACGAGAATGAGGATGAGGATAGGATGAGGAGTAGAATTAGGATTAGAATAGAATGAGGA
>NC_032011.1:29478649-29478919 GCF_001865875.1 Lupinus angustifolius
TGAGGAAAAGGAAGAGAATGAGGATAGGATGAAGAGGAGGATGAGGAGGAGGATGAAGATATAGAATAGGAAAGGATGAGGACGAGAATGAGAATGAGGATAGGATGAGGATGAGGAGGAGGATAGAATGAGGATGAGGATGACGAAGAGGATGGGGAAGAGGATAGGATGAGGATGAAAATATGGATGAGGATAAGGATAGGATGAGGAGGAGGACGAGGATGAGGATGAGGTAGAGGATGAGGATGAGGATGAGGATGAGGATCAGGG
>NC_032011.1:29479019-29479916 GCF_001865875.1 Lupinus angustifolius
ATGAGAATAGGATGAGCACGAGGATGAGGATAGGATGAGGATGAGAATAGGATGAGGATCAGGATGAGGATAGGATCGGGATGAGGATAAGGATGAGGATGAGGATAGGATGACGATGAGAATGTGGAAGAGGATGAAGATGCGGATAAGGATAGGATGAGGATGAGGATAGGATGACGACAAGAATGTGGATGAGGATAGGATGAGGATGAGAATAGGATGAGGACGAGGATGAGAATAGGATGAGCACGAGGACGAGGATAGGATGAGGATGAGAATAGGATGAGGACGAGGATGAGAATAGGATGAGCACGAGGACGAGGATAGGATGAGGATGAGAATAGGATGAGGACGAGGATGAGAATAGGATGAGCACGAGGACGAGGATAGGATGAGGATGAGAATAGGATGAGGACGAGGATGAGAATAGGATGAGCACGAGGACGAGGATAGGATGAGGATGAGAATAGGATGAGGACGAGGATGAGAATAGGATGAGCACGAGGACGAGGATAGGATGAGGATGAGAATAGGATGAGGACGAGGATGAGAATAGGATGAGCACGAGGACGAGGATAGGATGAGGATGAGAATAGGATGAGGACGAGGATGAGAATAGGATGAGCACGAGGACGAGGATAGGATGAGGATGAGAATAGGATGAGGACGAGGATGAGAATAGGATGAGCACGAGGACGAGGATAGGATGAGGATGAGAATAGGATGAGGACGAGGATGAGAATAGGATGAGCACGAGGACGAGGATAGGATGAGGATGAGAATAGGATGAGGACGAGGATGAGAATAGGATGAGCACGAGGACGAGGATAGGATGAGGATGAGAATAGGATGAGGACGAGGATGAGAATAGGATGAGCACGAGGACTGATGATGAGG
>NC_032011.1:29480016-29480421 GCF_001865875.1 Lupinus angustifolius
ATGAGAATGTGGAAGAGGATGAGGATGCGGATAAGGATAGGATGAGGACGAGGATGCGGATAAGGATAGGATGAGGATGAGGATAGGATGGGGACGAGAATGAGGATGAGGAAGAGGATATGATGAGGACGAAAATCAGGATGGGATGAGGATGAGATTAGGATGAGGATGAGGATGAGGATGAGGATGAGGATGATGATGAGGAAAGGATGAGGACGAGGATGAAGAAGAGGATGAGGATAGGATGAGGACAAGAATGAGGGTGAGGATAGGATGAGGACGAGAATGAGCATGAGGATAGGATGAGGATGGGTAGAGGATAGGAGGAGAATGTGGATGATGATGAGGATAGGATGAGGACGAGGATGAGGATGATGAAGAGGATGAGGATACGATGAGGACGAG
>NC_032011.1:29480521-29480803 GCF_001865875.1 Lupinus angustifolius
AGGAAGAGGATGAGGATGAGGATGAGCATGAGGATAGGATGAGGACGAGCATGAGAAGGGGGATGAGGATAGGCTGACGATGAGGAATGGATGAGAATAAGGAAGAGGATAGGATGAGGACGAGAATGAGGATAAGGATAGGATGAGGAAGAGGTAGAGGATGAGGATGAGGATGAGGATGAGTTTGAGGATGAGGATGTAGAAGAGGATGAGTATAGGATGAGGACGAGAATGATAATGAGGATGAGGATAGGATGTGTATAGGATGAGGATGAAGATGAG
>NC_032011.1:29480903-29481111 GCF_001865875.1 Lupinus angustifolius
CATCCTATCCTCATTATCATTCACGTCCTCATCCTCATCCTCATCTTCGTCCTCATCCTCATTCATGTCTTCATCCTATCCTCATCCTCTTCCTATACTCATTCTCATCCTCATCCTAATCCTATCCTCATCCTCATCCTCTTCCTCATCCTATCCTCCTCCTCATTCTCTTCCTTATCCTATCCTCATCCTCCTCCTCATCCTATCC
>NC_032011.1:29481211-29481453 GCF_001865875.1 Lupinus angustifolius
CATCCTCATCCTATCCTCATCCTCCTCCTCATCCTATCCTCGTCCTCATTCTCGTCCTCATCCTATCCTCATCCTCATCCTATTCCTCTTCCTCATCCTATCCTCCTCCTCATTCTCGTCCTCATCCTATCCTCATCCTCCTCCTCATCCACATCCTATCCTCAACCTCATTATCGTCCTAATCATATCGTCATCCTCATCCTCGTCCCTATCTTCATCCTCATTCTCGTCCTCATCCTCAT
>NC_032011.1:29481553-29481960 GCF_001865875.1 Lupinus angustifolius
ATAGGATACGATTGGATAGGATGGGATGGGATAGGTTAGGATAGGATATGATAGGATATGTTCGGATAGGATAGGATAGGATAGGATAGGATAGGGTAGGATCGGATAGGATAGGATAGGGTATGATAGGATAGCATAGGATAGGATAGGATAGGCTAGGATAGGATAGGATAGGATAGGATAGGATAGGATAGGATAGGATAGGATAGGTTAGGATAGGATAGGATAGGATTGGACAGGATAGGATAGGATGGGATGGGTAAGGATAGGATAGCATAGGATAACATATGATAGGATAGGATAGGATAGGATAGGATACTCTAGGATTGGATAGGATAGGATAGGATAGGAGAAGATAGGTAGGATAGGATAGGAAAGGATAGGATAGGATAGGATAGGACAGGATA
>NC_032011.1:29482060-29482266 GCF_001865875.1 Lupinus angustifolius
GGATAGGATAGGGTAGGATAGGATAGTATAGGATAGGATAGGATAGGATAGGATAGGATAGGATAGTATCGGATAGGACAGGATAGGATAGGATAGGATGGGATGGGATAGGATAGGACAGGATAGGATAGGATAGGATAGGATAGGATAGGATAGGATACGATACGATATGATAGGATATGATAGGATAGGAGAGGATATGACAT
>NC_032011.1:29482366-29483192 GCF_001865875.1 Lupinus angustifolius
GGATAGGAGAGGATATGACATCATAGGATAGGAAAGGATAGGATACGATATGATATGACAGGATAGGATAGAATGGGATGGGACGGAATATGATAGGATAGGAAACGATAGGATAGGGTGGAAAGGACAGGATAAGATATGATATGATATGATAGTATAGGATAGGATATGATAGGATTGGATAGGATAGGATGGGATAGGATAGGATGGGATTGGATAGGTTAGGATAGGATATGATATGATAGGATAGGATAGGGTAGGATAGGATAGGGTTGGATAGGATCGGCTTGGATAGGATAGGATAGGATATGATAAGAGAGGATGGGATGGGATAGGATAGGATAGGATAGGATAGGATAGGATAGGATAGGATATGATATGATAGGATAGGATAGGGTAGGATAGGATAGGGTTGGATAGGATCGGCTTGGATAGGATAGGATAGGATATGATAAGAGAGGATGGGATGGGATAGGATTGGATAGGATAGGATAGGATAGGATAGGATAGGATAGGATAGGATAGGATAGGATAGGATAGGATAGGATAAGATATGATAGGATAGGATATGATAGGATAGGATACTCTAGTATTGGATAGGATAGGATAGGATACGATAGGATAAGATAGGTAGGATAGGATATGAAATGATAGGATAGGATAGGATAGGACAGGATAGGATAGGTTACGATAGGATAGGACAGGATATGATATGATATGATAGGATAAGATAGGATAGGATAGGCTAGGATAGGATAGGATAGGATAGGATAGGATAGGATAGGATAGGATAGGATAGGATAGGATAGGATAGGATAGGATAGGA
>NC_032011.1:29483292-29484161 GCF_001865875.1 Lupinus angustifolius
AGGATAGGATAGGATAGGATAGGATAGGGTAGGATAGGATTGGAGATGACAGGATAGGATAGGATACGATAGGATATGATAGGGTATGATAGGATAGGATGGGATAGGAAGGGATATGATGGGATCGGATAGGAGAGGATAAGATAGAATATGGTAGGATAGGATAGGATAGGATAGGATAGGATAGGATAGGATAGGATAGGATAGGATAGGATAGGATACGATAGGATAGGATAGGATAGGATAGGATCGGAGAGGATCGGATAGGATAGGATAGGATAGGATAGGATATGATTGGATGGGATAGGAGAGGATAGGATAGGATAGGATAGGATTGGACAAGACAAGACATGATAGGATATGATTTCATATTATAGAATAGGATATGATAAGATATGATAGGATAAGATAGGGCATGATATGATCGGATAGGATACGATAGGTTAAGATAGGATATGATAGGATAGCATGGGATATCATAGGATAGGATAGGATAGGATAGGATAGGATAGGACAGGATAGGATAGGATAGGATAGGATAGAATAGGATAGGATAGGATAGGATGGGATAGGATGGGATAAGATAGGATAGGATAGGATAGGATATGATAGGATAGGATAGGATAGGATAGGGTAGGATAGGATAGGGTAGGATAGGATAGGGTAGGATAGGATAGGGTAGGATAGGATAGGGTAGGATAGGATAGGATAGGATATGATAGGACAGGACATGACAGGATAGGCTGGGACAGGTCATGATAGGATATGATAGGATGGGATGGGATAGGATAGGATATGAAAGGATTGGATATGATAGGATGTGATAGGATTTGACAGGACATGACAAGAAAGGATATGATATGATATGA
>NC_032011.1:29484167-29484343 GCF_001865875.1 Lupinus angustifolius
TGATATGATTGGATATTACAGGATAGGATAGGATGGTTAGGATTTTCTAGGATATGGTTGGAGAGGATAAGATAAAATAACATCGGATATGATAGGATAGGATAAGATAAGATATGATAGGATGGGATAGGATAGGATAGGATATGATAGGATAGGATAGCATAGGATATGATAGG
>NC_032011.1:29484443-29484852 GCF_001865875.1 Lupinus angustifolius
TAGGATGGGATGGGATAGGATAGGATAGGAAAGGATAGGATAGGATAGGATAGGATAGGATAGGATAGGATAGGATAGGATAGGATGGGATAGGATAGGATAGGATAGGAAAGGATAGGGGACAGGATAGGACACGATAGGACAGGATAGGACGGGATAGGATGGGATAGGATGGGATAGGATGGGATAGGATGGGATAGGATAGGGTAGCATATGATAGGATATGATAGGATATTATAGGATACGATAGGATTGGATAGGATAGGGTAGGGTAGGGTAGGGTAGGGTAGGGTAGGGTAGGGTAGGGTAGGGTAGGGTAGGGTAGGGTAGGGTAGGGTAGGGTAGGGTAGGGTAGGGTAGGGTAGGGTAGGGTAGGGTAGGGTAGGGTAGGGTAGGGTAGGGTAGGGTA
>NC_032011.1:29484952-29485654 GCF_001865875.1 Lupinus angustifolius
GATAAGATAGGATAGTATAGGATAGGATAGGATAGGATAGGATAGGATAGGATAGGATAGGATAGGATAGGATAGGATAGGATAGGATTTGATAGGATAGGAAAGGATAGGATAGGATAAGATAGGATCTGATAGGATTGGATAGGACATCATAGGTTAGGATAGGATGGGATAGGATAGGTTACGATAGGATAGGATAGGATAAGAAAAGATAGGGTAGGATAGGATAGTTTAGGATAAGATTGGATAGTATAGGACATGATTGGAAAGGATGGGATTGGATAGGATAGGATAAGATATGATAGGATCGGTACGATAGTAAATGATATGATAGGATAAGATAGGATTGCATAGGAAGGATAGGATAGGATTGGATTGGATAGGATTGGATATGATATGTTATAATAGGATTGGATAGGATAGGAAAGGATAAGACATGATAGGATTGGATTGGATTGGATAGCATAGGATAGGATTGGATAGGTTATTATAACATAGGATGGGATATGACAGGATATGATTTGATATTATAGGACAGGATAAGATAGGATACGATATGATAGGATAGGATAAGATAGGACATGATATGATATGATAGGATATGATAGGTTATGATATGATATGATTGGATGGGATAGGATAGGATATGATAGGATAGGATAGGACGGGATAGGATATGATAGGATAGGATAGGATAGGATA
>NC_032011.1:29485754-29502759 GCF_001865875.1 Lupinus angustifolius
GATAGGATAGGATAGGATAGGATAGGATAGGATAGGATAGGATAGGATAGGATAGGATAAGATAGGATAGGAGAGGATAGGACATGAGAGGATAGGATAGGATAGGATATTATAGGAAGGTTACGATACTATAGGATATGATAGGATAAGATAGGATGGCATAGTAAGGATATGATAGGATAGGATAGGATAAGATAGGATAGGATAGGATAGGATACGATAGGATAGGATAGGATAGGATAAGATAGGATAGGATAGGATAGGTTAGGATAGGATAGGATAGGAGAGGAGAGGAGAGGAGAGGAGAGGATAGGACATGAGAGGATAGGATAGGATTGGATATGATAGGATAGGAGGATAGGATAGGATATGATAGGATTGGATATGGTAGGATATGATAGGATTGGACAGGACATGACAAGAAAGGATGTGATACGATATGATTGTATATTACAGGGTAGGATTGGATTGGATAGGATGGTTAGGATTGTCTAGGATATGATTAGATAGGATAGGATGAGATAGGATAGGATACGATAGGATGAGATAGCATAGGATAGGATAGGATATGATATGATATGATAGGATAGTATAGTATAGGATTGGATATGATAGGATAGGCTATGATATGATAGGTTACGATAGGATAGGATAGGATAGGATAGGATAGGATTGGGCAAGACATGGCAGGATAGGATATGATAGGATATGATTGGATATGATATTATAGGATATGATAGGATTGGAGAGGATAGGATAGGATGGGATGGGATAGGATAGGATAGGATAGGATGGATAGGGTTGGATAGGATAGGATAGGATAGGATAGGATAGGATAGGATAGGATAGGATATGATAGGAAGGTTACGATACTATAGGATATGATAGGATAAGATAGGATGGCATAGTAAGGATATGATAGGATACGATAGGATACGATAGGATAGGATAGGATAGGTTGCAAGTTATTCAAACCTTTTGTGCATTAGTACTAAAGTATACATTGAGTTATTGGATTGTAGGAGTATATAACTTCAAAATCTTGTAAAGGCAATCCATTGCCATTGTTAAACGTTTTCTTCATTCAAAGTATTGAATTACTTTCTTTCACAAGGGTGTGATTATAAAGGGGATAGAGTCACTTGGAAAGGATGTTTTTTCCAAAAGTGATATAGGTGTTAGAGAGTGAGTAAGGAACAAGGAAATCTCGGGGTGAGAAATTGTAATTACTACTCTTAATATCTAGTCAAGAAATCTCTTGTGCTACAAGAGGATTGGATGTAGCCTTCAGTGCACAAGAAGGTGAACCAATATAGAAAAATATTTGTACTCTCTTCTCCTTTATCTCCTTACATTTACTTGATTATTTCTACATATCCTTTTCCGCTGCTATTAACTCTTGAATTGTGCAGAAAAATCAGTCGTAGTTATAAACAACTAATTCACCCCCTAGTTGTCGTCTCAGTCTTACAATTAGCATCAGAGCTTTTTTTGAGTAATTTATTCTCAAAACCGATTATGTTTTGAAGATGGTCGCAAGATCATTTCTAGGAGAAAGTTCCAACATCAATCACCCTCCAAGCTTTGTTGGAGAATGCTATGACTTATGCAAGATCAGAATGAGAATCTTCATAGAGTCTCAAGATCTACACATTTGGAATGCAATTGAGGAAGGACCCTATGAACCCTTCATATTTATCAACAGTGTGAGGGAAGTGAAGCCAAAATTGTCATGGAATGATGAAGACAAAAAGAAAATGCGATATGTCCTTAAATCCAAAAACAGCCTTGTGTCGGCTCAACAATAAAAAGAATTCCTAAAGTGTCAAGGTTCAAAACATCAAAAGAAATTTGGGACACTCTAGAAAGGATAGATGGAGCGAAAGAAGTACAAAGGTCTACAACAAATAGTGAAGCATCAACATCAAAGCAAAAATCTACATGCTGTATATGCATAAAACGATATCATCTTGAATGTGCTTGTCAACCCTACAAAAGCATCATACTTTGAAAAGAAAGAAGGATAAGAAGCGTAGAAGAACAAATGTTATATAATAAGATAAAGATGATGGTTCAAATGCAGAATTCAAAATTAAGGACCAATCCCATATTTCCTTGATGGCTTCACACACATAAAACAATGATTATGAGGTTAGTAACTCTTAACCAAATGATACATTTTCATATGATCAGTTACAAAATGCTTTTAAGGATTGCATCAAGAATATGTTAAACTTTCCAAACTTTTCCTAAAACAGAAAAAATGAAACTTTTATTTTGGAAAGCGATAACAATGTTCTAAATAAAGATGTTGAAAAACCCATTTCTTCCTCGTGCCAAAAATGTGTTGCTCTTGAAACTAAAGTTTCAATATCAAGTCTTGAACTTAATAAACTTAAGAAGAGCAGTCACAATTTAGAAAAGATCATAAAAGTCCAAAGACATTCAATAGACCGAAGAGGTCTTGGCTATGCAAATAGTCATATGGCTAAAAACGAGAATGCCTAGGAAAAACAATCGTGGGAAGCACTATAAAGTTTTATAAAGAAAGTGTCCATACTAACCCTATTTTAAAATAAAATCTTGGACACATAAGCATCTACCCAAGTGTTCTTATTGTGATAAAATTGGTCACACACTACACATTATCATATTAGAAAATATGGTGTGTCATCTGGCCAATATAAATTGATAGAAAAAGGTGCTAACCCCGCAGGACCCAAATCACATTGGGTACCTAGAAAATCTTTTTAATTTGCATTGTAGGAGTGCTTGAAAGCCTTAGGCATAAATGTATTATCATGACAACGGCTGTTCAAAGCATAGCACATGGATTTTCAAAATTATCATTATTCAAGTATTACAGGCCTTGTTACCTATGCAGTGAACAACCAAAGAAAAATCCTTGGTATAGGTAACATTGTGATTTTTTTTAAATCTAAGGGCTTGGTACGATCGTCTAACAAACTTTCTTATTAAAAAGGTTTTACAAAAGAAAAGGTCGACACTACACTATTTATTAAGAGAATAAATCATTACACTCTTCTTGTTCAAATATTTGTAGATGATATTATTTTTGGTTCTACTAATGAAACCTTGTGTACTGATTTTGGCAAAATGATGCAAGTGGAGTTTGAAATGTATATGATGGGGAAGATAAAGTACTTCCTTGGATAACAAATCAAACAAATCAAGGATGGTATTTTTGTGAGTCAATCCAAATACTATAGAGACTTGCTGAAAATATTTGAAATGGATGGCTGCAAGCCAATTGCCACTCCTATGGGTTCTAGCACGTATATTGATACGGATGAAGCTGGAAAATGCATTGATATATCAATGTATCGAAGTATCGGTTCCCTACTTTATTTAACTGGGAATAGGCCTTATATAATGTTTAGTGTCTTTTTGTGTGATTGGTATCAATATAAACCAAAAGAGTCACATTTAGTTGTTGTCAAAAGAATCATCAAATATCTAAAAGGCACAACTGACGTTGAATTATGGTATCCAAAAGGAACTGTATGTGATTTGGTTGGATATTCAGATTCAGATTTTTCTGGATGCAAAACTAAGAGAAAAAGTATAAGTGGTCCTTGTCATATATTAGGTAATGCATTAGTATCATGGTCATGCAAGAAACAAGCATGTGTTGCTCTAAGTACCGTTGAGGCGGAGTACATAGCACAGGTAGTTGTTGTGCCCAAGTGTTGTGGCTTAAACAAAAATTGCGAGATTATGGCTTGGACTTAGGTTGCATACCCCTAAAATGTGACAATACTAGTGCTATAAATCTCACAAAGAATCCAGTAATGCATTCTAGAACCAAACACATAGATATAAGACATCATTTCTTTCCGGACCATGTCCAAAAGAAAGATGTATCAGTAGAATTTGTTGATAATCATGACCAACTAGTAGATATACTCACTAAACCTTTGGCAAAATTAGACATGATTATATGTTTGCTTCATTATGCTTATAATATAACTACTTGTTTTTAAAGTTGCTTAACTTCTTTTAAAATTTTCAAGCAACCATTCAAAGCCTAACTGATTTGAAAGAAAAAGAAAAAATCCAGAAAAAATCAAAATTAAACTTCAAAAATAGAAATGAAATGGAAAAAGGTTTTTGTGGGGTTTTCATATTGGAAATTTTAGACGTAGTATCAAAAGTCTGATAGAATGGATTTTTTCTATCCAAAATGCATATAAAATTTATCCTTTTTTTGATAAATAGTTCAATAGTTATGCCAAAATTTAAATTTATAATAATACTATGCAAAGAGCTGGAATTTCCTCTAGTCACACACTACATGCAACACCAACAGCAACACAGGGTAGGAATAGAAATTCATGGTAAAATTGATAAACAACCAAAACTTTGCATCAATAACATCCTAAAATCGTAGGAATCAACCACAAAAAGTTTCAAGCCCGAATCTCTCCTAGTCATGCACTATATGCAACAGTACTAACCACACATGACATAATTGGAACCTCGTATTAAATTTGAGTAAACATTCAGAACTTAGAATCAATAACAACCTAAAATTAGAGGAAACAACGAAAACAAGTTTCAAGCCAAAATTCAAAGCATAACTGATTTAACTAAACAAGAAAATAACCAAGACAAATATAAAATAAAACATGGTAAAATGGGTTTATTTTAGGGATTTCATGAGGGAGATTTCAAACGTAGTATGAGTACTCTAATAGAATGGATTTTTCTATCTCAAATGCATATAATATTTGTCCAATTCTAATAAATAGTTCTAAAGTTTTGCCAAAAATATAACTTATCAAAATACTATGCAAAGAGTCCAAATTCCCCTAGTGTTGCACTACATGCCACAATAACAATCAGACAGGGTGGAAATGGAAATTCCTGTTAAATTTGAATAAACAACCAAAACTTTGTATCGATAACATCCTAAAATCATAGGAAACAACTAAAAAAAGTTTAAAGCCCGAATTTCCCTTAGTCATTCCCTACATTAACAGTAAAAACCACATAGGGCATAATTGGAAATTGGTGTTATACTTGACTAAACAAGCAAAACTTTGCTTCAATAACATCTTCAAATCAAAGGAAAATACTACAAAAAATTTCCAGCTAAAATTCGTAGCCTAACTAATGTAACTCGATATGACAAAATCTAGACAAAATCAAAAGAAAACTTCAAAAACAGTAAAGAAATTGAAAACATGTTTATTTTTGGATTTTCATGGGGGATTTTTAAGTCCTAGTATTAAAATTATGAGAGAATGGATATTTGTACATCAAATGCAAATAAAATTTGTCTAATTTATAGAAAAAGTTGAAAAGTTATGCCAAACATATAATGTATCAACATACTACGCAAAGATCCCAAATTTCCTCTAGTCACCACAAGCAAAATTAAAAACTAGACAGGGCTGAAATGGAAATTCATGCTAAATTTAATTAACCAACCGAAACTTTGCATCAATAACATGCTAAAATCATAGGTGACAACCACATAAATTTTGAAGCCCGAATTTCCCCTAGTCGTGCACTACATTCAATAGTAACAACCACATCGTGCAGAACTAGAAATTCATTTTAAATTTAAGTAAACAACCAAACCTTTGTATTAATAACATCCAAAAATCATAAGATACAGCCACAAAAAGTTTCAAACCAAAATTCAAAGCATAAATCATTTAACTGAACTGAACAAGAAAAAACAAAGACAAATTCAAAATAAAACTTCAAAAATAGAAAAGAAATGGAAAAAAGGGAATTTTTGGATTTTCAGGAGGCACTTTTCTAATTTTGTTAAACAGTACAAAATTTGTACCAAAATTAAAATTTCTCAAAATAATATGCAAAGAGCTCGAACATCCCCTAGTCATGAACCACATGCAACAATAAAAATCAAACATGATAGAAATGGAAATTCATGTTAAATTTGAGTAAAAAACCAACACTTTGCATCTATAACATTCTACAATCATAGGAAACAACCACAAAAAAGTTTCAATGTTGAATTCCCCCTTGTCATGCACTACATGCAACAGTGGCAACCATACATGGCAGAATTGGAAATTCATGTTAAGTTTGAGTAAATAACCAACACTCTAATTTTTTCTTCCTCAAATAGCCTGAAAGTTTGATATAATGTATTTTTCTTCCCCAAATGCATATAAATTTTGTCCAGTTTTGATAAACAGATCCAAATTTGTGCCACAAATTGAATTTATCAAAATACTATGCAAGGAGCTCGAACATCCTCTAGTAATGCACTACATGCAACAATAACAATTAGACAGGGCGGAAATAGAAATTCTTGGTAAATTTGAGGAAAAACCCAAAACGTTGTATCAATAACATGCTAAACACATAAGAAACAACTACAAAAAGTTTCAAGCCTAAATTCCCCCTTGTCATGCAGTACATGAAACATTAACAACCACATAGGGCAGAATTGGAAATTCATGTTAAGTTTGAGTAAGCAACCAAAACTATGAGTTAATAACATCCTAAAATCATAGGAAACAACCACAAAAAGTTTAAAACCAATATTCAATGCCTAACAAATTTAATTGAAAAGGAAAAATTCAAGACAAATTCAAAAGAAAAATTCAAAATAAAAATTCAAAATTAGAAATGAAATGGAAAATGGGATTTGTTTTATTTTCAGGATGGAGTTTTCAGATGTAGTCAGAAAAGTATGATAGAATGGATTTTTCTTCCCCAAATGCATATAAATTTGTCAAATTCTGATAAACAGTTCCAAATTTGTGCCAAAAATAAAATTTATCAAAATATTATGCAAAGAGCCTGAGCATCCCCTAGTGATGCACTACATGCAAAAGTAACAATTAGACATGGAGAAAATGGAAGTTCATGTTCAATTTGAGGAAAAAACCAATGCTTTGCATCAATAACATGCTAAAATCATAGGAAAGAACCACAAAAAGTTTCAAGCGTGAATCTCCCTTAGTCATGCATTACATGCAACAGTAACAACCACACATGCAAAATTGAAAATTCATGTTAAATTGGAGTAAACAACCAAAATTTTGCATTAATAAATTATTAAAATCATAGGAAACAACCACCAAACATTTCAAGCCAAAATTTAAAGCCTAGCTGATTTAATTGAACAAGAAAAAACAAGACCAATTGAACCATAAGCAGTAACAACCAAACAAGGAAAAAATGGTTATTCATGTTAAATTTGAGTAAAGAAGCTAAACATTGCATCAATGTGATCCTGTAATCAAAGGAAACAACCACAAAAAGTTTCAAGCCCGAATTTCTCCTAGTCATGCACTACATGCAACAATAACAACCACAAAGGGCATGATTGGCAAATCATATTAAATTTGAGTACTCAACCAAAACGTTTTTTCAATATCCTCTTAAAATCATAGGAAACAACCACAAAATGATTCCAGCCAAAATTTAAAGCTTAAATGAATTAACTGGCCAAAAATAATCAAGACAAATTCAAAATAAAACTTCAAAAATAGAAAAAAAAATGGATTTGTTTTGGATTTTCAGGAGGGAGTTTTGAGACGTAGTGTGAAAAGGATAATAGAATGGATTTTTGAACCCCAAATGCCTATAAAATTTGTCCTACTCAAATAAACAGTTCAAAATTTATGCCAAAAATAGAATTTATCAAGATACTATGCAAAGAGCCTGTACTCCCCTAGTTATGCACTAGTTGCAGCAGTAATAACCAGACACTGTAGCAATGAAAATTCATGTTAAATATGAGTAAATAACCGAAACATAGAATCAATAAATTCATAAAATCTTTAGGAATAAACCACAAAAAGTTTCAAGCCCAAATTTCCCGTAGTCATGCTCTACATGCAACACTAACAACCACAAAGGGAATGATTAGAAATTCATGTTCAATTTGAGTAAACAACCAAAACATTTTCCAATAACCTTCTAAAATCATCGGAAATATCCACAAAATGTTTCCATCTAACATTTAAAGCCTAACAGATTTAATTAAAAAAGAAAAAATCAAGACAAATTCAAAATAAAACTTCAAAAATAGAAAATAAATGGGAAAGAAAAGTTTTTTTTTTGGATTTCTAGGAGTGAGTTTTCAAGAGTGGTGTGGAACGACTGATAGAATGGATTTTGTTACCCCAAATGCATACAAATTTAGTCCAATATTGATAAATAGTTCAATAGTTATACCAGAAATGGAACTTTAGTTATGCACTACTCGCAAGAATAAACAACCAGACATGGTAGAAATTGAAAGTCATGTTAAATTTGAGAAAATAAAAAACATTGCCTCAATAACATCCTAAAATCATATGAAACAATAAAGGGTTTCAAGTTGGAATTTCCCCTACTCATGCACTGCATGCAACAATAACAAATCAAAATACTACGCATATAAAATTTAACAATTTGTAATAAAATGGATAATAAAATGGATAATAAAATGGATTTTTCCACCCGAAATGTATATAAAATTTGTCCAATTTTGTTATACAAATCAAAGTTTAATCCAAAATTAGAATTTATCAAAATACTATGCAAATAACACGAATTTCCCCTAGCCATACACTATAGGCAACAGTAACAACCACACAGGGCAGAAATGAAAATGCATGATAAATTTGAGAAAACAACCAAAAAATGCTTTAATAATACGCTAAAATCATTGGAACCAACTAAAACAATTTCAATCCCAAATTTCCCCTACTCATGAACTACATGGAAATTTATGTTAAATTTGAGTAAACAACCAAAACATTGAATCAATAACACCCTAAAATCATAGGAAACAACCACAAAAAGTGTCAAGCCAAAATTCAAAGCCTAAGTGATTTAACTGAATATGAAAAAATGAAGACAAATTCGGAATAAAACTTTAAAAATAGAAAAGAAATCGAGAAATTGGTTTGTTTTGGATTTTCATGAGGGAGTTTACGAACATAGTGTGAATCATCTGATAGAATGGATTTTTTTACCTCAAATGCATAAACAATTTGCCCAATTCTAATAAACAGTTCGAAAGTTATGCCAAATATAGAACTAATCAAAACACTACGCAAAGAGCCTGAATTTCCCATAGTTATGCACTACATGCACCAATTACAAGAAAATATCATGACAAATTCAAAATAAAACTTCAAAAATAAAAATGAAATGAAAAAATGGTTTTTTTTTAGATTTACTGGTTAGACTTTTCAGACGTAGTGAGAAAAGTCTGATAGAATGGAATTTTTTGCCCCATATGTATATAAAATTTGTTGAATTCTGATAAACAATTCAAATGCATATATATAGTTCATAAGTTATGCCAAATAAAATTTGTCTAATTTTGATACATAGTTCAAAATTTATACCAAATATATATTTTATAAACATACTATGCAAAGAGCCCAAATTTGCCCTAGTGATGTACCACAAGCAACAATAACAACCAGGCAAGGCTGACATGGAAATTCATGTTAAATTTGAGTAAACAACCAAAACTTTGGATCAATAACATGCTAAAATCATAGGAAACAACTAGAAAGGTTTCAAGCTCGAATTTCCCCTAATTAAGCATTACATGCAGTAGTAATAATCGCATCGAACATAATTGGAAATTCATGTTAAATTTGTGTAAACAATCAAACCTTTGCATTAATAACATCCTAAAATCATAGGATACAACCACAAAAAGTTTCAAGCAAAAATTCAAACCCTAACTGATTTAACTAAACAAGAAAAAATAAAGACGAATTCAAAATCAAACATAAAAATAGAAAAGAAATGGAAAAAGGGTATTTTTGGATTTTCAAGAGGGACTTTACAAACGTAGTGTGAAAAGTTTGGAAATTAATGTTCAATTTGAGTAAACAACCAAATAAGTGCAACAATAACTTGCTAATATCATAGGAAACAACCACAAAAAGTTTCAAGCCCGAATTTCCCATAGTCATGCTCTACATACAACAATAACAACCCTAGAGGGCAAAATTAGAAATTCATGTTCAATTTTTGTATCCAACCAAAACATTGCATCAATAACATCCTAAAATCATAAGAAACAACCACAAAAATTTCTTTGACCAAAATTTAAAGCCTAACTGATTTAACTGAACAAGAATAAATCAACCAAAACTATTGCATGTAGTGCATCACTATATGCAATAGTAACAACCACATAGGACGACATTGAAAATTCATCCTATATTTTAATAAAGAACTAAAACATTGTATTAATAACATACTAAAATCATAGGAAACAACCAAAAAAAGTTTCACGCCAAAATTCAAAGCGTAGCTGATTTAAATGAACAAGAAACAAATAAGACAAATTCAAAATAAAATTTCAAAGATATAAAAGTAATGCAGAAAGGGTTTTTATGAAAATACTGTGCAATGAGTCTGAATACTATGTTTCAAGCCATAATTTCTTCTAGTCATGCGTTATATACAACAATAACAACCACATAGTGCAGAATTAAAAATTCATGTTAAATTTGAGTAAACAACCAAAACTTTGCATCAATAACATCCTAAAATCAAAGGAAACAACCACAAAAAGTTTTCAGCAAAAATTAAAAGTCTGACTAATTTAATGAACAAGAAAAAATCAAGAAGAAATTAAAATCTAAGTTCAAAAATAGAATACATATGTAAAAATGGATTGTTTTTTGGATTTTCAGGAAGGAATTTTCATACGTAGTGTGAAAAGGATATTAAATGTATTTTCAAACCCCAAAATGCATATTAAATTTGTCCAATTCTGGTAAACAATTCCAAGTTTATGCCAAAATAGAATTAATCCAAATACTATGCAAAGATCCTGAATTTCCAGTAGTGATGCACTACAAGTAGCGGTAACATCCAGACAAGGCAAAAATGGATATTCATGTCAAATATTAGTCAACCACCAAAACTCTGAATTAATAACTTCCTAAAATCATATGAAACAACCACACAAACTTTCAATCCCAAATTTCCCCTAGTGATGCATTACATGCATCAGTAACAACCACACAAAGTAGAATTGAAAGTTCATTTAAATTTGAGTAAAGAACCAAAACTTTGCATTAATTACGTTCTAAAATCATAGGTAACAACTACAAAAGTTTTGAAGCCAAAATTTAAAGCCTAACTGATTTAACTGAATAATTAAAAATTCATGACAAATCGAAATAAATCATCAAAAATAGAAAATAAAAGGAGAAAAGGGTTTTTATTTTATTTTTAGGTGGGAGTTGACAAACGCAGTGTGAAATTTCTGATAGAATTTATTTTTCTACCCCAAATGCATATAAATTTTATTCGATTCTACTAAACAGTTCAAAAGTTATGCCAAAAATAGAATTTATCAAAATACTATGGCAAAGAGCCTGAATTCCCCCTAGTTATGCACTAATTGCAGCAGTAACAATGAGACATGGAAAAAATAGTAATTCATGTTAAACTTGAGTAAACAACCTCAACATTGTATCAATAACATCCTAAAGTCATAGGAAACAACCACAAAAAGTTTATAGCCCGAATTTACCCTAGTTATGCACTAAATGAAATAGTAACAACCATAGAGGGCATGGAAATTCATGTTAAATTTGAGAAAACAACCAAAACATTTTATCAATAAAATTTTAAAATCATAGGAAACAACCTCAAAGAGTTTCAGGCCAAAATTTAAAGTCTAACTTACTTATCTGAAGAAGCAAAAATCAAGATAAATTCAAAATAAAACTTCAACAATTGAAAAAATATGGAAAAAAAAAAGTTTTTTTTTGGATTTTCAGGGGGGAGTTTTCACACGTAGTGTGAAAATTCCGAGGGAATGGATTTTGCTACCCCAAATACATATATAATTTTTCCAATTCTGACAAATAGTTCAAAAGTTAGGCCAAAAATTTAATTTATTATAATACTATGCATAGATCCCGAATTTCCTCTGGTGATGCACTACATGCAACAGTAAGAATCTGACAAGGAAGAAATGGAAATTCATATTGAATTTGAGTAAACAACCAAAACATTGAATGAATAACATCCTAAAATCATAGGAAATAACAAGAAAAACTTTCAAGGCCGAATCTCCCCATGTCTTCACTATATTTAGGCAACAATAACAACCGCACATGGCATATTTGGAAATTCATGTTAAATTTGATTGAACAGTAAAAAAATTTCCATCAATAACATCCTAAAATCATATGAACCAATCACACAGTGTTTCAGGCTCAAATTCAAAGTCTAACTTATATATTAGAAGCAGAAAAATTCAAGACAGATTCAAAATAAAACTTCAATTTTCACACATAGTATGAAAATTCTGAGGGAATGGATTTTTCTTGTCCAAATACATATAAAATTTGTCTAATTCTGATAAACAATTCAAAAATTATGCCAAAAATAGAAGTTATCAAAACACTATGCAAAGAGCCCGAGTTTCCCCTCGAGATGCGCTACACGCAAGAGTAAGAATAAGACATGGTAGAAATGGTAATTCATGTTAAATTTTTGTAATCTACACAAAATTTGCATCAATAACATCCTAAAATCATACGAAAAAACCACATAAAGTTTCAAGCCAAATTTCAAATCCTAACTGATTTAAATGGACAAGAAAAAATGAAGACAAATTCAAAATAAATCTTCAAAAATAGAAAAAATGGAGAAATGGTTTTTATTTTTATTTTTATTTTCAGGAGGGAGTTTTTAGACGTAATGTGAAATGGTTGATAGAATGTATTTTTCTACCCCAAAATCATATAAACTTTGTCCAATTCTAATAAACAGTACAAAAGTTATACAAAAATTAGAATTTATCAATATACGATGCGAAGAGCCTGAATTTACCCTAGTTATACACTACTTGCAGAAGTAACAACGAGACAAGGCAAAAATGGTAATTCATGTGAAATTTGAGTGAACAACCACAAGCACAACCTAAAATGATAGGATACAACCACAAAAAGTATCAATCCCAAATTTACCCTAGTCATGCCTTAAGTGAAACAGTAACAACAATAGAGGGCATGATTGGAAATTCATGTTAAATTTGAGTAAACAACCAAAACCTTTTGTCAATAACATCCTAAAATCATAGGAAACAACCACAAATACTTTCAGGCCAAAATACAAAGTCTAACTTATTTATCAAATGAAGAAAAAGTCAAGAGAAATTCAAAGTAAAACTTCAAAAATTGAAAAGAAATGGAAAATAGGTTTTCTTTGGATTTTCAGGAGGGAGTTTACACACTTAGTGTGATAATCCCGAGGGACTGGATTTTTCTACCCCAAATACATATATAATATGGCAAATTCTGATAAAAAGTTCAGAGTTTATGCCAAAAATATAATTTATTAAAATACTATGCAAAGAGCCCAAATTTCCCCTACAGATGCACTACATGCAACAATAAGAATCAGGCATGAAAGAAATGGAAATTCATGTTAAATTTGAGTAAATAACCAAATCATTACATCAATAACATCCTAAAATCATAGAAAACAACCACAAAAGAGTTTCAGGCCAAAATTCAAAGTCTACCTTATTTATTTGAAGAAGAAAAAGTCACGAGAAATTCAAAATAATACTTCAAAAATTGAAAAGAAATGAAAAATATATTTTTTTGGATTTTCAGGAGGGAGCTTACACACATAGTGTGAAGATGCCGAGGGAATTGATTTTTCTACCTCAAATACAAATATAATTTGTCTAATTCTGATAAATAGTTCAAAGGATATGCCAAAAATATTATTTATCAAAATACTATGCCAAGAGCTCGAATTTCCCCTAGTGGTGCACTACATGCAACAGTAAGAATCAGACAGGGAAGAAATGAACATTCATGTTAAATTTAAGTTAACAACCAACTAATTGCATAAAAACATGCTAAATTAATAGGAAATATCCACAAAAACATTCAACCCCCAATCTCCCAAAGTCTTACACTACATGCAACAACAACAACCACACATGGCATAATTGGAAATTCATGTTAAATTTGAGTGAACAACCAAAAATTTGCATCAATAACATCCTAAAATCATTGGAAACAACCACCAAGTGTTTCAGGCCAAAATTCAAAGTCTAACTTAAATATCTGAAGAAGAAGAAATCAAGACAAATAAAAAATAAAACTTCAACAATTGAAAGGATATGGAATATGGGTTTTTTTTGGATATTCAGGAGAGTTCTCACACATAGTGGGAAAATTATGAGGGAATGGATTTTTCTAGACCAAATATATATAAATTTTTTCCAACTCTAATAAACAGTTCAAAAATTAAGCCAAAAATAGAAGTTATCAAAATATTATGCAAAGAGCCTGAATTTCCCCTCGTGATGCTCTACGTGCAACAGTAATAATCAGATAGGGTAAAAATGGTATTTCATGTTAAATTTGAGTAAACAACCAAAACATTCGATCAATAACATATAATGTTAGATAGAATGGATTTTTCTATCTCCAATACATATAAAATTTGTCTAATTTTCATAAAGAGTTCAAAAGTTATGCCAAAGATATAATGTATGAAAATACAATGCAAAGAACCCAAATTTCTACTAGTGATGCAATACATGCAACAATAACAACCAGACATGGTTTTATTGGAAATTCATATTAAATTTGAGTAAACAACCAAAACATTGAATCAATAAACAACCACAATAAGTTTCAATCCCCAATTTCCCCTAATCATGCTCTACATGCAACAGTAACAACCATAGAGGGAATGTTTGGAAATTCATGTTCAATATGAGTAAACAACCAAAACTTTGCATCAATAACATCTTAAAATCATAGGAAACAACCACAAGAAGATTCCAGCAAAAATTCAAAGCCAAATTAATTTAATGAAATAAGAAAAAATCAAGACAAATTCAAAATAAAACTTCAAAAATAGAAAAGAAATGGAGAAAAGTTTTTATTTTATTTTCAGGAAGGAGTTTTCTGGCATAGTGTGAAATGTTTGGTAGAATGGATATTTCTACCCCAAATGCATATTAGTTTTATCCAATTGAAATAAATAGTTCAATTGTTATGCAAAAAATAGAATTTATCAAGATACTATGCAAAGAGCCTGAATTTCCTGTAGTTATGCATTACATGCAACAATAAGAATTAGACATGGCAAAAATGGAAATTCATGTTAAATTTGGGTAAACAACCAAAACTTTGCGTCAACAACATCCTAAAATCATTAGAAACAACCACAAAAGGTTTCATGTCTGAATCTCCCCAAGTGTTCCACTACATGCAATAGTTACAACCACACATGGCATAATTGGAAATTCAACTTAAATTTGAGTAAACAACCAATACCTTGCATCAATAAAAGTATGTTTCGGAAAACATATAAGTGCGCTTGCTCCAATTTGGTTCTTTGGAAATCCAATTTTCATTCTTATTTGGGTACGACTTCCTTAGCACATCCTTGTGTCATTCAACATATGGCTCAACCTCGTCAGCATTATGTTAAACATATAAGTGCGATGACACAAATTCGGTTCCTGTTATAGTAAATATTTCATTCCTAGTAATACCTTCACCTAATGTTTTTTTCGCATAGTGTGGCTTTGGAATGCCTATCAAATCACCATCGGTAAGGTATATGGTACAAAAATCAATAGCTTCTTCAACAACATATCCCTGGACAATACAACCCTCTAGACTTGATTGGTTCTTCACATACCCTTTTAATGTCTTCATATAACGCTCAAAGGGGTACATCCATCTCATATTGGAAGGGAGACATAGATGTGTCTCTCGAACAAGATGAATGCTTGGATGTACCATTATGTTAAAAAAAGTGAGAAATACATTTCAAGCTCACACAATCCCAAAATAATTTGTCTTTACAATGTAGGTAATTTCTCAAGGTCAATCACTTTGCTACAAATCGCCTTGAAGAAGAAGCATAACTTAGTTATGGTTCCTCGAACTTTTTTAGGTAGAATTGATCGTATTCCATTAGGAAAGAAATGTTCCATAAGTACATGACAATAATGAGACTTAAGACCTTTTAACTTGAGGTCTTTCATTCATAGGAGGTTCCGAATGTTGGAAGAGTATCCCTCTGGAAGTTTAACACCATGAAGAAGTTTACAAAATTCCAATTTCTCCTTTCTCGACAAAGTCAAAGCTGCTGGAGGTAAAAATGTATGTTTTCCCTTCATCATCAACCCCAATTCCTTTATTATTCCCATACTAACCAAGTCCAACCTTGCATTTAAGCCATCTTTGGTCTTACTAAGGAGACTTTCAAACACATTACTTTCAATATGCATAACATCTAGGTTATTATTCAAATGTGACAATTTCTTATGCAAATGGTTTACCAAAGTTATTATTCAAACCCTTTAGCTTTTGAAATAATTTCTCACCCGTCAACAGCAAAGGAGCATGACCTTTTTCACCCATCTAGGATTATGATTATGATTATGATTATGATTAGGGTTAGGATTAGGGTTAGTATTAGGATTACCATTAGTATTAGGATTAGGATTAGTATTAGGATTAGGCTTAGGATTAGGATTAGGATTAGGATTAGGATTAGGATTAGGATTAGGATTAGGATTAGGATTAGGATTATGATTATGATTATGATTAGGGTTAGGATTATGGTTAGTATTAGGATTATTATTAGTATTAGGATTAGGATTAGTATTAAGATTAGGATTAGGATTATGAATAGGATTAGGATTTGGATTAGGATTAGGATTAGGATTAGGATTAGGATTAGAATTAAGATTAGGAATAGGATTAGGATTAGTATTATGATTAAGATTATGATAATGATTAGGGTTAGGATTAGTGTTAGTATTAGGATTAGGATTAGTATTAGGATTAAGATTAGGATTAGGATTAGTATTAGGATTAGGATTAGGATTAGGATTAGTATTAGGATTAGAATTGGGATTAGGAATAGGATTAGGATTAGTATTATGATTATGATTACGATTACGATTATGATTAGGGTTAGGATTAGGGTTAGTATTAGGATTAGGATTAGGATTAGTATTAGGATTAGGATT
>NC_032011.1:29502859-29505550 GCF_001865875.1 Lupinus angustifolius
GATTAGGATTAGGATTAGGATAAGGATTAGGATTAGGATTTGGATTAGGATTAGGATTACGATTATGATTATGATCATGCTTAGGGTAAGGATTATGGATAGTATTAGGATTATTATTAGTATTAGGATTAGGATTAGTATTAGGTTTAGGATTATGAATAGGATCAGGATTTGGATTAGGATTAGGATTGGAATTAGGATTAGGATTAGGATTAGAATTGGGATTAGGAATAGGATTAGGATTAGTATTATGATTATGATTATGATAATGATTATGGTTAGGATTAGTGTTAGTATTAGGATTAGGATTAGTATTAGGATCAGGATTAGGATTAGGATTACGATTAGGATTAGGATTAGGCTTTTAGGATTAGGATTATGATTATGATTAGGATTAGGATTAGTATTAGGATTAGGATTAGTATTAGGATTAGAATTGGGATTAGGAATAGGATTAGGAGTAGTATTATGATTTTCATTATGAATATGATAATGATTAGGGTTAGGATTAGTGTTAGTATTAGGATTAGGATTAGTATTAGGATTAAGATTAGGATTAGGATTAGTATTAGGATTAGGATTAGGATTAGAATTAGAATTGAGATTAGGAATAGGATTAGGATTAGTATTAGGATTAGGATTAGTATTAGGATTAGAATTGGGATTAGGAATAGGATTAGGATTAGTATTATGATTATGATTACGATTACGATTATGATTAGGGTTAGGATTAGGGTTAGTATTAGGATTAGGATTAGGATTAGGATTAGGATTAGGATTAGGATTAGGATTAGGATTAGAATTGGGATTAGGAATAGGATGAGGATTAGTATTATGATTACAATTACGATTATGATTAGGGTTAGGATGAGGGTTAGGATTAGGATTAGGATTAGGATTAGGATTAGGATTAGGATTAGTATTAGGATTAGGATTAGGATTAGGATAAGCATTAGGATTAGGATTAGGATTAGGATTAGGAGTAGTATGAGGATTTGGATTTGGATTAGGATTAGGATTAGGATTAGGATTTTGATTATGATTAGGATTAGGATTATGATTAGGATTAGGATTATGATTAGGATGAGGATTAGGATTTGGATTAGGATGAGGATGAGGATGAGGATTAAGATTAGGATTAGGATTAGGTTCAGGATATGGATCAGGATCAGGAATAGGATTAGGATAAGGATTAGGATTAGGATTAGGATTAGGATTAGGATTAGGATTAGGATTAGGATTAGGATTAGGATTAGGATTAGGATTAGAATTTGGATTAAGAATAGGATGAGGATTAGTATTATGATTATGATTACGATTATGATTAGGGTTAGTATTAGGATTAGGATCAGGATTAGGATTAGGATTAGGATTAGGACTAGGATTAGGATTAGTACTAGGATTAGGATTAGGATTAGGTTTAGGATTAGGATTAGGATTAAGATTAGGATTTGGATTTGGATTAGGATTAGGATTTGGATTATGATTATGACAAGGATTAGCATTAGGATTAGGATTTGGATTTGGATTAGGATTATGATTATGTCTAGGATCGGGATTATGATTATGTATAGGAATAGGATTTGGATTAGCAATAGGAATAGGATTCGGATTAGGATTAGGATTAAATATAGGATTTGGATTAGGATTATGATTATATCTAGGATCAGGATTATGATTATGTCTAGGATTATAATTTGGATTAGGAATAGGATTAGAATTCGGATTAGGGTTCAGGGTTTGGGGTTCAGAGTTAAGGGTTTAGGGTTTAGAATTCAGGGTTTAAGGGTTAGAGTTTAGGGTTTTGGGTTATAGGGTTTAGGGTTTAGGGTTTAGGGTTTAGGATTCAGGGTTTAAGGGTTAGAATTCAGGGTTTAGGGTTTAGGGTTAGGATTAGGACTAGGATTAGGATTAGGATTAAGATTAGGATTAGGATTAGGATTAGGATTAGGATTAGGATTAGTAGTAGGATTGGGATTGGGATTTGGATTAGGATTATGATTAGGATTAGGATTAGGATTAGGATTAGGATTAGGATAAGGATTAGGATTAGGAATAGGATTAGTATTATGTTTTGGATTAGGATTAGGTTTAGGATTACAATTACGATAAGGATTAGTATTAGTACTAGAATTTGGATTTGGATTTGGATTTGGAATAGGATTAGGATTAGGATTAGGATTAGGATTAGGATGAGGATAAGGATTAGGATTAGGATGAGGTTTTGGATCATGATCAGGATCAGGATCAGGATTAGGATTAGGATCATGATCATGATTAGGATGAGGATGAGGATGAGGATTAGGATTATGATTATGACAAGGATTAGCATTAGGATTAGGATTTAGATTAGGATTTTCATTTGGATTAGGATTATGATTATGTTTAGGATCGGGATTATGATTATGTCTAGGATTAGGATTTGGATTAGGAATAGGATTAAGATTCAGATTAGGATTAGGATTTAATATAGGATTTGGATTAGGATTATGATTATGTCTAGGATCAGGATTATGATTATGTCTAGGATTATGAATAGGATTAGGATTCAGATTAGGATTTAGGGTTTAGGGTTTAGGGTTTAGGGTTTAGGATTCAGGGTTTAAGGGTTAGAATTCAGGGTTTAGGGTTTAGGGTTAGGATTAGGACTAGGATTAGGATTAGGATTAAGATTAGGATTAGGATTAGGAT
>NC_032011.1:29505650-29509000 GCF_001865875.1 Lupinus angustifolius
AATTAGGATTAGGATTAGGATTAGGTTTAGGATTAGGATTAGGGTTAGGATTAGGATTAAGATTAGGATTAGGATTAGAATTAGGATTAGGATTAGGATTAGGTTTAGGATTAGGATTAGGGTTAGGATTAGGATTAAGATTAGGATTAGGATTAGGATACGGATTAGGATTAGGAATAGGATTAGTATTATGTTTTGGATTAGGATTAGGTTTAGGATTACAATTACGATAAGGATTAATATTAGTACTAGAATTTGGATTTGGATTTGGATTTGGAATAGGATTAGGATTAGGATTAGGATTAGGATGAGGATAAGGATTAGGATTAGGATTAGGATGAGGTTTTGGATCATGATCAGGATTAGGATTAGGATTAGGATCATGATCATGATTAGGATAAGGATCAGGATTAGGATTATGATTATGACAAGGATTAGCATTAGGATTAGGATTTAGATTAGGATTTTCATTTGGATTAGGATTATGATTATGTTTAGGATCGGGATTATGATTATGTCTAGGATTAGGATTTGGATTAGGAAAAGGATTAATATTCAGATTAGGATTAGGATTTAATATAGGATTTGGATTAGGATTATGATTATGTCTAGGATCAGGATTATGATTATGTCTAGGATTATGAATAGGATTAGGATTCAGATTAGGATTTAGGGTTTAGGGTTCAGGGTTCAGGGTTTAGGATTCAGGGTTTAAGGGTTAGAGTTTAGGGTTTAGGGTTTAGGGTTAGGATTAGGATTAGTATTAGGGTTTAGGGTTTAGGGTTTAGGATTAGGATTAGGATTATGATTATGATAAGGATTAGCATTAGGATTAGGATTAGGATTAGAATTAGGATTATGATTAGGATTTGGATTAGGATTAGGATTAGGATTAGGATTAGGATTAGGAATAGGGTTAGGATTAGGATTAGTATTAGGATTAGGATTAGGATTAGGATTAGGATTAGGATTAGGATTAGTATTAGGAATATGATTAGGATTGGGATTAGGATTTGGATTTGGGTTAGGATTTGGGTTAGGATTAGGATTAGGATTAGGATTAGGATTTGGATTAGGATTAGGATTAGGATTAGGATTAGGATTAGCATTAGGATTAGGATTAGAATTGGGATTAAGAATAGGATTAGGATTAGGATTAGGATGAGCTTTAGGATTAGAATTAGGATTAGGACTCGGATTAGGATTAGGATTTGAATTATGATTAGGTTTAGGATTAGGATTAGGATTAAGATTAGGATTGGGATTGGGATTTGGATTAGGATTAGGATTAGGATTAGGATTAGGATTAGGATTAGGATTAGGATTCGGATTAGGTTTAGGATTAGGATTAGGATTAGGATTTGGATTAGGATTAGGATTAGGATTTGGATTATGATTATGACAAGGATTAGCATTAGGATTAGGATTAGGATTTGGATTCGGATTAGGATTATGATTATATCTAGGATCGGGAATATGATTATGTATAGGAATAGGATTTGGATTAGCAATAGGAAAAGGATTCGGATTAGGATTAGGATTAAATATAGGATTTGGATTAGGATTATGATTATATCTAGGATCAGGATTATGATTATGTCTAGCATTATAATTTGGATTAGGCATAGGATTAGAATTCGGATTAGGGTTCAGGGTTTGGGGTTTGGGGTTTAGGGTTTGGGGTTTAGAATTCAGGGTTTAAGGGTTAGAGTTTAGGGTTTAGGGATAGGATTAGGACTAGGATTAGGATTAGGATTAAGATTAGGATTAGGATTAGGATTAGGATTAGGATTTGGATTAGGATTAGGATTAGGATTAGGATTAGGATTAGAATTAGGATGAGGTTTTGGATCATGATCATGATCAGGATCAGAATTAGGATTAGGATCATGATCATGATTAGGATGAGGATCAGGATTAGGATTATGATTATGACAAGGATTAGCATTAGGATTAGGATTTAGATTAGGATTTGGATTTGGATTAGGATTATGATTATGTCTAGGATCGGGATTATGATTATGTCTAGGATTAGGATTTGGATTAGGAATAGGACTAAGATTCAGATTAAGATTAGGATTTAATTTAGGATTAGGATTAGGATTATAATATTGTCTAGGACCAGGATTATGATTATGTCTAGGATTATGAATATGATTAGGATTCAGATTAGGATTTAGGGTTTAGGGTTTAGGGTTTAAAGGTTAGAGTTCAGGGTTTAGGGTTTAGGGTTTAGGGTTAGGATTATGATTAGAATTAGGGTTTAGGGTTTAGGGTTAGGATTAGGATTAGGATTAGGATTAGGATTAGGATTTGGATTTGGATTAGGATTAGGATTAGGATTATGATTATGATAAGGATTAGCATTAGGATTAGGATTCAGATTAGAATTACGATTAGGATTAGGATTAGGATCAGGATTAGGATTAGGATTAGGATTATGATTAGGAATAGGGTTAGGATTAGGATTAGGATTAGGATTAGGATTTGGATTTGGATTTCAGGATCAGGATTAGGATCAGGATCAGGATTAGGATTAGGATTAGGATTAGGATTAGGATTAGGATTTGGATTTGGATTAGGATTAGGATTAGGATTAGGATTAGGATTAGAATTAGGATTAGCATTAGGATTAGAATTGGGATTAAGAATAGGATTAGGATTAGGATTAGGATTAGGATGAGCTTTAGGATTAGGATTAGGATTAGGATTAAGATTAGGATTAGGATTAGGACTAGGAATAGGATTAGTATTATGTTTCAGATTAGGATTAGGATTAGTATTCCAACTACGATAAGGATTAGTGTTAGTACTAGGATTAGGATTTGGATTAGGATTAGGATGACGTTTAGGATCAGGATCGGGACCAGGATTAGGATTAGGATCATGATCAGGATTAGGATGAGGATTTGGATTAGGATTAGGATTAGGATAAGGATAAGGATTACGGTTATAATTATTATTAGGATTAGGATTAGGATTTGGATTAGGATTAGAATTAGGATTAGGAATAGGAATAAGATTAGGATTAGGATTAGTATTAGGATTAGGATGAGCTTCAGGATTAGGATTAGGATTAGGACTAGGATTAGGATTAGGATTCGGATTAGGATTAGGATTAGGATTAGGATTAGGATTAGGATTAGGATTAGGATTAGGGTTAGGATTAGGATTAGGATTCGTATTAGGGTTAGGATTAGGATTAAGATTAGGATTAAAATTAGGATTAGGATTAAGATTAGGATTAGGATTAGGATTAGGATTAGGATAAGAATTAGGATTAGGATTAGTATTCGGATTAGGATTAGGATAAGGAATAGGTTTAGGATTAGGATTAGGATTAGTATTAG
>NC_032011.1:29509100-29511847 GCF_001865875.1 Lupinus angustifolius
AGTATTAGGATTAGGATTAGGATAAGGATTAGGATAAGGATTAGGATTTGGATTAGGATTAGGAATAGGATTAGGAATAGGATTAGGATTATGATTAGGATTAGGAATATGATTAGGATTAGGATTATGATTAGGATTAGGAATAGGATTAGTATTATGTTTCGAATTAGGATTAGGATTAGGATTACAATTCTGATAAGGATTAGTATTAGTACTAGGATTAAGATTTGGATTTGGAATAGGATTCGGATATTAGGATTAGGATTAGGATTTGGTTTAGGATTAGGATTAGGATTAGGATTAGGAATAAGATTCGGATTAGGATTAGGATTAGGATTAGGGTTAGGATTAGGATGTGGATTTGGATTAGGATTAGGATTAGGATAAGGATTATAATTAGGATTATTATTAGGATTAGGATTAGGATTCGATTTGGATTAGAACTAGGATTAGGAATAGGATTAGGATTAGGATTAGGATTAGGATTAGGATTAGGATTAGGATTAGGATTAGGATTAGGATTAGGATTAGGATTAGGATTAGGATTAGGATTAGGATTAGGATTAGGATTAGGATTAGGATTAGGATTAGGATTAGGATTAGGATTAGGATTAGGATTAGGATTAGGATTAGGATTAGGATTAGGATTAGGATTAGGATTAGGATTAGGATTAGGATTAGGATTAGGATTAGGATTAGGATTAGGATTAGGATTAGGATTAGGATTAGGATTAGGATTAGGATTAGGATTAGGATTAGGATTAGGATTAGGATTAGGATTAGGATTAGGATTAGGATTTGGATTTGGATTAGGATTAGGATTATGATTCTGACAAGGATTAGCATTAGGATTAGGATTAGGATTTGGATTTGGATTAGGATTATGATTAGGATCAGGATTAGTACTAGGATTAGGGTTAGGATTAGGATCAGGATTAGGGTTACGATTAAGATTAGGATTAGGATTAGGATTAGTATTAGGATTAGTAGTAGGATTGGGATTGGGATTTGGATTAGGATTAGGATTAGGATTAGGATTAGGATTAGGATTAGGATTAGGATTAGGATTAGGATTAGGATTAGGATTAGGATTAGGATTAGGATTAGGATTAGTATTAGGATTAGTAGTAGGATTGATTAGGATTAGGATTAGGATTATGATTAAAATTAGGATTAGGATTTGGATTAGGATTAGGATTAGGAATAGGGTTACGATTAGGGTTAGGATTAGGATTAAGATTAGGATTAGGATTAGGATTAGGATTAGGAATAGGATTAGTATTATGTTTCGGATTATGATTAGGATTAGGATTACAATTACGATAAGGATTAGTATTAGTACTAGGATTAGGATTTGGATTTAGAATAGGATTAGGATTAGGATTAGGATAAGGGTTTGGATTAGGATTAGTAGTAGGATTGGGATTGGGATTAGGATTCGGATTAGGATTAGGATTAGGATTAGGAATATGAATAAGATTAGGATTAGGATTAGGATTAGAATTAGGATTAGGACTAGGATTAGGATTAGGATTAGTAGTAGGATTGGGATTGGGATTTTGATTAGGATTAGGATTAGGATTAGGATTAGGATTAAGATTAGGATTACGATTAGGATTAGGATTAGGATTATGGTTAGGATTAGGATTAAGATTAGGATTAGGATTAGGATTAGTATAATGTTTCGGATTAGGATTAGGATTCAGATTAGGGTTTAGGGTATAGAGTTTGGGGTTTGGGGATTCGGGTTTAGGGTTTAGGACTCAGGCTTTAAGGGTTAGAGTTTAGGGTTTAGGGTTTAGGGTTTAGGAGTATGATTAGTATTAGGATTAGGATTAGGATTGGGATTAGGATTTGGATTTGGGTTAGGATTAGGATTAGGATTACGATGAGGATGAGGATCACGATAAAGATTATGATTAGGATTAGGATTAGGATTAGGATTAGGATTAGTAATATGAATAGGATTAGGATTAGGGTTAGGATTAAGATTAGGATTAGGATTAGGATTAAGATTAGGATTAGGAATAGGATTAGGATTAGGAATAGGATTAGTATTATGTTTCGGATTAGGATTAGGATTAGGATTACAATTACGATAAGGATTAGTATTAGTACTAGGATTAAGATTTGGATTTGGAATAGGATTAGGATTAGGATTTGGATGAGGATAAGTATTAGGATTAGGATTAGGATTAGGATGAGATTTAGGATCATGATCAGGATCAGGATCAGGATTAGTATTAGGATCTTGATCAGGATTAGGATGTGGATTTGGATTAGGATTAGGATGAGGATAACGATTACGATTAGGATTATTATTAGGATTAGGATTAGGATTCGATTTGGATTAGAACTAGGATTAGGAATAGGATTAAGATTAGGATTAGGATTAGATGAGCTTTAAGATTAGGATTAGGATTAGGACTAGGATTATGATTAGTATTAGGATTAGGATTAGGATTAGGATTACGATTAGGATTAGGATTAGGATTAGGATTTGGATTTGGATTAGGATTAGGATTATGATTATGACAAGGATTAGCATTAGGATTAGGATTAGGATTTAGATTAGGATTCGGATTTGGATTAGGATTAGGATTAGGATCAGGATTAGTATTAGGATTAGGATTAGGATTAGGAATAGGGTTACGATTAAGATTAGGATTAGGATTAGGATTAGTATTAGGATTAGTAGTAGGATTGGGATTGGGATTTGGATTAGGATTAGGATTTGGATTAGGATT
>NC_032011.1:29511947-29512197 GCF_001865875.1 Lupinus angustifolius
ATTAGGATTAGGAATAGGAATAGGATTAGGATTAGGATTAGGATTAGGATTAGGATTAGGATTAGTAGTAGGATTGGAATTGGGAATAGGATTAGGATTAGGAATAGAGTTAGGATTAGGATTCGGATTAGTATTAGGATTAGGATTCGGATTAGGATTAGGATTTGGATTAGGATTAGGATAAGGATTAGGATTAGGATTAGGATTAGGATTAGGATTAGGATTAGGATTAGGATTAGGATTAGGATTT
>NC_032011.1:29512297-29517470 GCF_001865875.1 Lupinus angustifolius
CCCTGAACCCTAAACATCCCTAAATCCGCGACGAAAAATGGAGAACAACGCAAAAAGAATCACTGCAATCGGAGGTACGGATCATCCACAATCATCAAAACACTTTAACCACAAAACACTAAAACTCCTACAACACTACAACCATAAACACTTAACACCTAAACCACTAAAACCAACTAAACCCTGGACCGTGGACCGTGGACCGTGGACCGTGGACCCTGGACCCTGGACCCTGGACCCTGGACCCTGGACCCTGGACCCTGGACCCTGGACCCTGGACCCTGACCCTTGATCCCTGAACCCTGAACAGTGAACCCTAAACCTGAAACCCGAAACCTAAAACCCTAAACTTGGA
Source organism: Lupinus angustifolius (assembly GCF_001865875.1). NCBI lineage: Eukaryota > Viridiplantae > Streptophyta > Magnoliopsida > Fabales > Fabaceae > Lupinus > Lupinus angustifolius. The sequence continues at coordinate 29,512,653 of NC_032011.1, forward strand.
GCCCCAGGCCCTAACCCTAAACCCTAAATCCTAAACCCGAAATGGAAACCTGAAACCCCTAACCTTGAACCTTGAATCCTGATTAAAGTTTATTTTCATCACTTTATTTTGAATCATAACAATTCAGTCTATAAACAAGATATTGATCCAGTAGTGTGAAGTCACGCTCGAATTTTTGAGATACTTGTTGGAAAGAGAAATCATGCACCGAAAAGAAATTAGTTCATTACCTATAAAATAAAGACACTATTAATAGTTCCTACAAAAAAATAACAATCCATTTTGAGTTGTATTGGGTTGGATTACTACACCATTTTCATTCTTAAATGCATATCAAAGTTTATTTTATATTTCCTTATATATTCCAACAATTTAAAGAACTTAAATCACAATTCACCCTCAATGATACAACTTTACTAAATTGACTATATCCATACATCTATATTATCAATAACTTTTTTAATTTTGACTAATTTCCTTCCATTTCTAGATACATTTTTTTATTAATTTGGGATCACTTTTTCTATAATTAATTTAGGATTTCTTGAATCAATTTATGTTTGGTTCTCTCTCCTTTTCCAATCCTGTAATATTTTATTTTTTGTTTCTCTACCAGACTAAGGGATGGATAATTCCTATTTGGTGACATGCCCCCAAATAAGAACGTTCATCAACCTTGGCCAGCAGTTTTAGATGGATGATAAGTCATTTACCAATTCATATAAATCCATTTAAACCATATTTTAAATTATCCATATCCAAATTTTGGTGGATGAATTACAATTCATCCAATCAATTCATGACTCCATTTTCATGAATTTGACTCAATAAATATTCAATCTATTTGATTTTTTAATTGTAACTAACAACACTTTTGAAGAAAATAATTCTTTTAAAAACCACTAATACAATAAAACATTGTCAAAAATCACTTTTTTAAAAAAACTTCTAATAATCATTTTTTTGAACAACTTTTTAATTTTTTTAAGAAACATTTAACTCTACTTTCAAAAAAAAAAAATTTACATTATCCACAAGCATGATACGTTTAAATTTTGTATTAGCAAATGTTTATATATGTTGTGTATTTGAAAACAAAATATAATACTAACCCATCAACATGTCTTGTAATAGATCTTAATTTAATAAAAAAATCAAAGTGAAAATGAGAAGCACATAAGAGTTTAACTAATAAAATTAAAAACCAAAGAATACCATTGTTTCTGAATGTTTTTTGGATGGATTAGATATTCATCGAAATGGATATATCCATAGATATTCATTACATATTATGAATCGATTCAAATACATTCAGTACAAAAATTATTCATTGGATTATATTCATTTAAATCCATCAACTTTAATGGATGAAATTGTATAGATATAATTTTCTTAGATTTGAAAGGATTTTGGATTATAGAAAATTGTCACTACTTGACACAATAGAGATAAGACAATTATTGAAGTCAAACCATGAAGCCAACATTGAAGTTGGTCTCTAATGGATCTTAAATTCTGAAGTCTATAGACTTCACTTGAAAAATATTAATCTAAAAATTTAAGGAGCTTGAAAATTGAAAGTTTTTTACAGATGATAGCATGGACTCCTTAAATCTCTTTTCTTCTACTACAATCCTACTACAATTGTAAATTCTTTCCACAAACCCCACATCCTACTACTTTAATTACATTTCATAATAGCAGCCTAAATCTCAATTAATCTTTGGTTTTGGTCGCCTAGGCCTCAATACCATATAAAGGCACCCTAGAACAATAAAGAAAGCAGGCACTGTTGTCATGTCAAACACCATATGTAATTTTCTCTCTCTTGTACAGTTAATTGGATGAAGAAGGGCAATAGTTGCATTAACTTGATCAAGAAACCTGCAAGAGGGGTTGTGTTAAGGGAAAGGATCATAGTTTTCACCCAAAAAATGAAATTGCTTTGGAACATACAGTTAATAGAAAGTAATCTAGCTTCTAATAATCATTTTAAACATACCTTGGAATTGTAAATCATTTTAATTTAAGGCCTTATATAATCAGTCAAATCTATGATATTTGCACTCACCTTTAACAGACCCTAATGATCAAAGATCCACAACAGTTTTATTCTCATGGATATTAGTAGGTCCTGATTTGATTTCTTGGCACTCTAAAAAGCAGCCTTTGGTGGCTAGACTACAGCAGAACAGATGGCACGGTAGGCTTTTGGGACATGATAAGTCAGGTAAGGTTTCTGGAGGGTGGCTGTGGGTGGTGGCATATTGTTGTGACCAAGAAAAATTAAAGGATGATGGGATGCATCCAGTAATGGTACGGGGGCTGTCCACATGCGCAACAAGGCAGGCCATTGAAGATTATTAAGCAAGCTTTATACGAGAAGGCAGAGGTGAAATCAGTACTTGAGCGGGAACTACATGTCAATAGAGATAGTCTAACCACTAGAGATAGATAGAGATCAAGAAAAACTAATGGGGAAACTATTAAGGATTTGCATTACCATCTTACTTGCTTGGCCACCATTTTATTATCCCTACAGATAAGTCACAAATTTTTACTGGAGAAAAAGGTTCTGGTGGGGAACCACCTGAAATGGGCAAATAAGGTCCTTGCCAACAGGATCCCAAATAAGGACCATCTATGTGTTGCCACAGCATATCCGAGATGTCCGCTATTTAAATCCCTGCTTACAGGTTGCCCCGACAACACAAACTTTTCTATCCTAACATTTAAACTTAGCGTATCTCTAATCGCATGCTTTGTCAGTGAACACGATTTATAATAGAGCATTATGACGTCGTATGATCCATGTAGCTGACCTCATCTAGTGAAATTAATGCTTGATTGTTGTTGTATCTCTAATTCACAGCCTAGCATCCATTTATATATTTAGTGTCCAATTGCTAAACATTTGTGTGGATCTTTTAGAATAATTAGTGTATGCTGAGGTTTTATCAAAGTGATTTCTCTGCTAGTCTAGGAGAAAGATTGGTGAGCATCACAGATAATTTTTTCTTTGTTATGGTTTTACGATATTTTATTTTATCTTCTCTCATATTCTCTCTCTTCATACTTATGTTTCTTGTTCTATAAAAGAGCACATTGCAGAGTAGTTTCCAGTGCCTAACCTTTTGGATGCATCCTCCAAGGTGTTTAATAGCGTCAATGCATCAACATAACGCATTTCTCCTGTAACAGTTGATACCTGAAAATACACCATTCATGACTCGTTAATGCCCTGGACTGTTTACGAATAAAATTGTAAATCAAATAGAAGCTGTCTCACCCTTCTCCAAAGGCTAACAACATAATTGTACTTCTTTACAAGCTCGGGCTCCTGGGACTGGAAAATCTTGAAAGTTTTTCCAGCTTCATATTGTTAAGTAATCAATAACAGACAATTCATATGAGAAATAAAAGAAATGCACTACAATAAAAGGCGGCCCAGTAAACAAGGCTCCCACTAATGAGGTCTGAGAAGGGTATATGTGCAAATTTACCCCAGCAAGCAAAGAGGTTGTTTCCAAGATTTGAACTCATGACCTCTAGATAATAAGGCAAGCAACCTTACCACTGCAACGAGGCTCATCCTCAAACAAAGAATTGCAGCATTATTTAATTAAATAACAACATCCACATTAGTACTATGACCTCAATAATATCTTCAGGACATGGTAATTTCTCTACCACTAATTGGCTGCAAACTAAACAGCAAGGATACTAGTACCCTCCATTAATAGAAGATGAATGGCTGAATTAACAAGTTGTATTGATTCTTCAAGACTTGTGATGACATAACTCCGAGCAATTGAATCAGACTGGAAGCGTGAAATGTGCCAGCCTTGTGATGTAACAGAGAAAGGGTTGCATCCCACTGACCATGTCCAGTCCTGCCATGTTCAGTAATAAATCTTTAGGCACATTGGTTCAATTACATGATAATGAAGTTAAATTCAGAAAAGTGACCATTTTAGGAACCTAGGGTGCACCGTATACAAGCGTGGTAATATTTAAATCTTTGTTTTATTTTTTATTGTTTTTATAGAAACATAATTTCAATAAGACAGACGACAAAAAAGATAGGAGCATAAGATATCATCCACCAGAAAACTACAAATAGAGAAAATTACAAAGAAAGCAGCAGAAGAAAACTCAAGAGTGGAATTGCACAATGGCAGCCCAATTTCCGTAAGTCTGAAACAGCAATCCCCTTTTAAAAAAATGTGCTGAATACCAAAGAGAAGTTAAAACCTTATTCTATCCCACAACAATGAAATTCCTTGAAAAAACAGTATTCCACTCAAACTAGATGAAATGCATGATAGCACAGTTATACAAGATCTTAACCTCTTTTCTTCTAAATCCTTAAAACCGTCCAGGTTTCTAAACAGTTAGGAGACAATATTCCCCAAAGACATCAAACAGACATTTCCACATCCAATTAGCTACCAGACAATGTAGATAGTATATGCTTCCAAATAAATCCAAAAGGTAGCTCAGTTTACTACGGACCCATTTTCTGTGCATGTCACATTTGGAGATGATATTATGCAATTAATGTAAAGTTGAAAATGATGAGTACTAATATAGCATCAGAAATAGCAGGAGTTAATGACTTAATGTAGCAATGGGAACATTAGGGTCTTAGGAAATAGCTTAATTCTTGTATATTATTATTCTAACTAAATACAAGCTGCACTTATCATTTCATGTACGTGAGCATTACCATGCTTATACTGCAAATCAAGCAAGCAATTCGTAAAACACTTCCCTAATCTATACATAAGTCTTAGTTTATTGTCAAGTGTTACATTG
>NC_032011.1:29517570-29531798 GCF_001865875.1 Lupinus angustifolius
AGGAGAGTTAGTTTATTAGTCCAGTGCACAATAATTGAAATTCCTCAGTATGGGACAGATATTGAATTGCATAAGACCTAAAAATATGCATAATATAAATGGATTGGACATAAATTGTACCTCTATTGCAGTCTCATGAGCTTGACTATAAGCAAGATGAAGGGGAAGCAAGCCCGCAAGATGCTCAGCAGTAGCAGCCACTGCAGCTTTTATAGGTCGCCTTCATTGTCCAGATAAAGGATGAAATCACCAAAAAAAGTACATAAATATTTGGTAAGTGGCCTTTTATTCAATAAATAAAGGTCTTACCGCAATTGTTCAATATAAATGTTCAACTATTAAAAATGTAAGGCCTGTGATACAGATAATGATAAATCCCTTAACCTCTTGAATCTTTTAGCTCCATCATCAAGATATTTCTCCCAGGGATAATTCAATAATAACTGAATAGCATGCTTCATAAACAAGCCAGTTTAAGAAGCGAAAAATAGACCTCTGAATCTAACCTCAAGTTCAATAAAAGTGAGTGTCCATTACAATGTAGATGACTTTCCCAGGAAGAAGGCTCTGACTGAACGACTATAACCATGTCAGATAGTGCTTTTGCCTGAAAATGTTTGTCCAGTAATAATGGTTCACTGTAAATGAACCAAAAAACTGGAACCTCTAGTGTGGACCTGGAATGTGCATGTCTACCTGCATCTTTCACAAAAGATTATTATCTTAGAGTCAATTCTGAGAATATCAAGCAACAGTAATATGCTTTGGGTCAGTATATCCGTCCATGTATCTATCTATCAAAGAAAAATAGATCAGTAAGTACAAGCAAAATAGGTTTGCCCAGATCAATAACACAATAACTATACTCTAACAGAACAAAAATATGGAACGGATGAAAATAGAATAAGTAGCTTATATATATCAAAGGCGCCTTATAATAAGGACCAGAGGGAGTATTTCATTTTTTCTTCTGGTTTTCTTTCAAATTCATTAGGATTGCCCAACCTTTGATTCTTTTTCCATGTACATACAGCATTCTAAAACATGGGGGTTATGAGATTATAAAAAAGACCTTTAAGAGAACCATGGTCATTCAGCCTTTGCAACTGATACTGAAGAATTGAAGAATCCAGATAGGAACGAATTGTCTTTCTATAGGTTCCATTGACAAGTAATAGAGGGACAGCAGCTGCTCGTCTTGCAACTGAGAAGGCCATTGCTAAAGCAGGATCCTCAGACATAGGTAACCTGAAAATCTTAGTTACATGAGTAGAAAACTAGGAAAAATGCATGATTTCATGCTTTACAGAAATATGCCAAATCTGGCACATACTGAAGTGTATGAAAAGAATAAAAATCACCAATTAAATGTCTAATTAGAGGTTCAACAAAAAAAGAGAAACATATGGCCAAGAAAAGAACAGAGTTAAAATTATGACTGCATACATGTGTGGACTGAACATTGGCTTCTGAGAAGGAACCATCAACGAGGAAAGTCCTTCCATTATAGCCTTCATATCCACAGGAAGGTATTTAATATCTCTAACTTTCTGCACAAATAATTGCAAGGGCAACAACATGAATACTTCATTATTGCAAGCCTTTTCAAATGATCAAACCTACACCTTACCTCCTGTGTGATGAAAAACAACTGAAAGGATATCTTCTCATAATAATGGAAGGCACCATCAGCAACCGAAGGTGATACAATATGTCTCATAGACCCCCACAGTGTGGCACCTAGATGTGCAAGAAAAGTATCACGTGCAACTGTGTAATTTTGGAAACCCTGCACGGGCGCAAATCCATTAATGAAGCTAATATTGAGGTATAACCAGACTTTTAAAGTACATACAAATTCGTAGCCATACAATTCCTTATAAAAACAGTGACAACCAAATTGGCTTACCTCGCGTGTATCACTGAATAAATTCCAGCTCTCCATCCGCTTTAATGCCTCTATGGCCTTTTTCTTATGACTTTCATCATATTCCTCCCCTTCAAACGACTGTAACTCATTTCTTAAATCCCGCATCCTCTCATCAAGTTCTGGAATTATTATGTTACAAAAGCTATATGAAAAACTACCATAAACATCATGTGGACCATAAACCTTTTGAAGCACTGAGCTGCACATATTTGCCAGGCTTGATAATTAAAATTTCAAAAATAAACCACTAGATGTGAAATAAAATGAAAAACCAACTCCTTTTTAAAATTCAAAAAAAAAGAGGCAGCTTCATGAAAACATTTCACATGTCAGTGGATGTGAAAATAAAGCTATGGTGTAAGCTTTTCTATCCTCATAGGAAAGCAAGATTTTATAAGAAATGAGTTGAAACAATTTTTTAATGAAATAAGAAAAGGCAGTAGACATATTTCAAGTTCAATTCACAAAACAAAGCCCAAAAGCTAAAACGCAGTGTCATTACCTTCGCAAAGAGCAAGCTTAACTTTCCTTCCCTTGCAATGTTTGAAGGCAAAAAGCTCATATATGTCGATCTCAGCTAAAAGAATATCAATAGCCTGGTGATCTGTCTGCAACATTGAAATCACAATTGAAACTTCAATAAAAATTTAGTGGGGGAGGGGGGACTAAAACAAGTGAGAGGCTTATATTCCTCTCAACATCCTAGTTTACATTCCAACAACGCTGAAACCTAACAACACAACATAAAAGTCATGTCAACATGATCTTTATTTCTATCACAAAATGTTCCTCATCCTCAATTATTTCTCTTGAGCCATAAATTGTAAGACATGGAAGGAATTATTTTCCAGTTTCCGACCACATATAACTGTGTGCAGTAACCTAACTCCTACCGAAAAGAACCCAATAAAATCCATAAATCAAGTATTAAAATAAAAATAGAAGCAGCTCCCATAAATTCCATGGACTATAATTTTTTTATAGACAGTGCATGATTAAGGATTCTGACAGGTGCTCGCTGTTGCTAAAAGTGCAACTCGTTGAAACCCTGTTCTTAGAAGCACAAAATGGACTATGCAAATATTATTAGATCAGACATATGATGCATACATTACCAAATACAGCAAATTTCTCCTGAATAGCATCTTGTAGTCGGTCTTCAGCTTCTTCTTCTGAAATTTCTGCAACCAGCAAGGAGAAAACAATGACAATAGAAGAAATAAAAATACGGGTCATGACTTATAAACCATGCAAGACGAACCAAATAAATTAGATTCACCTTTGCTAACCAACATAAGCATTTTATGGACCATATTTATTAATTGGAGAACTTAATTCATTAGATTACTGAATTGAACATGAAATACTACATCAAAGAGGTTGCCTAAATTAGAAATATAAAATCATTTACATGCATTAACCCAACACCTTTTTTGGTTATAAAAGGAACCACATTAAACGACAAAAGGGTTGCAAAGATAATGGAAGAAAAAGAAAACAAAGAAGAGTGCACAAACACACATGCACAAGAATGCACAAACACACATGAACACTACCTGAAGTTGGACCGATTGTCTTTTCAACATTTGGTAAACTTGCTTCTGTGCGCACACCTTCTCCACCAACAGCAGGTCCCCATGAAAAAGGACCTGCACTTAAATCAATAAATGCCCATCTGGTACAAACATGAATAGATATGAAAAAGAAATAAAGAAATATGCATGCTTTAAAATTTAGCAATGCAAGAGTGAAATTGACCTGTCCTTTCCAATCCATGTGTCTGTGAGACATTCTTCTTGAAGACCACTGTAGTCCCCAGACTTCAATACTCTTTCCAAAAGGAGCTTAATGTCTTGATCCTTCCCTTTCAGTAACTTGAAATACACGGGAAAATAAAGATGTGTGTGAAAGAAAAGTGGGCTGAAAATCTTATAGTATACAATTTCTTTCATCTGGAAAGTTATCTGTTAAGTATATATATACCTGTAAAGCTTTGGCCTCAATGATATCAACTGTATCTTTCCCTTGATTCGGCCTTCCGAATTTTTCTAGTGTATCAAGCCAAATATTATACCAGTCCACCTGAAATTATGATTGTACAAAAAAGCTGTAAACAGAGAAAACAAAGAGAGAGAAGAGAGAAACAGAAAAAAGAAATTGTAATTGATATTATGATTTCATCATTACATGATTACCAAGGGAAGTCGAGTATATATAGTACAAGTGTATTATAGGAATTTGGTTGTGGATAGAGACGATTCGACCCTGTAAACTCTTGAAATGTTATGGCCAAACTTCTGTATTATGCTTCAGGGCTAGACCTAGAGATTGTGTTTTGCTTCTAACACCACCAAGAAAGAGACAAGCCCCTGAGACAGACATTCGATCATGTAAACCTGAGGCCCAATCAACATCACAAAAGACTTTGGTAAAGGAACTGATGTAGAGACAGGCTTCAGAGCAAGATCATAGGCAGCAGTACATAGGAGGTATCTTAGTATCCTTTTAAGAGCATACCAGTGTTCTTGTAAAGGCTAACATAGGAATGATGAGTGTGAAATTATGTTACATTTGCATTGCATTTAACTTGCATTTTAGGACATAATTAGGACTTTAGGATTGCTTTTAGCTTTTATTTCCCTTTGTTCGGGTTGAGCGGGTGTTTTTTGACTATGTTGTGCAGTTTGGATGGATTAAAGTCAAAAAGAGTAGAAATTGGGTGCAAGAAGATGAAATTTAGTATTAAGGCTATGCGAAGACCAATTGAAGGGCCAAAAGAAGTCATAGATGTTATATTATATTCCTATTTTTTAGATTTGTTTTGTTGGGCTTAGCCCAATATTTTGTAATTAGGATAAATAAGGGTTCTCCTTCAAGGATGAAAAAACACCTCACTTTACATTACAATTCTCTAATTTAAAATTTGGTATTCTCTTCTCTATCATGAGTGAGTAATTCCCTTTGTTTCTAGGATTGGGGCTATGCCCTTTTACATTCAATAAATATTTGTTCTTGCTTTTATTTCATTGAGTGTTGTGATTTGAATCATTAAATTGAATTTTATTTGTGTGAGTTGTCTGGCCAACACTTTACACTTGTTCTTACTTCTATCTAACCATTCAGTTATTCAAACTAGAATCCTAATTCACGAGAGTAGTATTAGGATTCTCGGGGGTTTCTGGAATTCACATTGGGTTGCTACGAAGCGATTGGATTGAAAGACTCAAGTAAAGGATTTGATTGATAACTGTACCATGAGAGTAGGTGCGACTTCAATTGAGTACACGCATCGGAACTCGAGAGAGCATGACACATATCAAAGAGCAATTCACCCTCATAACTTAAAGCTCATGAAAATGAGCAAAACAAGGAATTGCGAGTGTAAAGGCGGTAACCCTTATCCTGGGAACTCTTCCTAAATTATATTTCAATCCCTTTTTACTATTTTTATAATTATTCTTGTCAAATGTTCAATTGTTCTAAACTCACTTTTAATTCTTATTTGAGTTAGGGATAATTAATTGTTATAATTAAAGGAGTTTTTCAGTCCTCGTGGGATCGATATTTTATTACTTGACGACATAATCGTGCACTTGCGATTTGCCCTATCAAGGAACTGACAAACTTTATTGACACTGAAAGCAATGTCTGGCCTAGTACCTATAGGATAATGTAGAGCACTAACAATAGATCTATAAAGAGTAGGATTTTCAAAAACAGCATTATCTTTCTTAGTCAACAGACAAGTGTTGGCCATAGGAGTAGAAATCGACTTGGCAAAGTTCATGTGAGCACTATCTCATAATACTTCAAATTATATTTCAGAGATTCTAAAGGATACTTATATAGAGAGAATATTTTAAATTGTCATGATTATATCTTTAGATTTGTTTTAGAGTATCATATAAGATCTATTAGGATTGAGTTTATCTTATCTTGTACAATTTGTTTCCTTTATGTATTTAGGAGTCTAGTATAAGTGAAAATTGGAGTTAGCATTGTATCTTTTGAATAACATCATTTACAAAGTATCAACATGGTATTAGAGTTATATCATCCTTTGCGACAAGTCACGTCACTATTCCGCTACCGAGTTCCCAAAAAATTCAGAATTCTGATTAATTGTCTCTCTTCAAGATCTTAGTGTGGTTGTTTGGCTCTCTTGATTTGTGTCATCTTCTTGTGTTTGGCACTCATATCGGATATTATTTGGTCATGCTCTAGTATTCACATCTTCTCTTGTGTTTGCGATACCAATCTTCTCTTAGTAATTGATTATACCGGTGATTTCTCTTCTCGCCAATGAATAATGATCATTTCAATGGTGCCTTTTCTCTCATTGATGAATCATATTAGTATTGACTTCTTTTCAATGGTGACTTACGTTGGTTATGAGTTATGACTTACAATGGCCCCATAATTGCCTCAGGCGCACTGGCCCAGCCTTGTCCATATGTATTAGCCATGTCTTTGTCTCAGATGCATTGGCCTCATCTTTGCCCCATATGCATTGGCATTGTCTTTGTCCCATATGCATTGGCATTGTCTTTGTCCCAGATGGATTAGTCCTGTCATTATCCAAGATGCACGGGCCTCGTCATTGCCCAAGATGCATTCGCCCCGTCATTGTCCAAGAAGTAGTGGCCTCGTCTCTATCCTAGAAGAGAATGTCAATCATAATTTCAAAGATTTTGGGTGCTAACTATTAAGAAAAAAATTATATATTTTCATGTAAGAAGCTTAAAGCTAAGCTTTACCTTGAGGGGGAGTGTTAGATTATATGAAAGTATCTAAGGACATCTTAAATTATCTACTTAGATATAGAAAATATCTTCAATTATCGTTATTATATCTTAGATTTGTTTAGACTATCTTAGAAGATCTCTTAGGATTGAGATTACTTTATCTTATCTTGCGTGATTTGTTTCCTTATTTATTCTGGAGTTCAGTATTAGTATAAACCGGGGTTAGTGTTATGTCCTTTGTATAAAATCATCACTCACAATAGCATCAATACAATTTACTATTTTGAGCATTCTTTTTTCTCATTTTATACCTAAACCCTATATTTCAACACCCACTAACACCATGTGGCTTACTTATGGGGTGGAAAAGAAACCAAGGACCAAGTTCCCAAGTCCATTAACGCATCATACTCAACCTGCATGGCTTGCTTCGACCGAGAAGAATTAGGAAGAGGTGTCAGAAGGAAAGAAAGAATTTGAGGAAGAAACTGGAAGAATGGTAGGATTATTAAAAGGAAGAGTGCTAAGAAATATGAGTGACAATGATGAGAGAGAAGGACTAAAGTCAGAAGCATTTGAAAGTTGAAACAGACGAAGAGGACTTAGATTCTTTAGGAGTAAAGTGAAACACAAGTTCATTGAAAAGTACATCTTTTGAGTTGTACAATCTCCCTTCTTTGGAAAGACATTTGTAACCCTTATGTATTGGTATACTCCAGAAAAGTAAATTCAGAAGACCTGAATTCAAGTTTGTGCTTGTTGTAGGGTCTTAAATGAGGGTAACAAGCACAACCAAAGACCTTGAGATTGGTATAATCAGTTGCAGTACCAAAAAGTAAAAAATGAGGAGATTTATGTTGTAGGGTGGGAGAATGGGTCTGTTAATGAGACACACAGCAGTGGTGAAAGCATGCTCCCAGTAAGACAAGTAAAAATGCATGAGCAATTAAGGTAAGTCATGTTTCTACATGGACATGAGATTCTATGTAGAATACCCAAAGACTTAAGAAAATAATTGAAGGATCTAAATTCACCATCCCAATCACTTTCAACAGCATTGTCAGTTTTATAAAGTGGGTATGAACCATTTGTAGAAAGTGTTTAAAACTAGAGATTTTCTTATGTTTGTTTGAGCAAATAGATCCATGTGTGTCTAGTATGAGCATCTACTATGGAAACACAGTATCTAAAGCCTGACAGAGAATGAATGGGAGCAGGGCCCCACAAATCCATGTAAATAAGTTCTAATGAAGAATGATCAACACTAGTAGGAGGTGAGCATGTAATCTGTTTTTCCCATAGAGCAAGCAGAGCAAATATCAAAAGAATTCAGGGAATAAACCAGAGGAATATTAGGATTATTATAAGCATAGGCCTTCACTTCCTTGTCACCAATGTTGACTGTCATTGCATACTGAGTGTGTGAAGGAACATGAATTGGGCCAAGCCCAATAGCACGAGGATGAGCTTATCGAAAGGCATGAATTGTACCAGTAGTAGTAGGTCTAGTGTAGTTCCCATAAGATGGACCAAGCTAATGTGGCTCATAAGACAGAGTGACAGAAGGTATACTGGTGGACCAAACTGTGAGTTTACTGGAATCCCCCAAAAGCAAATTGGTAACCAAGGAGCATAGTACCAAGTTGCCTAAGTAATTATCGAAGCAATTACGAAACTAAGTACATGTGAGATTGAAAAAATAATTGTCTCTACCACTACGGCCACCGTAACCATCACAGCGTCCTCCACGAGCTCCACGATTCGTCATACCCATTATAACTATCATAGGACAGTGGAAAAACTAAACGAGAAGGATTCTACGAATACGGAGGTAAAAACGAAATAGGATGCGACAGAGACAAGTGCAAAACCCGATGTGATGGAGGCGTTGCTGCAATATTTGCAAATAGAGCATTTAAAATCCTTTTGTGACGATACTTCTCAAGACGAACTTCATGCGTGAATAAGAACGATAGAGTGAATTGTTGGAGGCTCAAGTTGGCTTTCAACATAGATAATCATGGGTTGAAATTACTTCATCTTGTTCCTCCCACCGTAAGATATATTCACACAATTTATGAGATGATCATCATCAATAAGAAATTGAGGAGGAATCTCAGTGACACAAACGAAAAAAGAGGCACAGTTCAAGGTAAGAATCTGTTAGGAAGATATTGAGTGAAGAGAATTAATTTCTAAGGAAGTTAAGAGAATTTACTGGATATTCATATTTCATTCATTTTTCCCCTTTGGATTTCTTACATTGCTTATAAAGAAGAAGGTAAATTAACAACTGATCACAGCCATACAAGTGGATGGATCACACAAAGGAGATATTTGTTATCCTAACAGAATTATTCCCCTATTTTATCATTTCATAATAAAATCCTTGTGCCAGCTTGGAGTAGCCTTTGTGCGTTTGGGCTTGCTTATTGAGGCCCTATCATTGCCCAACCCTGCCACATTAACCTTGTCCTCAAGGTTTAAATTATTGCATGTTGTTTGGGCTGGATCCGGTCCAGAGCGGAGAGACCCTTTTGGAGAGAAGTTGGCACGTGATTTTGGGCGGTGATTAGGGCAAGCTGGCCTTGCATGAATGTGACCTTGGGGGGCACGTGGCTCATTAATAGCCTCATCCAACGGCTCCTTTTGATCTTTCCCATGTGAAGACTGAATTGATGGCAGTGTATGGGAAACTGTGTGGCCAGCTGTAACTTTGAAATCCGAGGGCAAGGAAGAACCACGGTACAAACACCCGTGTGGATCCCACGGTCCAGATTGAGGAGCAGGTTTTGGCACAGATGTGTAGTTGTCCAAGGAACACGGTTCCTAGTTTTCAATTAATGTCTTGTTTCTCAACTCTTTTGCTTTTGAAGACTTATCTGGACACCCATCCTTTTGTTGGTTATGGGAAACACCTTCCGTCTCCTGAATATTGTTTCCTTCGTGGGTGACCCTTGGTGGTTCTGTATGAACAATAACCCTAGTGGTCTGTGCGTCGTCCCCCTTTTGTGCTTTGAATGACCCTTGGTGGTTCTTGGTGGGTGACCCTTGCGGGTTAACCATACGGCGCGGTGTCGCCTCTGTTGTTGGTTGGTTCTCTTCAGCGTCATGGAGGGAGTCTATGGACGGTGGTATTGGAACAGTAGAGGACAGTGGATCACCGTAAAACCGTCGAAGCAAGGAGACGTGGAAGATGGGGTGGATCCTCGTTGATGGTGGTAGCGCGAGTTCATACGCTACAGCTCCGATGCGACGGTTGATCTGGTATGGGCCATAGAACCGAGGAGCCAATTTCTGGCATTGCCGCCAAGCCACCGTGACCTGACGATATGGGTGGAGCTTTAGAAGAACCCAGTCGCCGGTTTGGAAGGTAATATCCTGTCGCCCTTTTTCTGTTTGAGCTATCATCCTTAGCCTTGCTCTCATTAGATTGTGTTTTATTGTAGTCAACAACCTGGATCTGGACTGCAAGAGATCCCTTGCCGGAGTGGGTTGGTCAACATTACTCACAAAACTCCGTAAGGTGGGGGGAGGCCTCCCATAAAGTGCTTCGAAGGGTGAAAATCCCGTGGAAGAATGTTTGGAGGAGTTATACCAGTACTCTGCTAACGGAAGGTGGCGGAACCATTTGGTCGGTTGAGAGCCGGTAAAGCACCGTAGGTAAGTCTGAATGCAACGGTTCACCACCTCGGTTTGACCATCTTTTTCTGGATGGTAGGCCGAACTAAAACAGAGTTTAGTGCCCAGAAGCCGAAAAAATTCTTTCCAGAAGGAGCTTACAAAGATCTTGTCCTTGTCGGAAACAATGGAACGCGGAACCCCATGAAGTCGAACGACTTCGGTTAAGAAACGGTGAGCCAGTGACTCGGCTGTGAACTTTGTAGGGAGGCCGATGAAATGGGCGTATTTTGAGAGCCGATCTACAACTACCCATATCACCGTGTGGCCGTGAGACAGTGGTAAGCTTGTAATAAAGTCCATAGAAAGATCTTCCCAAACAGCCTCTGGTATTTTGAGGGGCTGAAGCAACCCATTTGGCTTTAATGGTGAATATTTGTTGTGTTGACAGGTAATGCAGTGTTTGATGAAATGTTTGGCGTCCCTGTATAAGCCCGGCCAGTAACAAGATGTTGCAATACGAGCCATTGTTGGTTTCAAACCTGAATGACCGGCTGCCGGTGAAGAATGGAACTCGGACAGAATGCGTTCGCGTAAATTTGGCATATCAGGTATGTAGATTCTCTTGTCATACATTAAGATGCCCTGTGAGAAGGTAAATTTCTTTTGCATATGCAAATCTGACTCACTTTTTTTAACCAATGTGCTACCTGTGGGGCTGATGTAATATGCGCGTAACTGTTCGAGGATGGCCGGAATCGGAGAGGACAGCAATGTCAGAACAGCTACGTCATCAAGTCTTCGGGACAAGGCATCGGCCACTCGGTTGGAGGTACCAATTCTGTATCTGATCTCATATTGAAACCCTATTAATTTAACTGCCCATTTTTGTTGTTCTGGGGTATGCAAACCCTGAGTCATAAGATGTTTGAGGCTTTGTTGATCTGTTAAAATAATAAATTTGTGCCCGATTAAATACTGACGTCACTTCTTAAATGCTTCTGTTACAGCGAACATCTCACAGACGTAGGCGGATGCGAGCTGCATGCGGGGCACCATCTTCTTGCTAAAATAGGCTATTGGTCGTCCAGATTGGGAAAGAACAGCGCCAATGGTGACCGCTGAGGCATCAGTCTCGACTTCAAATGTATCGGAGAAGTCGAGCAACCATAGAACAGGAGTTTTAGTCATTGCTGTTTTTAAAGTTGTAAAGGCCTGCTGAGCCGCTGTAGTCCATGTAAATTTATTTTGTTTAAGAAGATCGGTGAGGGGAGCGGCGTGTGTGGCGTAGTGTTGAACGAATTTTCTGTAGAAGTCGGTGAGCCCTAAGAAACCTCTGAGAGCCGTGAGTGAACGAGGTTGTGGCCATTCAACCATAGCCTGTATTTTATCCGGATCTGGTTCAACGCCAGATGCGGAAATCACATGTCCCAAATAACTCACTGAAGTAACCCCAAAATGACATTTAGATAACTTGGCATAAAACTGGTTAGAGGCTAATAAGTGTAACACAGTTTGTAAATGTAACATGTGATCACTCAAACACTTGCTATAAATCAAAATATCATCAAAGAAAACTAAGACAAACCGGCGCAAGTGTGGCCTAAGCAGATCGTTCATGGCCGCTTGAAATGTGGACGGGGCATTTGTAAGCCCGAAGGGCATAACTAGAAACTCGTAGTGGTCATCAAACGTCCGAAAGGCCGTTTTATGAGTGTCTGCTGGAGCGACTCTGATTTGATGGTACCCGGATCACAAATCGATCTTAGAAAAAATGGACGCCCCCCCTAACTCATCAATAGTGGGAATGGGAAAACGGTCAGGTACCGTAATGGCATTCAGGGCCCGGTAATCCACACAGAAACGCGATGTTCCATCTTTTTTTCGAACCAACAGAACTGGGGACGAAAAGGGACTATTACTGGGAGTAACAATGCCTGCTTGTAACATGTCATTTAGCATAGTGGTCATGATGTGTTTTTGAGTATGAGGGTAGCGGTAAGGTCTACAATTGATTGGGGTAGCAGAGGGAAGGAGAGGAATGTGATGGTCGTGAGGACGGGAGGGGGGTAGTGTAGTGGGTGTTTGAAAAATTGTGTTATGAGCGTCTAGAATTTGTTGTAGGTGGGGATGAGGGATGTGGTGGGCCTGTGAGGGAGGTGGGGTGGGTGAGATAGGAAGAATGGTAATTGCGTGAAAAGTAGAAATACTGTCAGTATGTAGAAGGCGAGAAAGTTGGTGGAAAGTGGAAGGTTGTAGAGTGTAGGAATTGTCACCCGTGAGCATGATTGTAGAGTCCCCTACTGAAAACTTCATTGATGGAACAGAAAAGTCTGAAATTATGGGTCCCAAAGTCCGAAGCCACTCAATGCCCAGGACGACATCAGCCCCTTTAATTGGGAGTAAGTAGAATGGTATCAAGAATTCCCGACCTTGTAGGGAAATAGGTGTTTGTTCACATAGCCCACTGCAAAATATGTGCGTCCCATTACCCACCATCACTGGAAACTGGGGTGTAGGGGTGATCTTGAGGTTTAAGAAAGATGCAATCCTTGGTTGGAGGATATTATGTGAACTTCCCGTATCAACCAAAACTGTAACTGAATGTCCATGAATATAGCCTGAAAATTTGAGTCTTTGGAGATAGGTTACTTCCTAGAGCCTGATTTGAAATCTGAAAATGAATGAGATCTTCCTGAACTTGTTCATGATCTGTCTCTGCAAGACCCACTACGTCCGCCACAGGATCTACCTCATCAGGAAGGGAAAGATCCGGAGTTGGGTCCTCCAACATTAGGAGAAACTTTTTAGGTTGACACCTATGGCCTGGGATGAACTTTTCGTCACAATGATAACACAACCCTTGAGCTCTGCGATCCTGCATTTGAGCCAAGGACATCTTGCGGATAGGCAAGGCAGACCCAGTCGAGGTGCTTATAGCAGACGTGGGGGTTTTGGAAGGAAACGATGGAGAATTAAAAGCGACCCTAGGGAATTTAGCAGTGTGGCGGTTGCTGTCGTGGACTTTGTCCTCCACTAGTTTAGCGAGTCCTAAAGCGTCCGAAATTGAGGAAGGACGGAGAACTGCTAATTCACGCCGAATTTCTGGAAAAAGGCCGGAGATGAAGCAGTTAAGTATTATTTCTGGGGACAACCCCCAAATTCTGTTACACTGTTTCTCAAACTGTTTTTGATAATCAGCCACCGATCCGTGTTGTTTAAGTTTGAAAAGTTCTGCTTGGTGATTAGCATAGGCAGAAGGACCAAAACGTGTTTCCAATGCTCTAGTGAATGAATGCCAATCAGTGAGTAAGGAGTTGTCAAACATCCACTTGAACCAGCTTAATGCGTCCCCTTGCATATAGAAGGCGATCATAGGTAATCGCTGTTCCGGGGGAACCTGATAAAATAGAAAGAATTGTTCGGCTTGGAAAATCCAAGTAAGGGGATCAGAACCATTAAATGGGAGAAGTTGGAGTTTGGGTGGGCGAGGCGGTGGGTTTGGGCCGTGAGGTTGCTGAGGGTAAGGGGCAGGTATCGTGGGGTAAGGATGTGGTGGAATAGGGTGGGTAGGTGGGTGTGGTGTATGAGGCCGTTGGAAGGGTGGGGACGGTGAGGGTAATGGGCCGTTAGGGCCAGGGGAAAGAGTAGGTGGTTGCTGGCCATTGTGAGATAGATGAGAAGAAGAAGGGTGTGTAGGAGAAGGAAGTAGAGGATTTGTGGGAAAAGTAGGAGCAAACCGAATTTCCGCAAGGCGGTCCGTGATGTTATGGAGCACCGTTGTAATGACAGCATGACGGGCGTCTTGGAGCTCCTGATTTTCCTTTAATTTTTCTACCAGAATCTGTGTGACAGATTCATCTGGGTCCTTTTGGGAATTTTTGGGAGGCATGAGAAGAAATGAAAGCACCAAAATGTTAGGAAGATATTGA
>NC_032011.1:29531898-29540054 GCF_001865875.1 Lupinus angustifolius
ACTGATCACAGCCATACAAGTGGATGGATCACACAGAGGAGATATTTGTTATCCTAACAAAATTATTCCCCTATTTTATCATTTCATAATAAAATCCTTGTGCCAGCCTGGAGTAGCCTTTGTGCGTTTGGGCTTG
Organism: Lupinus angustifolius; assembly: GCF_001865875.1. NCBI lineage: Eukaryota > Viridiplantae > Streptophyta > Magnoliopsida > Fabales > Fabaceae > Lupinus > Lupinus angustifolius. The sequence goes on from NC_032011.1 coordinate 29,532,035, forward strand.
CTTATTGAGGCCCTATCAGAATCACGTTCATGAAGTGTTGCTAAACTAAGAAATTCTTCTCTGTCAACTTCATGGTTGAAAGCGGAAGATTGAGTGGTGTAGGAACTGCTTGAAGCGGCATCAGAAAAACAAAGATTGGTGGTGCAGAACAAGGAGGGGTCCCAAATTGATCGGTGTTGGTGTTGGCCATGGTTGTGTGATGCCATGCAAACAAATAAAACAAGAGAGAGAGAAGACAGGAACAGAAATTGTTTTCTGTATATTGATATTATGGTTCCATCATTGCATGATTACAAAGAAAAGTCAAGTATATGTGATACAAGTGTATTATAACTGTACAATTGTCAATAGCTGACACTTATAACTACCTCTATCTACACTTAACTAACTCTTTTACATTAAGCAAGACAACATATCTAATAAATCAAACATTTCATACAAATTTACACCTCTATCATGAATTCCAGAAAACTCACCAGACCTATAATATAAGTCAACCAACAATTATAACAGAAAATGAATAACAGAAGTATATCAGATATAACTGTTAATAACTGTCTCTAACACCTTTATATTTAACTACAGTTGTCAAATATTAACTATCTGATAGAGTTTTTTTCTTTTCGTAACAGACTTGGTTCCCAATCCCCTTATCTCACCCTTCCATATTCTGCTATTGACTTATATTTGCTAGCATAAATCAACTGCAGAATAGGTAGAAGCACCAACTAGTTGTATTGATGTATCAGTTGGGATTGACATGCCAATTTCATAAGCTTATGTGATCATGTGAAAGATTTTAAGAGTGCTTATGATTCAGAATAAACACTTATAAACAAATAGTGCAAAGGAAAGAAATACTTACAACGTCAGAGTCCTCAGCTCTTGTCCATGCAAACTTCATCATTGGATGCTTTACATATAATGGACGCTGAGTCTTGGAAAGAGCTGCAAAACAATGTAAATGAATGCATGGTTAAAAGAAATACCAAATGAATAAAGTCTTCCAACATCAACTAAGGAAGAAAACCAGGAGAAAGAGAAAATTGAAAAAACATCTAGCTTATTAAGATAGGCTTCATGTGTAGAAAGAAAACAAATGTGGCAATTGTGATAATGAATTTTTTATGTGCAACTTTGGACATTTTGAGGACATGATCTCATTGAACTTATATTTTCCTCAGTTACGAAATTCATACCAATAATATTTTCAGAAATGCCCTCCGCCTGAAGAAGTTTCGTTTGCAAACTCTTATTCTGCAAGATACAGCTGTTGTTAGTGCTGGAAATTAGACATCATTAGAACAGAGAGAACTCTAACAATTAGTTTTTCTGAGCAAATTGGCCATACACAATTGCAGAAGAACGACAAGCATAGCATAACACACATTTTATGAATGGAGCAATCATATCACATTTTGAAAGTAACTATTAAGAAGAAAAAGGTGTGTAGTTTCATACCTCCTTTAGCAAGTTTATCTCGGGCTGGGATAAACCTCTCCTAAAATATGTTGCAAATATATGAAAATCAGAAGAACTGAACTAAATATACACATAAACAAAAAATACAGAATCAAAATGACTAAACCAGATTTTAATAACTTAATCACAATATGAAACAAATCGGACTCAAAACATGTATAAAATTGACAGATATGAAAACGAAAAATGTTATTACGGAAGTATACATACTTACTACAGTAGCCTGAAAATTTTTACACACTATCCTCATTAACAGTTTATTCTGACTAAGAACAGTTTATTCTGACTAAGAACAGCTTATTCTTATCAACTCAAGAGGCTTGGCTTCCCTATAGTTGTTAAAACTCTTCGGCAGTAAGCTGCATTTGCTGTCCTTTGGTGACTATGGTTGGAAATGGATGTCAGAATCTTCAAGCAAACCTCTTCATCCATAAATAACATTTGGGGCAGGAGCCATTTTATTAGCTTGTTTGTGGGGTTCAGCCCATGGTTTCTTTAGAGGTATAAAGTATAAACTCACTTGAATTGTCTTGAAGTTGTAGGAATAAGGCACTTTGCAATGAAGTTTAGTGTCCCATAAAGTCTACCTCAACCAATCAAACAGGACTTCAGTCATAATCGTGCACTCGAACAAATAACCCCGGTATATTAAATTAGAATCCTCACTCTCTCTTTCTCAGTGTGCCACATGAAATTTTTTAAATGAGTGATTGCATTCCTAAATTTGCTTACTTATTTTTTCCATTCAATTAATAGTTATTAATACCAAATTCACAAATCCTGAACTTATTTCCATTTAATCATTTCCTTTTAAAGGCTAAGATTTCTAAAAGAAAATTATCAACTCTTATATACTAAAATTAGAGTATAATCTTTCAACAGTGATTTAATATCTAAGGTTGCTCTCATTTATAGAATGACACGCGTAATTCTTAATTTCTCTTTTTAATATTAATAAATTTTTAAATTACTTATGCATATCTTCTTTTTTAATTTGAATATTTTCTCTTGTAATTTATATTTCTAAAAAAGTTACTTAAATTAATTATGTAAAAATGATTTTAAATTTAATAATTTATATATTATTTTGTGATATAAAAATACCTGTGCACAGGATATGGCAGGTATAATGCAATTAAAAACTAGAATTATATGCATAAAACAAATATATATCAAGTAAATTACGACATTTAACAAAATACTAACCGATATCCATATTTAGGCCTCTTCTCACCATGCTTGGGATTCAAAATGAAAATATTATATGCATTTTCAAGTTGTAGGTATTCAACCAGACTAGCCAAAAGAGCATCCATCATGTCAACGTCTACTTGCCAACCACCAACGCTATCTCTGCAAAGAAGATTATTGCAAATTTGGAAGAATATGAGAAAGTGTGAAATGCAGAAGACAAATAAAAGAAGCAATATTATGTTTCCAAACATGTAGAGAGAGAAAAGAAGTTACAACCATTACAATTGAAACCCATCTGCAAGCTTCAAAGATTCATTTTTAATTCAATTGTTACTGAAAACCATTTGTAATCAGCAAAGATTCAAATTGATTGTGACAAGCTTACAAGCGAATGTAATGCTACATACGCTAATAAATGTTAGCAACAATGTTGTAAGATGAACTTTAATGGCTCTACTTCCCCTAATCTAAATGAATAAAAGATTAAGCATAATTTACCCGCTGCCAACTGGATCATCCTTGCGACCAAATACATTTATCGCATGCTCAAATATGGAAATAACCTTTTCTCCCATTTCAATAGCATGGACAGAAAAGCTGCACAAGAGAGTGCCCACCATCAAAACAAGAAATGATAACACAACTTTCTCACTGAAAGAAAACTTAAATAATAAACAAGGACAAAATTTAGAGCGGGGATCCACTTACTCCAAGAGTAAGTGGAAAAAACATACTTCACATCTTAGCCATTCATTCTAGGGAAATCTAATGGTTTACATCTACTCACTAATTCAAACCATTTGGATTTTTCTAGAATGGATAACAAAGATGTGGAGTAAGTTTTTTCCACTTAACTCTTGGAGTAAGTGGATCCCTTCTCAAAAATTTATATCAGATATGTGGTGGAGGTTCCACATCATATACCTTCAACCAAGACTGCATAAAGAAAATTGCGTAGAGACTATAGGAAAATGTCTTTTTAAGAAGGTTTTTGTTATCAGTGTGCAAAGGGATTGCTCCCTTTGCAAACAATCTCTGGGCCAATATTCTGATTTTGTTTGCTTTAGTAGATAATTTAAAATAATTTTCCCTCCTTCAATGTACATCTCTATATTCTCATAATAAATTATTAAATCAAAAAATAAGGAAATAAATAAATAAAAGATTAACTGCCAAATGAAATGAGAGAAAAACACAGTAAAACTAGTTAAACTGATGTTCAGGGCCAACAGATAACTAATGAAGCTAATCGGACGCCCAGATACTTCTCTTCTGAGAAAGAATCTAGCACAGCCTATGTGGATTTTCAAAAATAAGATTAGCCATTTTACTTTCATCTCTCCGTTTGGCTCAAAGGTACTATGATGTGAATCTTCCAAATTTGATGACAAATCAGTCTATGGAGTTCTCCATAAACATTCTTATCCATCAAAAGCCCGACTTCATTGAATTTTGAAATTGATCTTGGTACAGAAATATTAAAAGAAAATGAAATAATAACTTGTATTATTTTTTTGAGGTGGGGTTGATAGACTTTAGATAGAAAGTATTACTTGTAATTTACATGACTGACGGTGGGAAGGTGATGCCACTGCATTTTGCCTTCACTGGTTTTGAAAAATGGGGTTATAACATCTTCTTGTCGAATCCGTGTATGTTCAAAGATGTGGTCAATTTTGGTAAACCAGCGCTCAATTTCTTCAGGAAGAAGCTTGAATTCTATGGGAACACAAAAAACACTAAAGAATCCAAAATACCAATAGAATGAAATAACCAAGGGAAATATTAGTTTCCCCTTTAACTATGTACCTCGGTGGCCTTTCCCTTCAAATCCAATAAATATAAAATTCACTGGAACTGGAAGGTGAATGGAATCAACTTCTTGAAGCTTTAAATAGTTTGCAATGCTACCTTAAATACATTAAAAATTAAAAAAAGTAAGTATAGGAGCTTCATTTTGACAATTTGAAAACAAACTGCAGATGCTTTTGCAAATTCACACTCTTAGCCACTGGCATTATTAAAAAATTTGTCAACGCTCAACAGTGGAAAAAATTACCAATCCTAAGGACATTACCGACATTCACGGTTCAGAAGAGTGGGTATGGTTAGGTTTCTTTTCTTTTTTACTTTCAATTTATATGCTTCCACTGATAATTGCAGCAATGCCAATTTGTTTTTACATATGTTACACCAACACGGGTATGGGGTTTGATAGTTTCTCAAAAACTACAGTACAAGTACGTTGCATGAATAAGGTATTCATGTTGCTATTTGCATAATTACAGGTATGGTAACAGAATATATATAGTATCATGTAAAAACATGAGTATCTATTATGTGAATTTCGAAGATGAGAGACTAATAATGTGACTTATAATTAGTATTATGAAGTGACTCATAATTAGTATTATGATGTGACTAAGAAAATTGGAAAAATCCTAAGTTTCCAGCCCAAAATGACACAAGTTTGAAATAATTTCACCAAATGAGTACTCCAAGAGTAGCAGTACCCGATACAGGTACATCACCTTCTCTGAAGTACCAGTGCAACATAGGTTTTCATTGTGGCATTTTTAACAACATGAATTTAGTCTCCTATGAATGAGAAGGAAAACCCACACTAATGAACCCTTTTCAAGAGGTTTCTGCAAATAAATGAGAGATGAATGCAACTACTAGCAGCATGGGAGAGAAGTTAAAATTGTATAGTAAGGAACATGTAATAAAGGTGTATTTGATTCACATTGAAGGGCAGCATAAGCATAATAGCACAACACAAGTAATGTTTGGTGATGAATGCAAATAATTTGATAGGAGGCAATGATGAGTGTAATTGAGTGACAGCAAATAATTTGATAAGATGTTAGTATACCTGCATTGGTGTAATTAAACGCGCTGGCTTTGAGATGGGGTGAAGACTTTAAGTCATCAAAATCTGAAGAAGGGAGATAGATATTAAAGAGAATGAATGAATGAATAAATTAAAAAAATAAATGAAAGATAGAAATTGAATGAAGATGGGATACCATTATGTATAACATCCTCACTCCAAAATCGACTTTTATCTTTCAGGTTAAACAAGGAGAACACAGACGATTTCGCACTTTTGCGAGTTTCAATAGGAGATCCAACTGTAACAGTCACTTCTGAGAACTGATCAAAAATTTGTTATTATTATTTGGATCTGAAATGAAATAGTGGAATGGAAGGAAGAAAAAGCATTATTATTATTAATATTATTATTACCAGATGAAGAAGAAGAGTAATGACGGCGGCAAGTTGTAGCCATGGTGCAGCTACACGGAAATCACGTTTCAACTTCAATTTTCCAATCTCCTCCTCCTCCATTTTCCCTTTCATTTCAACACAACAGAAATATGTAATAACATTGTTTATGTACTACTATACTATACTACCATTCAATATATCTAACTAGCCCAGGGGCTCAGATCAGTTCACAAATGGGCCGGCCCGACTCATAAAAACTTATATTCTTTTCTCTCTCTCACTTTTTTACATTACGATTACATCTATACTAAGTATAATAAAGGCAAAATATGTGTAAGGGTATTTAGGTAATTGAATGTTCATAACTTTTATATTTTATTATCCTCTTACTATTACATAAATGTAAAATATGTCTAAATCATATTCAGTTAATTGAATATAGGAGTTCACTTACTTCAATAATAAGTTTAAAAAATATAATTCACATCTTAACCATCAATCCTATAGGAATTCAGGAGTCATAAGGTGATTTGATGGTGAAATTGAAGAGTTTAAGAAACGAAGGGTAGGAGATTGTGGATTCGAGTCTCACCCGTAACAGATTTAAAGAAAAAAATGAGTTATAAAGTGGTTTGATGGTAAGGGTGAAGGATGAAGTGAAAGAGGTTGATGGTTCAAATCTCACCCACAACAAATACTAACATACTAATAATTGGTAATAAAAAATTATACATAAATAAATCCAATGATTTAGATTTATTGACAAAATTCATATTCATATCTAAACCACGCACAAATGTAAATGTCTTGCTATCCAACAATCAAGTCCGAATGTACCGTAACGGGCCCAAAAGGCCGAGCAAAATCTCAGCTCCAAGCCCAGACGCAACTGAACAAACTTAGTTAGTTTAGAGATGTCAATTTGCTTAGAATAGAAGTAGTTAGGAGCTAAGTTAATTGTGAAGTGTTAGAATATACAAGTTACAGATTCAGCATACTTTTCTGTATCCATTTCTCTTTAAAGCATGCATTTCCAATTCAAAGGAAGATTTCACACACGTCCTACCTTGCCTGATGCAAATTAAGTGCTATAACTACATTGTCATTAAAGAAAAGTGAGGTCATGTGAGCCCACTAATCAAGTTGCATCTATAAATTTTAGGTATCAATAATAATGGAAATTAAGTTGAGTATAATATTTATACAAGATTTATATATATTTATTATATCATTCATTATTTATTTGTATTTTTTTAAAGAATCAACGAAGATTAAAAATAGATGGTAGACAATGAATTGAAAATGTATAAAAAATTTATACCGTGCACATACATGTTGTTAGAGTTTTTATTTTAATTAATGAAATTTAAGTAAGGTTGATGAGTAAGAATATAATTTTGATATAATAGTTAACTACCCATCAGCACAATTCCACATGTATGTATAAATATCACTTTCAGCTCTCTCATATGGGGCCAGACGCATCTCCTTTCGCGGTATAGTTTCATCCCCGCTCGTCCTGATCGATGAGTAACAATATCAAATTTCTATATGCATAAACTTGTACCTTTTCCCTTGGCTTTTTTATATAAGCGAAGTTAAGTTCTCAAGCGTCAACTTCCAAACATGTATATAAGCATATTAAATATATATCTAATATATGTGTCGCGCCCTGATTTTCGGCTACGCGACCTCTCGAGTCGCCACTACATTTTTTACTGTAAAAAATGTAGAAAAATCTTTTTTAACCCAATTACCTTGGGCTTTTGGATTTTTGATATCCAGGTTCGGGAGTCGGTTACGGGGTAGGGAAGGTATTAGCACGTCACCCGCCCGCCTTAAGCGGTACCCTATACTAAACTACATGGATTATTATAATTTTTATTTGTTGTTATTACTATTAAATAAAGGAACCACCTCTTTTTTTAATTAAATTAATTAATTAATGATTAATTACTTAAATGAAAAAAAATATTTTTTTTGTTGTGTCTGACAAGAGTAACTTTGGTCATACGTATCCATCTTAAGGGAATCAAGGCTCACGTAGTTCTTTAAGTAGAAAAAGGTTTGTTGGTTGGATTGATTTTAGAAAATATAAGTGTTAGATCTCGAC
>NC_032011.1:29540154-29540435 GCF_001865875.1 Lupinus angustifolius
AAAGATTTTTGAGTCGTTGGTGATTTAGTCATGATGATCATTAAATTGATGAAGTGCAGCCCATATGTCCGACACCGCATCATATCTTAAAATTAGAGTGATTGTCGTCTTAGAATTAATAATGAAATTATCATAAAAAATGTAGTAATTATTTTAAAGGACATTGATAAAAATTTCAAAATGGTGTAACATGCTAATAGAAATGTGATTTATTCCACACTTTTTTAAAGAAACTTACACATTATATTTTTATGTTTGGCTTCATTCAATGTATCATATAT
>NC_032011.1:29540535-29540945 GCF_001865875.1 Lupinus angustifolius
TAAATGTGCATGGTCCTATCTTGATCGGTAACTCCATCTCCCCCATCACATCTCTACGGCACCCATCAAAACCCTTAACAATCATTGAGCTGACCCTCAAGCAGGAGGCGTCTACGGGCAACCTGGAGAAAGTCTGCTTCGTCATTACATTCAGAGACGACCCATTGTCTAGGAGGACTTTACCAATCACACAGTCATTGCACATTACTGAGATATGTAGGGGGCGAACATGTCCGGTGCCCTCAGGAGGTAACTCTTGGTCACAAAAGGATATGTAATTGTCTGCTACAATGTTGTTGACTATCCCCCCAAATCTGTCAGTTGTAATGTCGTGGTTGACGTGAGCCTGGTTCAATACCTTCAGCAGCATATTCCTGTGAGCCTCAGAGCTCATTAATAAGGACAACAAA
>NC_032011.1:29541045-29541993 GCF_001865875.1 Lupinus angustifolius
ATTGAAAAAAATGCAAATAGTTACAAAAATTGTATTGATTTTTTTTTTTTTTGTTTTTTTTTAAAAAAAAATTCGTTAGTATAGCAAGTTAGATGAATCCCTTATTTGAGAGTCGGGGAGCGCAGTCCACCGATCCTACTAAAGCAATTTCCAGAAGAGAAATTTCCACTCCGTGGTTGCATCTCGGACGAAGTATAGCAATGTTGACCCCTTCATATATTTTTTGTTTTTCTTTTTTCTTTTTATTGAGACAAAGTGTGGACGTAAAAGTTATTTTATTGATAAAAATGATAAAGGGGAATCACATCAATCGATTTCCTCCTTCTTATTCCAAATATTTATTCTAAAAAAACTAAAATTCTTCGGTCTTCTTCCTCCACCTCTTGAGCCTTCGAGCAATGGGGGCACAAGTGTCGAAAAATGTCTTCATAGCAGGGAGTATTTCTGTTTCTGGATACATGTGGACCTCATGGTTTGCAGCCTCAAAAGTTACCAGCCAATCGTCTGCAAAGTCCCTAATCCCATCAATGATGTCCATACATCTTCTTTCCCNTCTTCATAGCAGGGAGTATTTCTGTTTCTGGATACATGTGGACCTCATGGTTTGCAGACTCAAAAGTTACCAGCCAATCGTCTGCAAAGTCCCCGATCCCATCAATGATGTCCGTACATCTTCTTTCCCACAACTCTTTATCTTCTCTACATTCTTCCAAAACTTGCTCCCAATTGTGTGACCATGTCTCCCTTTCCCCCATCAACTGATCATAGGCTTGCCTAAGGTCCCTTATTTGGTCTATGAGCTGGTTTCTTTCCCTATTCATGTCCTCCAAAGACGTACGGCGTATTTCTGCTTGGTCATCCACCATGGCTCGGTACTGTTCTTCTCTGATGAGACCTTGACGAATAGAGTTCTCACATTCATCCACTCTTGTCCAGGCTTTAGCTGTA
>NC_032011.1:29542093-29542657 GCF_001865875.1 Lupinus angustifolius
CGAGCCCTCAATCGTGCCTCAAGATCTTTGATCTCCCTTCCCTGTGATGAGTGCAACTTTGCATAGTCATTTTTTAGGCTGGTCATCTCTTCCTTCAAACCTGAGTTTACCCTGTTGAGTTTTTCTATCCGGAAACCATCTTTCTCAATCATGTTCCTTGATTCTTCTAGTTGACCCTCCAGGATTTTAATCCTCCGCTGAAGGTTGATTTCATTCTGGGATGGTCCTTCCTTTTCCTTGGGCATGATGATCTGGATATTGGTTTTATTTGCCATCCTATTTTTCCTCCATAGTTTATACTCCTCCGTATAGAAAGCTTGATGCTCTCCTAATTCATTCTTTCCATAGAAGCGAATGTGGTGCAAAGCTCTTCTCACTTCATTGAGAACCTCATCAGAAGTATTTTTGTCTTTACATAAGAAAACAAACCCGTTGAGCTGTTGAGGAGTCACTGGATTCATCCCCCATTTTAGCTGACCAAGAACCAAAGCTGGATTAAAGGTGATGCATCCTTTAGGACCCATTAGAACCAGATTCTGATACTCTCCGCAAGCGTACATGACC
>NC_032011.1:29542757-29553218 GCF_001865875.1 Lupinus angustifolius
ATAGTGTATGTTGAAAGGAATTTTATAATAGAAAAATAATTTTCATAATAGTGTGATAATGTATGTGAAACAAATAATTTCATAATATGCATTTATTGTCCTAATATAGGGTTGGGTTTCCTGGGGTTACCTGCAATCGCTACGATCATAACCATTGGGTAGGATTTAAGGCCTCTATGTGACACACCTTATAGGGTATCCTAAAGGTGCCCAAATTGCTTCTCTCTCCAATAGAGAAACCCAAATATTCTACGGATTACAAGTGGGACGGACCACACCGATAAGGCCCATTATATTTGGTGACAATCTGAGTGGTTCATCGTGCCAATACAAGTGGGACCCAGAGTCCACACCGGCAGGGCAGATGTTCCTTTTTAATCTAATGCTCGGGCATAGAGCACATACTTAAATACTAGTATGATGCTGCATCACATAAGCAATAATAATAACAACAACAAAAGAAAATATATGAGCAACAATACAATAATACAACCATGCATTTAATATTTATGGGCTGGACTCTCTCAAAAAAAGTCCCCAGCAGAGTCGCCAGCTGTCGCGCCCCGATTTTCGGCTACGCGACCTCTCGAGTCGCCACTACATTTTTTACTGTCAAAAATGTAGAAAAATCTTTTTTAGCCCAATTACCTTGGGCTTTTGGATTTTTGATATCCAGGTTCGGGAGTCAGTTACGGGGTAGGGAAGGTATTAGCCTGATCTGATTCCTTTAAAAATTGATTTGAAATTTGAATTTCAAATCCGAATTTTGAATTTCAAATTTCAAATTTCGAATTAAAATTTTTTTTTTAGAAAAATTGAAAAAATTATTCTTTATTATTTCGAATTTAAAATCTTTTTTTTGTGAAAATCTTTTATTTATTTATTTTTCTATTTATTATTTTTTTTGTTTTATCCGAAAATAAATATTTAGGAGAAAGATAATAATTATTATTTTTTTATTTTTTTGAAATTCGAAAAATAATAATAATAATAATTTTTTTTATGATTTTAAGTATGACATTTTACTTAATTACTAAAAAATTCTAAAAAAATATTTTTAAAATATCTTTCACCATTTAAACATTTATTATTATTTTTTATTCTTTTTTTTTGTTTGTTTTGGAAGATGACATGTGGACCTTCCATGGCCCAAACAACATTTTTTGAAATGAAATACTCATTTTGGAAATGAATTGGGCTTTTTCTGGGCCGGACAAAAATGAGTGTTCACAATATGTATATATTAAATATTTAATATGTTTTAAATTTGTTGAATTGATACATCAATAAATGCCTAGTTGAGGTAATGGAAGGGAATATATTGATATTTGGTTGTATTATATTGTTTGAGGAGTATATGAGTAGTACTAGTGTATATAAGATGGAATAAGATAATGGGATAATGCACGGTTTTAAAGCAGAATGTGGAAGCTGAAGATAGGTGAAGGAGGGTCAGGGTTGGTTTCAGTGAACAATTTCATTGGACGTCAACATTGGGTTTTCGATCCAAATGCAGGAACTCCCCAAGAACGTGATGAGATTGAAACCTTACGCCAACAATTCACAATTAATCGATTTTCCATTAAACAAAGCGCTGATCTCTTAATGAGAATTCAGGTAACTCTCTCCTATTTTTGTATTATTCATAAATGTCTCTCTATCAGGTTGCTACATCTTATTATCATGTGGGGATATTATTTGTCGTGATGGCAAAAACTATATTTATAAGGGTTTGCTTGCATGGCTAGCAAAAATCACTTATGTCATTTCTTCGGCTTGTTTACCTCTCAAGCCCAGGGCTTAAACTAAAATTCAAATAATTTTTTATATAATGTGATTTAATGCCTATGATTTGTTGAACTAAATATTAGATTTTCAGCTTTTGTGTTAATTTTTTATTATAATATAGTGCTTTTTTTTACTTTTTATTATTTATCTTTCCTTGGGGCTGTCCACTTAATCCATTTTTAAATAGAGAATATATGTGATTTTTCAAAAAATATTAAACAAGCATGACCGCTAGAGATGGCAAGACGAGCGAGATACGTTTTACCCATGTTCACAAAATTTAAGTCGGGGTGGCATGCCCATATTTTTTAATGGACAAAATTGCATATGTATATTTTAAAACGAGCTAATTAACAGACATTCAAACAGTCCATGAACATTGATAAATAATTTAAAAAAAAAAGTTCATACAAAAATTAAAAATAAATTAAATACAATAGTTGAGTAAAATTGTTTTTAAAAAACTTCAATATTTACATGAAGTTTTATAAATCATATATGATGACAAATTTTGAGGTATTAACTCATATTAAACATAATTTATTTGATTATTTGTTTCTTAAAAATTGTGGGCTGAGTGGGCCCATATACATTACTCTTTTGTCATCTATAATGATCCCACCCGCTTTTGTTTTGTGAGCTAAAACGGACCATGATACTATTTTTTTTTTGCATTGCACTCCAAAATATCAATATATACTTTTCTTTGGTTGATTAAAATTATAAAATTTAGTAAATAAAAATATGGGTTGTTAGTTAGCATTGCAGACAAACATTTCATATCATACCTAACCCTGATGTATTTATTTAAATTTGCATTTCTGGATCATTTATTCTTTTCATTATTATATATAAAAAGGAGGGATAATAAAATGAAGCATTATAATTTTATTAAATAGTTATTTATTTAATATATTAAGAATATTGTTAATATTATAATTTCTTTTTTAATTAGTTATCGTAGTATTAAGAGAACTTGAGGAATAAACACCAATGTTATTTATAGGTGGTATGTTTATTTAGCGATGAAGCGAGACAAAGAAAATTTATTACGTATCACTCGATTTGAAGATGAGGATAAGATACTTTGTTTTATGTCTTAATCTCAATTAAAGTTGAGGATAAGATACTTTTTTTCTTTCTTTATCTCAAATTCTAGTAAAAAAACAATCGTCAATCACTCAATTGAAGACAGCTATCTCTCTAACATTAATCATTATGCAAAGGTGTAACGCCAAAGGTGTTGATTTAAAAGGAGTAGTTTAAATTCAACGCGACAGAAGAGTAATAATTTTGAGAAACTTAAAATAATAATTAAATTGATGATTTATGAAGCATCAAATTGAAAATTAAAATTAAAAAATATTAAAATAATATTTTATCTTACATTTTCCCCACGTAAAATGTAATGGAAATAATAATGTAAGCGCATATTCATTCTCCTGTATTCATTATTACAAATTTATACCCTTCAACTAAAAAGGTTTCAATTTCTTAAAATAATATCACTAGAGTACAACACTTTGAGAGGAACTTAGTAAGATCAATCATTTATCAACCAATTTAAATTAACATAGTAATAATATAAAGAATTTAATGGTTTGTCTTTTTTACATTTTTATTAAAAACAAACATATATAATTGAATTGCAACTTGAACAATGGACATAAAAAACCAACTAATCATCACTAGGAATGATAAATTCAAATAAAAAAACTAATCACAATATTAAAGAGTTGATACCCGAATATAAAATTCAAAATCCAACCTTGAACTTAGCTAGATTAAGAATAATGGTATATATACACATATATATATATATGTACCTCATAGTATAAACATTCCATATGTATATAATTTTTATTAAATTAAAGTAGGAATACAATTGGTGAATCAAAATTGGATTTGCACTTACCCGGACCCAAAATTCAAAATCCGACCATAAACTCAGCAGTGTTGAGAATAATGCTACCATCCTTGACCCCTTCAGATTTTGGGTAACCAGATGAGAAACCCAAAAACTTTATTCTACTAGCAAACTAGTAAAAGCAATGATACATTTATCAGCACAATATCTAATGGTGATATAAACTAGTTGAAGTAAGAGGTAATTATTAGAACACGTGGTTTGATATTTTTTTAAACTTTATTTATTTATTTTTTATTCAAAAATAATATGAAATTATGATTATTGAAAAGATTTTTTTGCTACATGTTATCATCCTAGTCAGTACTCTATCGTTCCTTTCATATATTAACATAGTATCCTCCATATGAAAACAATGATTTTTCTTTCACTTTCAGTAGGCAATCTGCCACTAGATTCTTCCATACACCCTTTTTTCTCTTTCCTTTTCTTTTCCTCACTTTTGTGAGCACAAATCTATAGCATGAATATCATTAACTAAACAAATGTATGATGCCTTTCATTCTACAGTGTCTTATTAATCTACTGCGAATTGAATACTAGTATTATTTATATGAATGAAAATGATTTGATGAGGTATATGTATAATAATTGGATAGTAGCATTGGCTAATATTGAAGTGTATTGAGTGATGATAGCTGAGAAAGGAGAATGAGTGTGGGTTGATTCCAGCAGCAATAAAAGTGAGAGAATTTGAGAAGATTACATTGGAAGCAATGATTACTACAATTACAAGAGCTCTCTCTTTCTTTTCTTCCATTCAAGCTCATGATGGTCATTGGCCTGCTGAATCTGCTGGCCCTTTGTTTTTCCTTCAACCTCTCATTATGGTTCTCTATATTACTGGTTCCCTTCATCTTGTTTTAGGACCACAACACAAGAAGGAAATCATTCGTTATTTGTATAACCATCAGGTACCTACTACATATATACTACATATATATTATTTGTACATTCTTTGAGTGTAAAATAGTTTAGTTCAATTTGTCAGAACGAAGATGGTGGCTGGGGATTCCATATAGAAGGTGAGAGCACAATGTTTGGGTCAGCATTAAGCTATATAGCATTGAGGATACTTGGAGAAGACCCTGAAGAAGAAGAAGAAGATGGTGCAATGTCCAAAGCCAGAAAATGGATCCTAGAACATGGTGGCTTAGTGGGTATTCCATCATGGGGTAAGTTCTGGGTGACAGTACTTGGAGTATATGAGTGGTCAGGGTGCAATCCACTTCCACCTGAGTTATGGCTTCTTCCTAAATTTACTCCTTTTCATCCAGCTAATATGTTATGTTACTGTCGCTTGGTTTACATGCCCATGTCTTATTTATATGGCAAGAGATTTGTAGCTCCTATCACTCCATTAATCATATCATTAAGACAAGAATTGTATAACCAGCCTTATGATCAAATTAACTGGAATCAAGCTAGAAACAATGTTGCTAAGGAGGACCTCTATTACCCACATCCTCTTATCCAAGATGTTTTGTGGGGATTTCTTCATCACGTGGGAGAGCGTATTCTCAACTTGTGGCCATTTTCCATGCTTAGAGAGAGGGCTCTTCAAATTGCAATTAATCATATACGTTATGAAGATGAGAACAGTAGATACCTTTGCATTGGAAGTGTAGAGAAGTGTTTATGCTTGATTGCACGTTGGGTTGAAGACCCAAACTCACAGGCTTACAAACTTCACTTAGCCCGAATTCCTGATTACTTCTGGATTGCTGAAGATGGCTTGAAAATCCAGGTTTATTGTTTGCTTATATTGCATTAGCCATTGATTACTTATTTTGAACAAGTAGAGATACTAGATAGAGTGTGTTTGATTGGCAGAGTTTTGGGAGTCAGATGTGGGATGCTGCATTTGCTATACAAGCAATAATTTGTTGTAATATGAGTGAAGAGTATGCACCTACTCTTAGAAAAGCACACTACTTCCTCAAAGCTTCACAGGTAAACACAAAAAACACTTAGTCAATACAGTAATAATATTTATATTCCTTCACTTTATTCTTTTATTTGGAACTGAAAAAGGGACATATATAAAATGTTTAAGGTCCTTGAAAACCCATCTGGGGATTTCAAAGCAATGTACAGACACATATCAAAAGGAGCATGGACATTCTCAATGCATGATCATGGTTGGCAAGTCTCTGACTGCACTGCTGAAGGACTCAAGGTAGGTACTTATTACACTCCAATTTCCATAAATAAATGTTCCTTTTTGTTACACTCCACTCCACATCATATTCATACTTCTATCAAATTAATTAATCCTTCAATTATATTAATTAATGTCATCATTGCAATAACTGACATTTGGCAACTAAATATGTATTTTTGTCTCTCTATAGGCTGCACTATTATTCTCAGAAATGCCAACTGATCTGGTTGGGGAAAAAATGGAAAAACATCGATTGTTTGATGCTGTTAATGTCATTCTCTCTCTACAAGTAATTAATCATTTTTCAAATTATATAACAGTATAATTTAGATGCCATGCAACTCTCTCTCACTCACATATCCCATTTAACTACAGAGCAACAATGGAGGTTTCTCTGCTTGGGAGCCTCAAAGGGCCTATCGCTGGTTAGAGGTATAATATAGTGATTCTAATTCCTCACAGAGAAGATTTATTGTCTTAACTAGTGATAACTTGTATCTGATGGCAGAAGTTCAATCCAACAGAATTCTTTGAAGACACTCTCATTGAGATGGAGTAAGATTACGTAAACTGATAAACATGTTGGTTGATGTTACTATATTGTTATATTATTATTATTGGGCCACTTACGTTGCAATGTATGTATATATATATATATATATATATATATATATATATATATATATATATATATATATATATATATATATATATATATATATATATATATATATATATATATATATATATATATATATATATATATATATATATATATATATATATATATATATATATATATATATATATATATATATATATATATATATATATATATATATATATATATATATAGGTATGTAGAGTGCACAGGATCAGCAATTGAAGCCTTGACTCACTTTAGAAATGTATACCCAAACCATAGAAGAAAGGAGATAGATGAGTGTGTTTCCAAAGCAATTCATTTCATTGAAAATACACAGAATCGTGATGGCTCATGGTATTGTAGTAGATTATAGAAAATTAAAGAAGAAAGAAGGTTTGATTATTTAGTATAGATAAGAACTTAGTTACTGAGTTAGTTATGCAGGTACGGTTGTTGGGGGATTTGTTATACCTATGGAACCTGGTTTGCTGTGAAGGGACTGAGAGCTTGTGGAAGGAAGTACAATAACAGTGATTCATTGCGCAAAGCTTGTCAATTTTTGTTGTCAAAGCAGCTTCCTAATGGAGGGTGGGGAGAGAGTTACTTGTCAAGCAAAAACAAGGTGTATACAAATATAGAAGGAAACAATGCTAACTTAGTACAAACTTCATGGGCATTGCTATCTCTAATTGATGCAGGACAGGGTGAGATTGATCCAACACCCATACACAATGGAATGAAGTTACTAATCAATTCACAAATGGAAGATGGAGACTTCCCTCAACAAGAGATCACAGGAGCATTTATGAGGAACTGCACTCTCAACTACTCATCATATCGAAACATATTTCCCATATGGGCTCTAGGAGAGTATCGTCGCCGACTCTTATATGCATGAACATCAATTTCTCTCTTTATCTATATTCCTATCAACTTGTTTAACTTCATTCTTCTACCTATCTGTCACATTTTCTAATAATTCCAAACTATTTCTCATTGTGGTGGTACTAGTAAAACGTATGTAAGCATTATTGTATAAGAATACTAAAATTTATAATTATATACCATGTATTATTTTATTTTGTGTGCAACAGTTAAAATATCTATTATGATTATGGTCGAACTTAAAAGTTGCATGGAGTGAGTTGTTACCGGAATTGTAGTTCTTTATTGAATCTTATATTTTTGATGTATGATTCTTCTTGCAACTAGTTGCCAAAGTTATTTGCATCGTTAGTTGTAGATTGGGTTGTTACTTTAAAAGCCTTCATAAGATCTATGTATGTTATGGCCTTTACATTACTATATTTACATGTAGTAAAACAAGAGGTTAATGAATATATACTTCTGTTTGTTTTGTATTTGCTCCAAATTTCTGATTGATTTTTTCCTCGCATTTCCATCTCCTCTTTATGCGTTATTTAATGGTTAAAAACTCAGTTTTTCTCATTTTTTATACAATACTGTATTTTCCTTACTCCTCTGTTAATGATTCTCTAATTCTCACTTTGTATTTATACTCATCAGAGAATAAATAATGACATGACTTTTCTCATGCATTAATTATTCTATTTATAGAAGGATTCATGAACTTCTCTATTATGATGAAAACTACCTATAAAGTAAGATATGAAGGAGTTAACCAACACCCATACAAATTTGATCCATTGATTGTTAACCACCATCACATTATGTACTTTGATTCAAATTAGTAACTTCTAAGAACATGTCCTACTTAGATTATTCAAATACTCTAACAATTTTCCACTTAGTTCATGTCATGACTGTTAGAATTTATGACAGTTTATGAGTCACAAATATAATTCTATAATTGTGTTATGACCATTATTTAATTAGCCAAATATAAAATGGTCTTCGGGAATTAAATTGGTGGCTAAGGGCATATGTGTCATGAAATATTATAAGTGTAGATACCTTCAGCCAATTTCCGATTTGATGACGGGACTGAATTAGAATTATTGCAACTTAAGTAGTAACCGCTATAGTTACTTTTATGGGTTATGCTCTCCATTTGTAGAGTCACAGGTTTGGTTGAGAACTGATGAGATAAAAGATGGATTGATGAGGAGTTGTCAATAAGGTTACAAAACCCATCAGAATTCTATTAGTTCATACTATCCTTGACTTTTCATTCCCCTCTAAAGGAGCATAAGGAAAACCATCATACTCTATCATCTGGAAGATCCTCTTACCCATATACCCTTGAAAATTCCAAATGGCTAATCAATGTATGCTTTTCTTCTTCACTATGAACTCAACTGGGGTTTCTTCGGTCTAGATCAAAGTTGTTCCATTTGGGTTTATGTATGGGCATAAACATTTTGTTATAGGAACAAAGCCCTGATCATTAGGTTTTCTGCATTCAGTTTAAAGGATTATATAGAGAAATCCAACAATGACTTGAAAATTCTTGAAATAACTTTAATTACACACTTTTATTGAACCTTACAAACAATTATCCTTAAGTGAATTCTAATGATTAAATCATGACAATCACATATTATATGAGGCAACCTAATCCCTTCCATGTATCATAGTTAACTCAATTCAAATAACTTTGATTTGAGTGTTTATTTACCTTTCGAAAATTCACCAAGTTATCTCATTAAAACCATAAAAGTACATTCCTTAATATGGATAACTTAAACTGTAATTACAAAAATAAAACTTTCATTGAATTCAAATGTGTCATACAACGATAAGCAAACATCTATACATCTATATATATGTCAGGTACTATCACAAGGACTTATCTATAATGTTCATCCTTTCTACATGGCCAATGTAAATCTTGGGTGACAATCCTTTAGTTAACAGATCCGCTACTATCAGATTGGTACCAATATGCTCTAAAGTCACCTTCTATTTCCATACTTCTTCTTTAACTGACAAATACTTTAAATCTATATGTTTGGTAGTATGGAATACCTCTCATTCTTAGAGAAGAAGATATCTGCGAATTATAACAATAAAACCTTCAACGACTTAGCTACACTTTTTATAATGTCAAGTCCTAAAGTAAAGTTCTACAACCATAATGCATGATTTGTTGCTTCAAAGCATGTCACAAACTCAACTTCCATGGTGGATGTAGCAATTACAAGTTGTCTACCGCTTCTCCATGAAATGACTCCTCCAACCATTAGGAATACGTACCAAAATGTTAATTTTCTTGAGTCCATAAATCATGCATAGTGCAAATTTGAATAACCGATCACCTCAAGATGATATGACCTTCTATACATGAGCATGTGATCCTTAGTGCATTGCAATATTTGAGAATCTTCTTTACAACCTTCCATTGGTCCATTCTAGTTTTACTTTGATATTAGCCTAATATTCCAACAACAAAATTGATATCTGACCGAGTGCATGTCTGAGCATATGTTAAACTCTCAACCATTAATGGATAGATAATAGATTTTATTTCCTTGTGTTCCAAATTATTTGGACATTTCTTTTCAATGAATTTGTCCCCTTTCTGGATTGGACCTATCACTATGGAGCACTTTCTTTATTATGAATCTCTCTAATACCTTATTGATATATCCTTTCGAAGACAATCCCTATACTCCTTGTGATCTATTACGGAATATCTCTATTCCATCATATGAGATATCTCACTGTCGCGCCCCGATTTTCGGTTACGCGACCTCTTAGAGTCGCCACTACATTTTATGGTTAAAAATGTAGAAAAATCTTTAAAGCCCAATCACATTGGGCTTTTGGATTTTTGATATCCAGGTTCGGGAGTCGATTACGAATTGGGGAAGGTATTAACACCCCGTTCGCCTGTAATAAAACGGTACCCTAACTAATTGCATACATTGAATACCCTTAATTTATTTAAATTAAATTGCTTAAACAAAATATTTTTTATATTTTTATTTGTGTCTGACAAGTTCATATTGCTCC
>NC_032011.1:29553318-29556043 GCF_001865875.1 Lupinus angustifolius
TTAGAGTGAAATTAATAGATGAAGAATCAACATTGATTGCTTACTCTCTTTCCTCTTCGATAGATCACAGGAGCAGTACAAGTGACCGCAACCGATTCTCAACTCGAAATGAGAACAAAGATACAATACAAGTTTAAACCTCATTATTAAATTTCAAACAAAACTTAAAACATTTTTTGCTTTTAAATAACTTATATATTTTAAAGAGATAATTAATAGATGAAGAGTCGACATTGGTCATTAACCATCTTCTCACTTCGATAAATAATAGGAGCAGTACAAATGACCACAACCAATACTGGGTTCGAAGTAAGAAGTAAGATACGACACGAGTTGTAACCTCACTATTAATTTCTCCTTTAAAATACTTTTTCAATTTGATTGTTTATTGATAAGACATGCTAAAATAAATCAATATAATATCTTGGTCAAAAACAATCTTTAGTAGCTAATAGCATAAACAAATGGTAATAAATTTAATGGTTTTCATTCTTAGCTAAATGGGCTAGAAGCCCATAAACACATAATGACATAAAAGTGAATTAAAGGGAATGAATAACAAATAAATTAAAACAAACAAATGAAAAAAACTAAAACAAATAAAAAAAGAATAAAAAAACAAACATTTAGAAAAAGGGGTACCGTGTTACCCCTGTTGGTTTAAAAAACCAAAGGGAATGAAATCCCTAAATGTAGCACCAATTTCAGCAGCTTTTATGGCAATGGCGTGATGGACCGAAGCAACAGGATTATTGGAATCTCTTTCTCCTTCTACGGTGACCATTCAGAGGCAGCGAGGGTCACCGGAGCATGATCCAGCGGCTGGAAGTGGTGGAAGGCACATCAGTGGTAACCATGGGCTCACAGATTTGGAAAACCCGACCGCCTCACCACGGTTTGGCAACAGCAGCGCCACCACTAGTGGCTTTAACGGCGAAGATGAATGTGTCCCTATTTGGACGCGGTTTAGATGAAAGTGTTGTGGTTCTGGCTGGCAGTATAATGAGGAAGGTGGTCCCGTCGCGGGGTGAATGAGTCGTCGGAGATAACTCTTTCTTCTTCTTTTTCGGTCACTGCACC
Organism: Lupinus angustifolius; assembly: GCF_001865875.1. Taxonomy (NCBI): domain Eukaryota; kingdom Viridiplantae; phylum Streptophyta; class Magnoliopsida; order Fabales; family Fabaceae; genus Lupinus; species Lupinus angustifolius. The sequence continues at coordinate 29,554,399 of NC_032011.1, forward strand.
GGTAAGGTTTCTGACACTTCATGGTGGTCTCGCGGTGGCTACTAAGAATCTGTACGGTTTAGGATGTCTCCTAATTGATGTACTACTATCACCCGTTATATCACTTAATCTTTTTGCTAAAATTCCTAATGGGAAGATGACATAAAAGTATGAACACATGATATTTTACTTACTGTTTTAAACCTCTTTAACATAAACTTATATTGTTTTGATACACCTATTTGTTCTATTCTGAGTACGTATAGGAAAGAGGAAAGGTAACCTCAAATGTTCAAGCACTCAATTCAGCGAGATACACAGGAGAGAACAAATTGCAACAAACTTGTTTTATTATGAATTATCTTATTAACAAGAAGCACTGTTTGCATATTATCATTTAGGCCTAATGATGGAATGCTTTTGAATGCAACTAATAATACATATATATGTTTCTCTTAAAGTATAATCAGGACAATGCTAGACAAAAAACTCTTTTTCATGTGTAGATCTTATGGATGTGGTATGAATGACTAACCTGGATCCTTTGTCTACTGCTTGCTTTGTTGGTTGTACCTTTTTAACATTCAAATTCCTCTTCCTCCAATCTCTATATACCTGTGTGTATGTGTATGCGCATGTGACAGTTTACAATACTATTTTTTTTTACGTGCTTCTTTCTTCTTCTCTTTTTTTCTTTTGTGCCAGTGTTCTCTCCCTTCTTCTTTGTTACTCTCTGGTTAAAAGGATGAAGCCTATCACCTTTTCCTTAAAATTGGGTATCCACCCCTAACTCTCACATAATGGTTCCATGACTTTAGGAAACCACCTTAAGCTGTATTTCATCATAAAACTGATTTCGAATTAAATATTAATATTTATTTTTATAATCAGAAATCAGTTTATGAGTAATTACTATAATGAGTTTTATTCCAAATGAAATAAATTAAAGAAAATGACCTATAATGTTACCCTAAACAATGTAGTGATCAATAAAATGAGGAATTAGTGATTAAATTTAAAGCCCAACTTCCAGCCCATTGAGATTTTTTTTCAACCAATGCTTACTATAACAAGCTATACACAAACTTTAACATCATGCATATCGATATTTCATAAAATAATTCTAATAAATACACTAGAGTATATTTTATATGTTGAACAATGGACCGGACAAAAGTGAGTATTCACAGCTGCCCATCTTTACTTGTTGCTTACTTGATAACAAGCAAACTGAGGTTCGTGAGATATCATGGTAAGTAACCAGTAAAGATAAGAATGCTAATTTTGTCAAGGTCCATAGAAATTTCATTGACAATGTCTCAAGTACTTATCGTCATGAAAACGAAGTTATTTGAAACACAATCTAAGTTTGCCCTTGGAATGTGTGACAAAGTTGGATGTGGACCAAAGACACATGTTGGTATAATGCTATAATTTGAAGCGAAAATGTGAAACCAAAGACGCAGGTTGGTGTAATGCCAGAATTTGGAGACATAAGGGTCAAAGCCAAGAAAGCAGGTTGGTGTGCTGTCAGGACTTGGAGTGACAAGTTAAAACCAAAGACGCAGGTTCGTGTACTGCCAGAATTTGGGTTAAAAAGGTGAAACCAAAGACGCAGGTTGGTGTACTGCCAGAATTTGGAGACATAAGGGTCAAAGCCAAGAAC
>NC_032011.1:29556143-29556799 GCF_001865875.1 Lupinus angustifolius
ATGGATGGAGTTACAGGAGTTGGTCATAAATAACAAATCATGTTAGAGCCCCACTATTCAATCATTGACTATCCAAAAATTGCCCTAGTAAATTGTCTTAATTTTTTTTGGTCCACCAAAAAATTTGCCCCAGTATTGACTTGTTGACTTGTCCTCTTGAGAGACCTTTCTTTTTTCTTTTTTTCGTGTCCCTAGTTTTTGCTTAGATCGCCCTCTCGGGTTTTCGACCTAACGGGATTATATTTTTTTTTAAAAAGAGAGTTTGTGTATCGATCATGCATATATGCTTACATTTTAGAAAAAAATGTGTTTTTTTTGTTTTGTTTTGGAGTCAGTTATTTGGTACACTTGGTGTATATCTCAAACATTTTGGGTCTCGACAAGGACTTTTTGGGCTTGTAACGTGGTCTGGTTAGGGGTTTACAAGAAAGAAAATGATATTAGGCTCAAATGATGTGTTTCCCACCCCCAACTTTCTCCATATTCTTCATAATCCTATTTCCAACATATCTTATATTTCAATCATGGATTCGATTTCCATTCCTTTTTGGAAAAGAAAATGTTTTGTAACTATTCTAGTTTGAGATTTTTATTTACCCTAGCTTTTGCCTAAGGTTTTACTAAAACTCTTAGCGGGTTCTTCTTATAATCCATTT
>NC_032011.1:29556899-29558175 GCF_001865875.1 Lupinus angustifolius
TTTTCGAAGGTGTTCTGTTTTTGAATAAACTTCTTTCATATTGTCTTGGCTCAAAAAGGGTGACTAGGGATATCTTCATTGGTGTTTGGAATAACAAAGAAGCCTTGTGTCATCAACACGACCTACTTTAGGGTATACACCCTATGAGATTTGTTTACATCATCCTCCTAAAAGAGTGCGCAAAAGTATGCAAAAATGCATGATCAACGCGCAAACTTCTTTTTTTTTTGTTTTTTTTTGTTTTTTTTTAAAGGCCTCTCAAGCATAATATTTCTTCACGACATCTGAATTTACTGAAAGAGGTAGGTCATTTCCGTCCATAGTGGTCAATATCAATGCTCCTCCAGAGAATGCCTTTTTCACCACGAATGGTCCTTCATAATTTGGGGTCCACTTCCCCCTATGGTCCTTCTGTATTGGGAGTATCTTTCTTAGCACCAGATCCCCCTCTTGAAAATGGCGCGGTCGAACTTTCTTAGCATAAGCTCTCATGAGCCTTTTCTGGTATAATTGACCATGACATATAGCAGCTAATCTTTTCTCTTCTATCATGTTCAGTTGGTCGTACCGCGCTTGGATCCATTCTGATTCCTTCAATCCTGATTCTGCCATGATTCTGAGTGACGGAATTTCTACTTCAATTGGGAGCACTGCCTCCATTCCATACACTAGCGAGTAAGGTGTTGCCCCAGTTGATGTGCGTACGGATGTGCGATACCCATGTAGAGCAAAGGGTAACATTTCATGCCAATCCTTGTATGTTACCACCATCTTCTGAACAATCTTCTTAATATTTTTGTTTGCTGCTTCTACTGCTCCGTTCATCTTAGGGCGATAAGGTGAAGATGTATGATGCTTGATCTTGAATTCACTGCACATCTCGGTCATCATCTTGTTGTTGAGGTTTGTGGCATTGTCCGTGATGATTTTGCTGGGTAACCCATATCTACACACTAACTCCTTCTTGATAAATCGTAGTACCACTGTCCTGGTCAAATTGGCATATGAACATGCCTCAACCTACTTTGTGAAGTAGTCGATGGCCACGAGGATGAAGCGATGTCCATTGGAAGCCTTCGGTTCTATTGGTCCGATAAAATCCATTCCCCACATAGAGAAAGGCCAGGGTGCTGAAAGGACATTTAGAGGATTTGGTGGAGCATTGATATTGTCTGCATAAATTTGGCATTTCCTGACATAAGTACAACAGTATGTCTCCATTACTTCAGCTTCTTTCTCTTCTAGGCATTTGAGGAGTACCATGTCATGATTCCTT
>NC_032011.1:29558275-29562133 GCF_001865875.1 Lupinus angustifolius
GAGCCTTCATGCACGTCCTTGAGTATTACTTCAGCTTCTTTCTCTTCTAGGCATCTGAGGAGTACCATGTCATGATTCCTTTTGTAAAGAATATCGCCATCTAGAAAGAAACCCATGGCTAGTCTTCTCAAGGTTCTCTTATCAGTTTCTGAGGCACCAATGGGATACTCCTTTTTCTGTATATAGACCTTGATATCATAATACCATGGCTTCCCATCTTGCTCTACCTCTAGAGCATAACAATGTATTGGTTGATCTCTACTTTCTATTTTGATTAGAGGTTGATCTTTCCCACTTATATGGAACATTGAGGATAATGTGGATAAAGCATCGGCTAATCTGTTATCCTCTCTCGGAATGTGGTAGAAGTCGATCTGCTCGAAGTGTTCAACCATTCTATGGATATACTCCTTATAAGGTACTAGTTTGTTGTCACGTGTCTCCCATTCTCCTTTTAGCTTATGAATGACCAGGGCTGAGTCCCCGAAGACCTCTAGAATTTTAACCTTTCTTTCTAATGCTGCCTGTAAACCCAGGGCACATGCCTCATATTCGGCTATATTGTTGGTGCAATCAAAGCACAACCTGGCAATAATATGAGTGAAATCGCCTTCTGGAGATACAAATATGAGTGAAATCGCCTTTATCATTTGTAGCAAGCAAAATGTCATCAATATAAAGGATTAACATTATAAATTTGTCCCTTTGACTTTCACGTAGATACACTAATCAACAGTGTTTTTCAGAAACCCATATGATGTAATGGTATCATTGAACTTTACATTTTATTGTCTAGAAGATTGTTTTAGTCCATATATTGAATTATTTAATTTGCACACCAGATTTTCCTCTCTTGTGACCACGAATCCTTCCAGTTGATTCATATAAACTTCTTCGTTTAAATCACCATTCATAAAAGTGGTATTTACGTCTATTTGGTGAAACTCTAAGTCATAATAAGCCAATAAAGCCATAACAATTCTTAAAGAATTTTTCTTATAGACCAGAGAGAAAATTTCTTTATAATCAATGCCATTTTTTTAGTGAAACTCTTGGAGACAAGTCTAGTCTTATATCTTTTAATGTTGTCTTTCGAGTCACGCTTGGTCTTGAAGACCTATTTACAACCAACTCGCTTTGAACTCTCAGACAACTCAGCTAGATCCCAAACTCTATTATCCTCTATTGATTTCAACTTTTCATTCATAACATTGAGACATTTTTAAAAATTGTCACTTTCCATGGTTGTACCAACGAGACTGGATCCTTATCGATGTTCAAGTCATATTCATGTTCAAGTGAATATAAAATATAATTGTCAGAAATAACTAGTCTTGTTTTACCTTTTAGACATTCTTAATGCTATTTCATGCAATTCATCTATCATTTGATCATTAACGACTTCATTAATCGACTCATTAACTACTTATTTATCTTATGGGTTTTGGATATTATCTTGTTGCCTCTGTGTGTTATTTTGATGGTAATATAACAAGAGCAACAACAACCTAAGGAGACACATTTGGTGAAGAAGATTTATCAAAAGTATCCATAATATCCACCTTCCGTGATTTGTCACTCCCTCTAGTTTGACCATTTTCAATGGACCTAGCCTTTCCAGACTCAACGATTCTCGTACCGTGATTAGGACAATAAAATATGTAACATTTTAAGTTTTCCAGATAAGCAATAAAGAAACCAAAAATGGTGCTTATATCAAGCTTCTTTCCATATGGGTTGTACACCTTCACTTTTGTTGGACAACTTCAAACATGTAGATGTTTCAAACTAGGTTTCCTTCTAGTCCATAATTTATATGGATTTTTAGGAATTGCCTTATTGGGAACCCATTCAATTGATATGTATTGTCTAGAAACTTAGAAAATAGTCCTGGACATTGTCTATTCTCATTATACTTTCCATAATATTCATCATTTTTATCAGATCTCACAACTTTAACCTTCTTTTTAAGTTGCCTTTCAACATTATAAATGAATACCTTTAGGACATCTATTGATTAGGATTTATCATGCAACACATATAGACAACAATAATGTGAGTAACCCTCTATAAAAGTGATGGAGTACTTTTCACTACACCAACATGAGAAATCAAAAGGACCACAAATTTTTATGTGTATCAATTCAAGAAGTTTGCTACTTCTTGTGATTGGGTTCTTTAAATGTTTAGTTTGTTTCCATTAATGCAATCTAAACAAACATCCCAATCGCAAAAAATCCAAAAGAATTAAAATATATTTTTTATTAACGTAATTTGGATATATGGCTTAATCTTTCATGCCATGAGTAAGCAAAATTTTATAAAAAACCTTAAGCTTGATACTAACATCATGTTCAACATTAAATAAATATTCCTTAAAATTAAAATAAAGATTAAAGCAATATAAATCATTCATTAATGTACCAGTACCAAAATAATATGAATGCTTATTCAAATTAAAATCATATGCTTAAAATTAAAGCCTATACAATCCAGCCTAGCAACAAAAACCAAGTTCATGGTGTAAGAACGAGGTTGCAACTAAGAGGGAGGATGAATTAATTGACTTAAAAATTATGGCCACCTTTTCTGAAAAATCAAGAGTTAATGTGTAGTGGATAATATTGCAGAAAATAAAAGAGAATAAACAAAAGAGATAAGGGAGAAGAGAGTACACAAGGATTTTATACTAGTTCACCTTCTTGTCCACCGAAGGCTACGTCCAGTACTCTTGTAGCACAAGAGATTTCTTCACTAAGAATTATGAGTTGTAGTTACAATATGTTTCAAATGCAGAACTGATATCATTGTCTTCCCAATCAATATATGTTCTTCGTCCAGTCTTCATATCATTTTTTCCTTTGAAAGAACCCTTTTTCAAATTTGGGCAGTTCATCTTCATGTGACCAGGTTTGCCACATTCAAAGCATGTAAAGTTTTGACTTGAGGTGGAGGCATCATTGTTCTTGGTGAATTTCATTGTTTAACCAGTCTTTGCGCCTTTGTTCCTTTTTAGGAACTTGCTAAATTTCTTCACGAAGAGACTCATATTTTCCATATCATCTTTTTCTGATTCATCTCCAGATAAGTCATATCTATCCACTTTTTCTTTTAGAGAAATATTCTTTTTCTTCTTTTCTTGCTCCTTATGTTGATCAAGTTGGCTAAGTTCTAGTTCATGTTCCTGTAGTTTGCCAAACAAAGCATCCAAAGACATTTTGGATAAACTTTTCTTTTCAGAAATTGCAGTTACCTTTGGTTGCCACATTCTGGTGAGTGATCTTAGAACTTCCAAGTTTAAGTCACTATTTGATAGAACTTTGGCAAGTGCAATAAGATGATTGGTAAGGTGAGTAAACCTCTTTTGTAAATCAAGAATTTTCTCTCCAGGCTTCATACGAAACATTTCGTATTCCTGGGAAAGAGTGTTGAGTCTCGACCTTTTTACTTCCTCTGTTCCTTCGTGTGTGGTCTCTAGAGCATCCCACATTTCTTTTGCAGATTTACAATTTGATACTCTAAAGAATTCATCAATACCAAGTGCGGAGGTGAGGATGTTTTTTGCCTTTAAATCATATTGCACTTTCTTTTTGTCTTCATTGTTCCATGGAGATTTTGGCTTTATTTCCCTTATATCATTGATAACAATAAAGGGTATATATGATCCTTCTTCAATGACATTCCATATGTCTAAGTCTTGAGATTCAATAAAGATCCTCATTCTAATTTTCCAGAAATCATTGCCCTCTCCAACAAAGCTTGGAAGGCGGTTGATGTTGGAACCTTCTCCTAGGAATGATCTTGTGGTCATCTTGATATAAGATCAAACTTGAGAATATCTTACTCAAATATAGCTCT
>NC_032011.1:29562233-29562439 GCF_001865875.1 Lupinus angustifolius
ATTAGTTGACTTAAAAATTATGGCCACTTTTTCTGCAAAATCAAGAGTTAACGTGCAGCGGATAATATTGCAGAAAATAAACAAGAATAAATCAAAGAGATAAGAGAGAATAGAGTACATAATGATTTTATACTAGTTCACCTTCTTGTCCACCGAAAGCTACGTCTAGTACTCTTGTAGCACAAGAGATTTCTTCACTAAGAATT
>NC_032011.1:29562539-29611822 GCF_001865875.1 Lupinus angustifolius
TTTCCAAGTGATTCTAATCCCCTTTCTTTTCACACCCCGTGAAAGAAAGTATTTTGCAACAATATTGAAGAATGTACAACAATGGCAGATTGCCTTTACAAGTATGAAAGTAGTATAACTTGCAATTCAATCAACTCGTTATGTATACCAAGTAATAATGCTCTTTGGAAAAACTTTGAAACACTTCTAAGCAACTTCAGAAAAATAACTTTGAAAGTTTGAGTGTAAGTTGTAAAAAGTGTAGAAAAGTAACTTCATAATAAATTTAAGAGCTTTTTGAAATTTTTTATAAGAGTTGTGTGTTGTTGTGTGTTTGTGTTGTGAGAGTTAGAGTCTTTATATAGACTTTCCAAACACCCATGGTGCCTTTCTGAAATTGTAGGAGTTGTTTGAAGTGAAGAGATTTCGTTTGGAGTAAAAACATTTCATTTTGAAATCTGAAATCTCATGCAACAGCTCTCAGTAATTTATTACTGATAGTGGGTAATCGATTATTCTCAGTAATCGATTACTGACAGTGGGTAATCGATTACCCAAACTTTCCATCCACTATTTATTTAAAAATGAATTAGAGTAATCGATTACACTATTTGGGTAATCGGTTACTCAACTTTTTCAAAATTGATAATCTGTTACTCAAATGCAATAATGGATTACTTTGAACAGTTTTAAGTTGGATAGCTCTTTTCTCACATACGTAACCTATTACTTAGATGAAGTAACTCGTTACACACTATTTTTGAAAATTGTTTTAACTATTTTAAAGTGTTTCAACTTTCTTTAAAAATAGTTTGAGCATTACTACTTTGTATATCAAAGAGTTTTAGGATAGAAGTACATATAAAGACTTAATCTAATTATCTTTAAGCTTTAATCTTATTTGTCTTCATAAGTATTCTTCATTTTCTTCTTTTTGATGATGTTGGTGTCTTCATCAAAACCGTACCAAGGTCAGGAGCAAAGATCTTCTTCATACATGACACATTTAAGAACATAAATACACTTTTCTATATCTAAATAGTTTCCACTATATATGATAATTTTTTTGTCTCAATTTCATGAACTTGTGCCTTCATTCCATTCTTCATGTAAAGAAATTTCTTAATTTTATGACACATGAGTTGTCACACCAGAGTTTAACAACTATGTATTATTAGAAAACTTAATAATAAATGATTCATTTATAAAAAAAACAAAATGTTAAAGAAAAGGTTATTACGATTATTAAGTTTCCTAATAATACAAAATAACATAGATGACTTGATATTGTTATATATTAACATCTTCATCAGGCTAAGACTCAATCTGTTTGACCGCTCCCAAGCTTCATATTGAGTCTTGTCTGCCGCCAAACTGGTCTCACTTATGGCTGGTACATTATCCATAATGATGGTCAGGTCCAAATCTATCACACATAGTGAAAACTAGATATGTTCAGACTAATCATTATAATCTAGTCCATTGAACTTGATACATTTGTTGTCTAAGGCAAATATATTGAATGAAACTGAAATACGACATGCTCAAACTTTAATTCTTTGAATAAACCTTGATAGACATAAACTAATATTTCAAGAAATGAAGTGACGCATAACCACTCAACCATTAATATTTCAAGAAACAAAGAGACGCATAATCACTCAACCATTAATATTTCAAGAAACGAAGAGACGCATAACCACTCAACCATTTATATTTCAAGATACGAAGAGACGCATAACTACTCAACATTAATATTTCAAGAAACAAGTGACACATAATCATTCAACCATTAATATTTCAAGAAACGAAGAGACATATAATCATTTAACCATTAATATTTCAAGAAATGAAGATATGCATAACCACTCAACCATTTATATTTCAAGAGACGAAAGCATGCATAACCACTCAACATTAATATTTCAAGAAACGAAGAGACGCATAATCACTCAACCCTTAATATATCAAATACTTAAAAAGTCGTATACAATCAACAGTGCATAATTAAGAAATCGCCGTTACTATGTCATCTTCAACATTGCTTATTCAACGCTGCACCGTGGAATTGATGAACATTAACAACATTTCCTATCACATACGTTGTTAAACATAACTCATTCAAGCTAGTGTTAACGTTACTGATGTTCAATAGCGTTGTTTCAAGAATGTGCTCTTGAAGTTACCCACATTGACAACACTTACGTTAGTATGTGCCATTGATGTTCTTCTGCCTCATTTTCAATAGTGTCGTTCAAAATTACGTTGTTGAATGATCGTTGTTAATTATGATATATGGCGTAATGATGATTGAGAATTGATAGCTTTGTTTTCCTATTCCACTTACACTCCCTTAAATCATAATTTTGGTTAATCAGTTGTTGAATGAATAAAAAATTTGTGTTTTTAATTTTATTAGCGGTGTAGGTCTTACAAAATAAATAAATAAGGAATTACATTTTCTAGTAAATCAAAATTATTGATTTGGACTTTGGAACATTGCCATGATTGGGCTATTGCATGTATTTTTATTCTTCTTTTTATCCTCATTTTAAATTTAATCACTTTTACCCATTTTAAATTTATCAAACTACACTAAAAGATACTTACTAATCAGTGTTATAAAACTCGGCTCGAACCGGTCGGTCAGACCGGTTCAACCATGAACCGGTCATCTAACCGGTTCGAGTCTCTCATCTAACCGGTTTTGTATCAAAATTGGTTTGACTCAGTTAGTTTAAGTGTAAAACTGATGATTTGGATGATCACACCGGTTAGACCAGTCGAGTCAATCAAAATTAAAAAAAAAAAACCAAATTGATGAGGTGAAAAAGTCAAATATTTTTAATTTATATGTAATTATGTTTGTCACTTGTTATTTTACGTTATAACCAAATCTTTGTTGTTTAATTAAATTTTAAATTTATTGTACATTTTTGTTGTAGTTAAAGTATAATTTATATATTATTTGATAATGTTTTCAACTTGCTTGTGTCATTTTATAGTATTAAAATTTTCTTTATTTTTTTTTAATTAGGTACACTAATGTTTTTAAATTTTGAGTATACAATTATTAAATATTGTTATACAGTATATATATATATATATATATATATATATATATATATATATATATATATATATATATATATATATATATATATATATATATATATAATTATCATAAATAATTAAGAATAATTTTACAAAATTAATTAGATAATTAAACAGATGATATAAAACTAATAATATTTTCCAAAATTTCTAATATTTATATAACTACAGAACTAATAATAGTTTCCAAAATTACTAACATTTATTTATTTAATTATCTAAATATATTATAATTCAGTTAATAAAAAACAAATTAAATAGAAAATAAATATTATTTCTCATTTTTAGTCATTTAATAAAATTAAGCTATTTCCACATAATTTTAATAATTCTAGTTCAATAATTTACTTAACCAACAATGTGTTTGTCTAGTGGTGTAAGGCTTCACCGATCTCCAGAACGACCAACAAGTCAAGAGTTTGATTCTTGTGAGTGACTCTTGTTGGGAGGGTAAGTCACACACTTCGAAATAGATTATTTCCTTATAAAATATGTGAGAAAATATCATTGGTAGTAACAAAAAAATAATAATTTACTTATGTAAGAACGAGGTTGCAACTAAGAGGGGATGAATTAGTTGACTTAAAAATTATGACCACTTTTTCTGCAAAATTAAGAGTTAACGTGCAGCGGAAAATATATTCAGAAAAATAATCAAGAATAAATCAAAGAGGTAAGAGAGAAGAGAGTACACAAGAATTTTTATACTGGTTCACCTTCTTGTCCACCGAAGGCTACGTCCACCACTGCCGATATCTCTATGTACCTTACATACTCACTAATATTTATACCATTGGAAAACACATTTCCAAGTAACTCTATCCCCTTTCTATTCACACCCCGTGAAAGAAAGTTATTACAATGAATGAAGAATTTCAATGATGGCTTTGGATTGCCTTTACAAGTATGAAATATAATAACACTTGCAATCCAATCACTCTTTTGTATACTTAATAATAATGCTCTTTTAGAAAACTTTGAAACACTTCTAAGCAACTTCAGAAAAATAACTTTTGAAAGTTTGAGTGCTAGTTGCAAAAAGTGTAGACAGAATAAGTTTAAGAGCTTTTGGAAATTTTATAAGAGTTGTGTATTGTTATGTTTTTGTGTTGTGAGAGTTAGAGTCTTTATATAGACTTTCCAAACACCCATGATGTCTTTCTGAAAGTGTAGGAGTTGTTTGAAGTGAAGAGATTTTGTTTGGAGTGAAAACATTATATTTTGAAATCTGAAATCTCATGCAACAGCTCTCGGTAATCGATTACTGATAGTGGGTAATCGATTACCCAAACTCTCTGTCCACTGCTCTTTTAAAAACGAATTAGAGTAATCGATTACACCATTTGGGTAATCGGTTACTCAACTTTTGCAAAACTGGTAATCTGTTACTCAAATGCAGTAATGGATTACTCTGAACAATTTTAAGTTGGATAACTCTTTTTCTCACATATGTAACTTGTTACTTAGATGAAGTAACCCTTTACACACCATTTTGAAAAATGTTTTAAGTATTTTTAAAGTGTATCAACTTTCTTTAAAAATAGTTTGAGCATTACTACTTTTGTATATCAAAGAGTTTTAGGATAGAAATACCTATAGAGACTTAATCTAATTTTCTTGAAGCTTTAATCTTCTTTGTCTTCATAAGTATTCTTCCTTTTCTTTTTTTGATGATGTTAGTATCTTCATCAAAATCTTGCCAAGATCAAGAACACAGATCTTATTCACAATGTACTCACAAATGCAAGCTTGCAGCTACTTTCACAATTATAAGCTTAAAACTCACAACTACATATTACAAGCTTAAAATACAAGCTAATTTTTTACCAAGTTGACCCATAAATGTGAAAGACGTCGCCATATCCATAAAGGGTGCAAATTGTATTTACTACAATGTTATTAAATTTGGTTCAGATTCGATTGATCTGACCTATAACATATTTCTAACTGGTTTGAGCCGCTCATCCGATTGGCCATGAAAACCATAGTCCATATTAATCAATGACTCGGTTATTTTATGCGTAAAATCAATGACTCGAATATTAGACCTTTTGGCCTATTTGAGCATCTAGTTGAGTCTTACATTAATAGATCAATGTCATATTGATAAATGAATAAAGTATAAAATAGTTAAAAGGAAAGACTTTAGATTTACCCAAAAATCATATCTCTAAAAATATTTAGATAAATTTCTTAAGTTTTTTTACTAAGGGAAAAGAAAACTAAAAAGGATATCATGTCAAATAATACACATTGTTATAAAAAGATAAAATGAAAGTTTACATCATTTTTAGAATACTTTAGGACCATATTGAAGGTATGAGAATGTAAATCAATATCATTGTATCACAAGTTTTAAGATAGAAGAGTATAAAAAAATATTGTGTTAAATGGAAATATCTATGTATTATATGTTTCAAGATAGTGTGAAGAAATATATATGTATACAAGTTAATTACCATCTCGATTATTGTCAAAATTTGTTGCAAAAAATAAGGTCATATTAGCATAAATGAATAATGTTGTATCACACGTTTTAAGATAGGAGAATATATGAAGTATAGAAAATAATGTATAAAACGGAAATATCCATGTATCACATGTTTTGATATAGCTTGAAAAACATATATACAAGTAAATTATTATTGAAATTTGTTGCACAAATAACATAATTCATTAGTGTAAATCAACATTGTTGTATTGCATGTTTTAAGATAGGACAAAGGTTAGAGTTTAAAAAATAAACGTATCTAAAGTGAAAATATTGATGTATCACATGTTTTGAGATAGTGCAAAGAAACTTGTACACGGTAAATTATTACCTTGTGGAATCTTGCTACATAAGTAACGTCATTAGTGTAAAACAATGTTGTTGTATCACATGTTTTAAGATAGGAAAGTAGAGAGAGTATAAGAAATAATATGTATAAAACGGAAATATCGACTTATCACATGTTTTGAGATAGTGCAAAGAATCTTGCACACGGTAAATTATCACCTTTTAGAATCTTGTTACATAAGTAACGTCGTTAGCGTAAAACAACGTTGTTGTATCATGTGTTTTAAGATAGGAAAGTAGAGAGAGTATAAGAAATAATGTGTACATATAAAACGGAAATATTGATTTATCACATGTTTTGATATAGTGTAGGGTAAGTATATTATTATATTCAATATTGATTGAGTTGGTGTGTATATATATAGATGTTCTGATTTGGTGTTGTATTTGTAAGAAATTGAAAGGTAAGCAGACAGAAGTGAAGATCATCCATCATGTGGAAGCTGAAGGTTTCAGAAAGCAAAGAGAAATGGAATATTAGAAGCGTTAATAATCACATTGGAAGACAATTCTGGGAGTTTGATCCACACCTTGGAACTGAGGAAGAACGTGCTCAAGTTGAACATGTTCGACAACAATTTCACAATAACCGCTTCATATATAAGCATAGTTCTGATCTCTTAATGAGGCTGCAGGTATCCATATACATATATAACAATTCTATCTTTCTTCTTATTATTATATTAATCATCTATTTATGTATGTATGAGCAGTTTGAGAGGGAAAAAGGGTTAAAAAACATGAACGTAAGTGGTAATAATAATGTGAAAGTTGAAAAGGAAATAGAAGATATAAATGAGGAAGTAGTAGGAAGGACACTGAAAAGAGCATTGAGATCATTGTCAACACTTCAGAGTGAGGATGGTTTCTGGCCTGGTGACTATGGTGGTCCTTTGTTTCTTCTTCCTGCTTTGGTCATAGGATTATATGTGACTGGAGCACTTAATACAATCTTGAACATTGAGCATCGAAGAGAGATGAAGCGCTATCTCTTCACTCACCAGAACATAGATGGAGGGTGGGGATTGCATATAGAAGGGTGCAGCACCATGTTTTGCACATCTCTAAGTTATGTAAGTTTGAGATTGCTTGGAGAAGAGCTAGATGATGGTGCCATGCAAAATGCAAGAAAATGGATTCTTGATCGTGGTGGTGTGACTTCCATTCCATCATGGGGCAAACTCTGGCTTTCAGTAAGTATACAATTTAATTATTATATATGTTGCAGTAGTAGTTGATTCATTTGAGTAATAATATAAATTAATGAAATGGTGGTTGGTTGGTATAATAAAATACATGCAAAATGCAAGAAAACGGATTCTTGATTGTGGTGGTGTGACTTCCATTCCATCATGGGGCAAACTCTGGCTTTCAGTAAGTATACAATTTAATTATTATATATGTTGCCGTACTAGTTTGATTCATTTGAGTAATAATATAAATTATTGAAATGGTGGTTGGTTGGTATAATAAAATGAAACATGAATAGGTGATTGGCTTATATGAATGGAGAGGGATAAACCCAATACCACCAGAGATATGGCTGGTTCCTTACTTTGTTCCTATGCACCCTGGAAGGATGTGGTGTCATACTCGATTGGTATATCTGCCAATGTCATATTTATATGGTACTAAGTTTGTTGCTCCTATCAACTCCATTGTTTTATCCCTTAGAACGGAGCTCTATACCCTTCCTTATCACCTACTTGATTGGGACCATGCCAGAAACTTATGTGCCAAGGTGGGTACTCTCTGTTCTTCTCATTTTCTAATTCTACTGTACGTTCCTTTTCATTAATTAATTACTACTTCACAACCTCATTATAATATTATTAGTATTTTCTAATTATTATTATCAGAATAAAAAGTACAACAGCTCAATTCTAAATATGTTGTATAATTATGCATTACCATAATATTTATAAAAAAATTGACTATCAGAATAATTATCTCAAAAGTGATGATGATATGAATATAAAATACATGAAAATATAATTTATAAATGATGTTAATTAAGTAAGTAATTGTTGCAGGAAGATTTCTACTATCCACGACCAATGATCCAGGATATGTTATGGGGTTTTCTTCACTATTTGGGTGAACCTCTTCTAATGAGTTGGCCTTGTTCAAAGCTTAGAAAAAAAGCATTAGACCATGTAATGCAACATATACACTACGAGGATGAAAATACACAATACATCTGCATTGGTCCTGTCAATAAGGTAGGTTAATACCTTTATTTTTATTAATGTAGAACTTCATATTAATAATGACTTTATAATACTAGTTTGAATTAAGAAGATGAACAAATAAATTGGTTGTAAATTAAAAAGCAGGTATTAAACATGGTTTGTTGTTGGTTGGAAGACCCCAATTCTGAGGCATATAAGTGTCACCTTTCAAGAATCAAAGACTATCTCTGGGTGGCTGAAGATGGAATGAAAATGCAGGTGCATATTAAACATCAATTTATATTATTTGTCATTAGTTAAAAATGCATATTCTGAATACAAATAGTTGTATGACATGACATCAGGGATATAATGGTTCTCAATTTTGGGATGTTTCTTTTACTGTACAAGCAATCTTGTCTACCAATATGGATGATGAATACAGCTCAATGCTTAAGAAAGCAAACCATTTCATAAAATGCTCACAGGTAAGTGCTATTGCTATATACATACATACATACATACATATATATGTTTATTTAGTGAAACTCTTAGTTATGAAAGAAGATAAAAATGTTTGGTATTGAAGGTGAGAAGGAACAGCAGTGGTAATCCAAGTGAATGGTATAGACACATTTCAAAAGGTGGATGGCCTTTCTCAACTCGAGACAATGGTTGGTCTGTATCAGATTGTTCTGCAGAAGGCTTGAAGGTCATAAATTAATTTCCCTTTTTTTATTTATTTCAACAAAATCTCATTTTTTTTAAAACATAACCATGTTGTTCATTTTGTTCATGGCAGGTAGCAATTTTGTTGTCAAACATGCCATTTGAGACTGTTGGGAAAGCAATAGAAACAGAACAGTTGTATGATGCTGTTAATTATATTTTATCCCTCCAGGTAAGGACCATAATTACGTCTCTATTCAACACAAGCATCTCATCAATTATGAATTTGGTCTTTCCATATTATTACAGAATCCAAGTGGCGGATTTGCATCCTATGAGCTCACCAGATCTTATTCATGGCTGGAGGTAAAGGCTTACTTTTTTTATTTATCTTAAATAAGAAAGATAGATTCATATTTATTAACACTCTTTGTTACTATGACAGAAAATAAATCCCACTGAAACATTTGGAGATATCATGATTGATTATCAGTATGTAGAATGCACATCAGCAGTGATACAAGGTCTTGCATTATTCAGAGAGAAATGTCCACAACACTTGAACATGGAAATACAAACTTGTATGGCTAAGGCAGGAAACTATATCCAAACCATTCAGTTACCTGATGGCTCATGGTTTGTTTTTTCTTTTTGTTCTCCACTAACAACAATTATGTTATTATGTCTTGGAAATATGATAAATGAGTCCATAATGGTAGGTCTGGGTCATGGGGAATCTGCTATACCTATGGAACATGGTTTGGAATAAAGGGGCTCATAGCTGCTGGTAAGACCTACCAAGATAGCCACTGCATTAGAAAAGCATGTGAGTTTCTACTATCCAAACAGAACCCTTGTGGTGGATGGGGAGAGAGCTACCTCTCATGCCAGAACAAGGTAACAAAATCAATAACTTTAGTAAGTTTATTTGGTTCCATACATATCCCATTCAGCATTTAGTAATTAATGAACAAACAGGTATACACAAATCTATAAGGAAACAAGTCACACATAGTGAACACTGCTTGGGCTATGTTGGCACTTATTGAAGCTGGACAGGTATAATAAATAAGGAAAAGTTATATATAGCAGATAAAAAGTGATTGTTTAATTAATGGAATATTCTATATAGGGTCAAAGAGATCCATGGCCGTTGCATCGTGCTGCTAAGGTGTTGATCAATTCACAAACGGAAAACGGAGAGTTTCCCCAACAGGTAGGTAACAAGTAACAAAAATGCATGGATAGATAGATAGATATATATTCATCCCTGATTGTGTGTGTATTTAACAAACAAATGTATGATTTCAATGTAGGAAATCGTGGGAGTGTTCTGCAAAAATTGTACTATAAGCTACTCAGCATTCAGAAACATATTTCCCATATGGGCTCTTGGAGAATATCGAAGTCGTGTACTGCTTTCACCAAACAAAGATGAAGACCACCAAAACTACATATAATCATCTTCTGTATATATATATATATATATGTTGGAAAATAATTCAGAAACATATTTATGATTTGGAATTACTATTCAGAAGCATGTCTGACAATGAATTTACAAGATTGCATCTATCAGCTTTTGTGTATTATACTGATGTTCTGCATGATTTTTAGAAAAGTAAAAACTAATGGGTTTGGCAAACTTAAGTAAAATTAACCACTATGTTTGTCTGTGGATCAACCACTAAAAGATTAATATTTTAGAACCTTAAATTACAATTTTCCCTTTAATCCTAGACCTATTTTAATTGACTGTGATTTCCTAGGTACGAAGATATAAAGATTATGATATGGAAAAAAAGGTGAATGGAAGGACTTCAAAATTGTTTTTTGGATAAAACGATAGGATGATAAGATTCAAGATAATTTGTGAAATATGTATATTAACAAAGATTGCTTTCTTGAGTTTCTAATGGAATATGAATACTGTGATGAAATTTTATTACTAACAGAGATCGCATAATACCTCATACAGCCCACATTGTGATTTGATTTTGCAACATGCACTTGCTATCTTACAAGTCACAACGATAATCATATTCATCATTCATCCCATATATACTTACAAGGCAAATCAGTAGTATTGTAGGAATGAACTCTCAAAATGCACTTCACCTTGTGAACCATAGAGATGTTGTTAGGTAACTAATAATGCAACTTACTTTTAAATAATAGAGGATAAACATTATAAAGAAAATAAAAGCTTACAACAATCACTTCTCTGAAACTTCAGCTACAACAGCTATTGATATTTAATATGACAAAAGCAGGTGCAGTTTTCATGTCAAGCAACATAACCATCACAGTATATAACCCACATAACATACAGGTTCAGCCCTTTGAAATTTTCATTACAAATTAAACTGCTAAAAACTAGAGGATTGTTCAAACACCATATATCAATCAATGTGCCAATTTCTTCAAATGTTGAAATGTCTTTTGTTTGATCCACTGGCGATCATGCGGCAAGTAAGCATGGATTGAACTGTCATAACTGCATTTATAAACCAAACAGCCACTTCTATTGTTAATCATTGTGAAGGCAAACCACACACACAAAGAAACAGTCAACCAGTTACACACACAGACAATTGAATTAAGCTATCACTCATGCTATAATCTTAGTTTTCACTTGACTCATGGAGGAAAATAATGTGAAATCTTAGTTTTTTCTTTTCCTTGATCTACATTTCAATGTCAAAAGGAACAGAACCTTCTAATAAATGAGCAAGCAACTGCATAGCTAAATAACTTATTCTTGAGCTGTGAAGAGCTCAAAGCCATTGGACTTTTGGTAAGTCCTCTTAAGCTTCACCTTTTTTTCTTTCTTGTCGCTGAATATAATGTTTCATTTAAGCTTTACTAATCGATGAATACATACAAACCATAGATTGCTTTGTAATTAACAAAACTGTGACTGCATTAAAACACAGTCTTTTTATGATTTAGAGAGACATACACTAGGGCACTCATGTCAGCAAGACCATCTATGAAGTTATAGAGATCTGAAATATCATAAGAGAGATTTCTGATGGCCGGATTTAACTCCTTCAGCTTCCTTTCATACAGCGTACATATACCTGCATAAGCACAAGATTCAAGACCTCTATTGAATGCTATGACTCAAACCATACAAATCATAAGCAAATGACCATGACATCATATAAAAATATATATCCGCAGCAAATATCACTTAACTATTCATGAACTTTTTAATTTGCTTTATTTCAGTGCTCACTCGTCTTAGTAGTATACCTCTCTCTGTGTGTGTATTTTATAAGTTATGGAATTCATAAAAATGACAGAAAAGGGGTAAACTTTTTTATGAAATAGACAATAAGTAAAAGTAAATATAATTAATGGCTAGGTTTGATTGTTGAAGGTACAAAATAACATGAAAAACATAATCCTTTGAATTTGATTTGACATAGATAGGTTTAATTGTTGTGTAAGTTGGTAATTTGTTGTAGCCCTAATGAATTGGGTGATCCTAGTGTATGAAAAGTAAGGCAAATGGTTTTATGTGTTGCTATCTACCCAGGAACTTTGTATACTAAAAATGAAGACTTTGTATGAAAATATCCTTATTAAATATTAATTAATTAAAAAAGAAAATACCATCCATTGCGTGAGAAACAGAATCATAATCCATGAAAGTTCGAGTTCCTCTGTTCTGAGAAGTTTGCATAAGAATGATAGTGTGCCGATTATTATTACTACTATGAGACTGCAAAAACAAAATTAATAAATTAATAAATAAAAAGAGAATGAAATAATAAGAATAAGGATTGATACCATCTTCTTCTTCTTCTTCTTCTTCTTCTGAAGTCAACTCAAGGATCAGACGCACAACCACAACCCGAACAACCAACCAAGCACGAATAACCTTTCTTATATAAATAATTAAATATCATCAAATCATAATCATATTTCTATTTTCAGGGTATTTTTGTCTTTTCATTCATACTTCCCACAATACCCATTCACTTTATTATCCAATGGAGACTGGCAAATTCATAAAATATTCAAAACTACTTCTCAATAATTATGCAATTTTTCTTTTTATCCTAACTATTATTCAAAACAAATATAAAAATTACAAGAAACAATTGAGACACAACTATATAACTTTAAACCGTCAATTAAATATAAAAAGAAATTATTTTATTTAAACAAACATAATCAAAACAAAGTCATTATTTTAATGTTATAATAAAGATTTATTTAATAAGAAATGTTTAATTCTGACAAATATTTTAATATAATATTACTATTTAACAATAGGATTTATGAATGGTTTTGAATTAGGTTGAAGTGGGTGTAATAGAAAGTTAATTATTTGCCTTTGTTGATATTTAGCATTTTTGAAGTCTTACACTTAATACAATTTTTATGTATTGTATTAATTTATATGATTGGTAACAAACAATTTTGACATAAAGTTGATTTTTGACCTAATATTGATAACACGATTAAAAAAGAGATTGAATTTAATTTGGACTTCTTCTAAAATATTTAGAGCCGTCATTTTAAATTAAAATGTAGATAAATTCTTATATGTCAATTTCTCAAATAATAGAAATGTTGATTACATATATGAAAATATTTGTACATACACAAGTTTTCTTAAGTAGTTCCTACATTAAATTTAAAAAATTGATTATCACAAGTAAAATTAAAGAGTGCATAGATGGATAGTAGAATCACCACCAACACATGCTTAAGTGAAACAAACAAAAACAAGTTAAGGTAGATGCAATGTCATGTCTTTCAACATTGATGAAAAACTTATTTTAAAGATAATAAATACAAGAGAACACAGAGCTACATATATTATAATAACTTTTATTGCTTACAAATGACAACCTCAAAATGGAGTCTACAACATTTTATTACTATAACTACTTAGCTTCAAGTGTATTATTCATCCCTTTACTCTTTGGAGATGCACTCATTACATTTGAATCTGGAAGAGTGTTTGCACAGGTTTTGGAGCCAATTTTGCAACACACTCGAACTGTCATAGGAACCAAAATATAAGGTTACCTAACCAACCATTTTGTGTATGACTAGGGGAGTTAAAACTTAAACCAACAGAACAAAGAAGAAGGGTTACTCATCATAATCTGAACATTTCTAACCTTTTGTTGCTTATATTTTTCACACACAGCATTCAGAGAACTGCCATTGGTATTAAGTTGCAAATCTGCGAGTGCAAGAACAGTAGTTTTAAGGTCTGACACTTTGTAATTTGTATAGTGCTCCATAGTTGGATTCTGCAAATAAAAATGCACAACATTCTTTAGATTTATTTACTAACAAACACTAAGGCGCAAATAGTGAAGTTGAAATTAAGTTGAGACCCATGGATGTTCAGACTGAATGAGGTTCCATCTAGCAAGTAATACAGCAGATGCAGCTATCATGGAAGGTAGAAACTGCAAGAAGCTGTATTCAACAAGAGTAAGCTCTGCTAAATAATTTGCTAGGAATTCCAGTTCAACATAACCAACCTGTATAATGTAAATTTTACAACCACATTGGTTTTTTTGTTTCTTTTCTTTAAATTGTAGATATTGAATAACAACTATAGTCTATGGTACCTCGTAAGAAGATTGTGCTGCTTTGATGAATCTCCTGAAAGCCAAACAAGATTGTCATAAGTTTAATTATGGTTTAACTGAATGCCATGTTCAAGCAAAATTTGGATATATAATACTTACCTTAGAAATGTTTTGGTTGTAGGAACAGATAATTGAAAATGAAGAAGCTTTAGAACTTCACTCTCCATTTTCAGAACCTATCAAGTACCAACCAATAAGTGTCTTATATTGTCATTCATGAACACAATTTGAAAAGATAATACTAAATACTATACCTCTGCTTTGGTGTATGCATTGTCTGTGATGACGCAAAATTCTTTTACTTGGGGAGCTTTAATCTCCTCATACTTTCTTAAATTCATGAAAGAAAAGAAAAGCAACTTATAATTTTGTCATGATATTGAAAATAAAAAGACAAGTTATCCTTCATTATCAGTTGTCAGTATTCCAAGCATGTCTTACACAAAAGGTGGCGAGTTAAAATGGAATTTTCCTTAGTAATTTATTAATGTTATACAGAGAATATAACAATACCCCAGCCTTAATCTCATTATAATAAAATTATATTACGTAAAATATATCAACGAAGGACATATACCAGTACAAGACCAATAAGGAAAATAGTTATGTAAGAAACTGTGTAAAATAATGATCTTCCTCATACTAGACTAAGGGTAAAAAATGGTGGTCGTATTGATAGAACTGGTACCTACCGAGAATAAGAAACAACTCAATGATAAGAAAGCGAACTCTTTATTATTGATTAAAATGCTATAGCAAGTTGAATAGTCACAACTATAGTAATTAACCTCGCGAGTTAACTCGTAGGATCGGTAGATCTTACGAGTTTTCAAGAGTTAGCAAGTCACGTGTCTACTTTGAATGCAATGTCACCACTGCTGGTGAGATCATCGGGGAAGACCGTAGAATTTTGAAATCGAAAAGATCTTATGGCTTACTGTTTTTTTTTTGTTGCAAAAGTCCCAAATTGTAAAATCCTAATCTTCTAAACCCGAATAGAAGGGAAACCCATGACCCAAAATCATTTGACCCACCCAAAATTATTTTAAACCCTAAATAGCAACATAAAAAATATACCATACCAGAAATTTATTTCCATGTGAAAGAAATCCAGAAGTTTCTCTCATCTTCGTCAAGTAAGTTTTCCTTCTTCATCTTCAACATACTTACTGTGTTCTTTTTGAAAATATTATAATTTATCTATCTTATTTGAACAAAAACCATTAATGAAGATGAAGAAGTCAATGAAGATGATTATCTTGATACGCCCTTGCATGATTTGATTTATTGATTTAGATATTAGGTTCTAATACTTGTTGGTATTTTTTGTTGCAAACACTTTAGTTGATTGTGTTGACATGTTAGTTTTGCAATTATATGTGACCTAATACTTTAATGTGAATAATATTTTGATGTTTAAGTTTAAGTTTTATCAAGTGCTACTTGTTAATTTTGTTATTTATAGCAATAGAGAAAGCTGAAGTTTTTATTATCTTGTGAATATGTATATATAAAAAAAATTAATATTTGGTAGGATCTTACGATCCGTGTTATAATCACACGTTTTACATTTTCATCTACCCCTTCCGATCTTACGTAAGATCTCGATCTTGCCAACTATGGACTCACAACCACACCCATGATGATAATGATGATGGCTCAAGAAAGCTGCATCAAGCCTGACCGAGATGGCCAAAATCCTAACTACATCAAGTCTAACCGAGATGGCCATGCCAACCACACCGATGACCCAGCCAGACAAAATAATTGTGACCGAGGTATTGTAGCTCCTTACCTAGCCAGGCAGAAGAATCATAATTGAGGCATTGTAGCCTCTAATCGAGAAGACATTGTTCATTTAGGCATTTCATCAAACACTCCTCACAATTTTAACTAGATTGTTTGTGCATTAAGCAACCATAAAGCCACGTAATTAATTGATCTTGTTATTTTTGGTTGATAATGGTTTAGTTATGTTAGTTAAGAGTAAGTTTAGGTGGGTGGTATTATTTTTCTCCTCCCATCTTATAAATGCACTTTTTTATGTTTTTGTTGAATCAATGAAAAGCATTATCACGTTCCATTCTGATATCCTTGAATTCATTCTTTCATCTTCTATATTCATCTTCACACATACAAATATGGATAATCATGTTCTAATATAGTATAAGAGCATCAATTGATGCATTGATGCTATGCTGCACTTGAACCCTCTATAATTCTACCTCTCTTTTCTTCCTATCTTCCAAATCACTTTTCTTCATCTCATTTAGAATGGCCAATGCAGTAGTCATCATGAATCCCTTCACTGATCCTTTCAGTCCATACTATTTGCACCCTAATGAGAGCCCAAGATGCAGTTTAGTGAAAGATCACCTAACAGGAGCAAATTATCACTCCTGATCAAGGGATATGTTGATGGCAGTCAAGACGAAAAACAAACTACAATTCGTGGATGGTAGCTTGCCAGACCAAATCTTAATGATCCTAATTTTGGAGCATGGGATAGGTGTAACACCTTGGTAATGTCTTGGATGAATCACTCACTCGATCGTGCTATTGTGCAAAGTGTTATATATTAGTCCATAGATAAATACTACACACACTTGAAAGGCCTTTGGCAAGAATTAGACAATTTCAGACACCTTATCTCATGCACTTGTTTGAGCAAATCTTACAGGGAAGAAGACTATGTGATGAGATTCCTAAAGTGGCTTAATGAGCACTATTCAGGTGTAAGATCCCAAATAATGCTCATGAATCCCCTGCCAAGCATAAACAAGACTTTTTCTTTATTCATGCATCAAGAAAAACAACTTGCTCTTCCATTTGATGAGCCAAAAATCTTCACTGGCACCGCTGAAGATAACTTCTAGGAAAGGAAGGTATAGAGGAAGAGGTTTAAGGGGAAGTAACAACCAAACAGGAATTGGTAGGAACTCTGATTTTAGCAATATAAGAGGAAGAGGAACAAATTCTAAAGTCTGCATATTCCGCAATAAAGTGAGGCAAACCATTAACGTATGCTACAAGAAGCATGTTTCCCCCTCATTACAAGTTCAACAACAATATCAATAGTGTCAGTAGTTTTTGTGATATTGACATAACACATACTCCTGCTGAAGAAGAAAATCTCATTGATTTTACACCTGATCAATATAAAGCCATCTTGGCTATGCTAAAGGAACCGTCAAATCACACTAATAATCGAATCAACACTATCTCCTTGACCCACTCAAGTAAGCAACAATTTTCAAGTAATCTTTACAACCTATCTAACAAATTGAAAAATGAAGATTGGATCATTGACATAGGAGCAACAGATCACATTTGTCACTCTTTGCTGATGTAGCAATCATTCAAGAAAATTGATCTTGTTGTCATTAAAATGTCTGATGGAAGTCAAATTACCACTACCATATCAAGAACAATCATGTTTTCCAATGATCTTTACTTGATAAATGTATTTTATATACCTAAGTTCTCCTTTAATCTAATATTTGTTTCCAAGTTTACCGAGAACCTCAATTTTCTCTAATTTCTATAAAACCAATGGCAAAATACAAGAGGAAATCATATTGAGAATGATTGGTGTAGCTGAAGAAAAATGAGGCTTATATACTCTTAATTCTAAAAGTTTGTCACCAATGCCTAATTAGTGCATGAATATAGTGAATTCTATGAATAAAGATGTATGGCATAATAGGCTTGGACACCCATCTAATGATAAATTTCCTGCTCTTAAATTTTCTTTCATTCATTATGATTCAGTGAATAAACCATGTGATGTTTGCCATTTTACCAAACAAAAGAAACTAACTTTTTAGAACATCCTTAGCAAGTCTGATTTTATATTTGATATTATTTATGTTGACATATGGGGACCTGTTTCCATTACATTTACATTAGATCATAGATATTTCTTAACTATAATTGATGATAATGTTGAGAGATCTTCATACATGTGTATAACATTCTTCCATGTGTTAAGTGAAAGAAGCATAAAAGTGGGTTTGACACCACATCTTGACCTAAAACCTTAAGACATTAGGTCTATGAGTCTATCCACTTATATGCTTTTTAACCCATGTAACTTTTTCATAATGTGAGACTTCTTCATTCACACTTGGAATGCCCAACATATAAGACTAGACATGCATGGTTGTTTTTCATAAAAAATAAATCAAAAACTACAACTTTTATAAAATCATTTGTCACTCTTATAGAAACTCAATTTGGCATTATTTTAAAATGTATAATAAGAAAATGGTGTAGAATTTAGAATGGAATTCTATAACTCAAAGGCCATCGTGCATCATAGTAGTTGTGTTGAGGCTCCACAATAAAATGGTGTTATGGAGAGAAAAGATCAACACATTCTTGGTGTAGAAAGAGCTCTGATGTACCAATCTTCTATGCCCAAATACTTTTGGAATTATTCCACTGCTCATGCTGTGTATTTGATCAACATACAACCTTCCACTGTCTTGAGCAACCATTCTCCCTACCAAGTTCTTTTCAATCACGACTCTAATCTTCTTAATTTGAAAGTTTTTGGATGTTTATGTTATGCTTCCACCCTTGTGACCAATAGAAGAAAATTTGACCCTAGAGGTAGGAGTGTACATTCCTAGGTTTAAAATATGGGGTAAAGGGTTACATCCTTTATGACTTAGAAACAAAAGAAACCTTCATATCCAGAAAAGTTGTCTTTTATGAAGAAGTATTTCCTTTCTCTAACCAAGATAAATTGGATGAAAATTGAGATGGTGACTCTCTACCTACAACTTCTTTTAACCAAGGTGATCAGTATCTACATCACCAACTTTATGATGGGCCCCTCAATTATCAAATAAACCAAATTGAGCAAATAAACCGCATTGATGAGCCTCATGAAACTATTAAGGTCATTCCCAGTGAGGAGCATAATGATGTTGTTAGAACCTCTAGCGGGCAGAGAATACCTCCAAGATACTTAGAAAACTATCATTGTACTTTAATGAAGTCTTCTAGTGATCCCAAAAATACCAAATACCTTTTATCTTATAAGAATCTATCTGCTCCATACAAAAGTTTCGTCCTTAATATTTCCTCAATATGAGAATCTAGTGATTACAATAAGGTCATACAACACCTGGGTGAATGTCATAAATGAAGAATTACAAGCTTTGAAAAAAAAATGAGACTTGGATTATCCCAAACCTCTCTAAGGATAAGAGAGCTATAGGATGTAAGTGGATTTTGAAGGTAAAAAACAATCCTAATGGAACTATGGATAGACATAAGACCAGATTAGTGGCTAAAGGCTATACTCAAGCGGTAGGGATAAAATACATAGAGCACCCACAATGGTGAAAAAACTAAGTTTATAGCCAAATAAGAATGTTATTCTTTCAATTTCACCATTGGAAAAGGAACCGTTCATGTGCTTATTTCACAACAATGAACAAAATGGCACCGTTCATATAGTTGAGACAACATTAAAAAATGAAAAAAATTGTTGGAAGAGAAAATAAATCAATATTAAATAAAATAAAGTAAAAGTAAAGAAGCTAAATGTGAGGTAGGTTTGCGGGGTCCTTTTAAGAACGAAAATAGAGTTACATCATTGAATATGATTTTGGTTTAAGTTGCTTAAGTTGTTGGAATATGTAAACGAAAATAAAATAATCAGTGGGCCCATTTAAGAACTAAAAAATAAGTTGCACTATTGTGGATGCTCTTAGATACCTTTAGTCCAGTTCTGAAAATTACTACCATTATAGTTATCCTAGTCTTAGCTTCTATTAAAAACTGTCACCTTCACCAACTTGATGTTAACACTGTTTTCCTTCATGGTAACTTGCTTGAAGAAATCTACATGAAAGTCCCTGAAGGTCCGAATATCCTTGTATGGATTGAAACAAACTCGAAGGCAATGGAATGTAAGTTAAATGTTGTTCTAAAGCAGAATGACTACACTCAATCTAAAGCTGATTACTCTACCAAGACAATGACAAAGTATTGTACTTACGAAGAAATGAGCATGCAAGTAACACCAAGCAGCTGCAGCTTTTGTTTCTTAATCAAACTAGCAGAAAGAAATCGATCAATGAGATTCACTGTAAGGTAAAGAGTGTCTGGAACTAAGTTATATTCCTCAGAAACCTGAAAATATATATATATCAAAGTTTCAGCAACCAATGATTGATATCCAAACTATGCAGAAAGTAACTAGAGATTCTTTTTGTTAATTTCATATGTTCCTGTCTTAACATGATGATCATGACAAGTTATAAAAATCCAGCTCATTCTGAGGATATCATTCAACTAAGCTCCATTGAATACTGTAGATGATAATAAAGTAACAAGAATTTTGGAATAAACAAGAGGAAGAATCAAAGAAGTACTAGCATAAAAAATCACACACTAACACACACACACATTGAGAGAGAAATTTGCAACAAGTGGTAAAAGAATAGATATTAACCTCCACAAGCCAATCAACAAGAATTGCTCGCATGCCTGGGCTGATATCCTGCTGCAACTTCTCCATGTAATCGCTTGATAGTCTCCTTTCACGCTGGAGTGAAATCACCAAACCTTACCATCAAATATTACCCTTTTCTTTCCTTAGCACTAGTTCAGTTATATTCTTAAAATTTCATTTATGCAGCAACGCTACTGAATAAATATGCTTTCTGCTGTGGTTTACATCATAACATTGTTTAAGAGAAGCAACTACGCTGTCGCCAGGAACATAAACAGTGAAGTATAGACAGTAGTCCAAATAAAAAGTTACATTTGTACAACACAAACCTCTGTGACACGTATATTGTTGTATATATCAATGGCATAAGAACTCCAAAGAAGAGGATCCTTTATCTCTGAATCAATGTCCACAATCCCAAGGCCATATGAGGAATTTAGTTTCTGACAGATTATATATATGTCTGCATAATCCAATGAAGAATTAAAAATTAAAAATATGGTTGTTGTAACATATTGTTAGGTTTGAGAATGAAAACCTTGATATGGAGAGGTGATTGGTTGATGTAATGAAAGGAGGAGATGTGGTATTGTGGATGAATATTGTTGGTCTTGTTTGGAGAGATGTGGAGCTAGCTTTGTGTTTTTGTTCTTGCAACCTCGTCTTGATTGGGTGTTAGTTATATCAGTGAGTGGTTCCTTCTTCTTAAAGGGTGGTTTTGATGAAGCTGATACTCCTCCCATCATTCTAGCCCTTGCCCTAGTCATTCTCATAACATCTTCTTCTTCACCATCAACTTTTCTATTTTCTTTCTTCATTTTCTCAATGATGAATATGTCAATTCAGAACAAAGAGAACAAGAAGAAGGAGGAGGAGGACTTGTAGGAACACAACAACAATGTTATAAGAGATTGTGTGTGTGTTTCTGTGTGTGTTTGGTGGCATGAGCGGGAATACACCAACCAATAACCATTTAAAGTTCCACAACCAATAAGAGATTGTGTGTGTGTGTTTTGTTATAGCTATTGGATTGCCTATTGTTTTCTCATTTTCTGGTAAAATAAAATCAACTATGTAGCCAAATCAGTCAAGAAAAAATAAAATATGTATAAATAATGGTAAAAGTTTATAATATATTTGTAAGTTTCACCATCATTCAGAATACTATTAGCTAGATTTGTTGTAACTTATTTCCAACGTAAACAATTTCGACTATGTTTATTGTAACCTCTTTTTAATGGAAATGGACATTTATTAAGATAAATTAATTTACTTATGATTAAAGTGACTGGGAAAATTAAGCGTTGAGACAATTAAGCATTGAAAAATTACGTAAAAAACATATCAGTCAAACAAAATATTATGTTACTTATCTTACAAAATATATTGACTATGGGGTCGCAAAGTATGGTAGATAATAAAAATAAAATAATTTTCTTGTATGGAATGATGCTTCAAAAATTACCATCATTGAAAGTTTTCTTTATTCAACCACAATTCTATGATTTTTCTACCATTACATCTCAATTTCCCTTTTAGAAAATATAGTATTTGTTTGTTTTATATGTTTATCTATCTAAAGAAACATTTCTTCATCTTTATTATCTAATGTAAATAGAAAAATGAAATTTGAAGAAGCAATTTTATATATGTCATAAAAAATGTACATCACTCTCTCACTTAATTATTTTTTATCAAGGAGGTTAAAACTTTGTTTGACAATTTCAGGATCTAAACCCCATAACTTTGTCACTTTAGTTTTTTATTAATAATATTAACATACATGAATTCTTTTGTTGTTCTTGTTGAAATGTAACAAATACCAACTCTATGTTAATTACCATATTAAGAAATTTAAATTAATTTACTTGAATATCCAGTTCACTTTCAAAACAGTATTAATTGATAATTGAATATTTTTTGTACTATCAAATATATTCTCTCACCTTTTGGTAATGAACTAATTCATTTTAGGTTTAAGGTTACCCCTCCCAACAAGTGTCACTCCTAGAAATTGAAATTGATAATTGAATTTGCTTCAAAGAGTTTTCATTCATTTATCATAATCTTGAGAGTGTGAAAAGGGATAATAAAAGAGAAGCATGAGAGAGCAGATATAGAAAAATTAAACTAACCAATATTCAAAATGGTTAATTTTCTATTTCATTGTAGATTTGTGATTTCTTTTTAACATAAATGATTTCGGGTGTGTTTTATAACATATATTTTTAACGGAAATGGACGTTGACTAAGAGGATAAATTCATCTACTTAACAATAAAAGTATCTAAGAGATAAAATGCAGAAAATTACGTAAAAAACATTATCAAACATAAATATTATTGTTTGTGTTCCTCATCGTCCAAAATATGTAGGTTCCATAATTATAAAGCATTCGGTTAACTCCGTAAATATTAAAAAACAATTCATTTTTCATATATGAAAATGCTACCTTACAATGTTTGGGTGAAAATGTTAGCGATTTCAAAATTTGAATTCAACAACTTTCTTACTTTATTTTTAATTATAAAATTATCACATACTAGTTTTATGATACCATAATTGGAAATTGTGATTAATTGACTTGAATAACATATTTAATTTTTAATACAGTGTCAATTGATAGCTTAATTTGCTTCAAAGAGATTTCGTTTGTTTCTCTTTCTTCTACACACTTTTTTAGTAAAAAATAAAAATTTCTCTCCACTTCTAGTATGTATCTGTGTGATTAATCTCATACCGTATCTGATAATAAATAAATAAACTAAAGAATACTTATATATAAGCATTTAATCTTATTGTGATTTGCTTGAAATGTACTATTACAAGTTTCACATTGTCTATGATTAAAGTGAAAATGAGAAATCAATATTATATACTAAATTCAAATTTATTATTATAACTTACATGAATATGAATAGAGTTGCATGAATCAAATGAATCAATATTTTTAGTAATATATTACCATTATTGAAAGTAATATATTTAACATTTTAATGGAAAAATTGAAAAGATAAGTTATCACTAGAAATAATGTATTTAAGGTAATGTGAAGAGATATACTTTAAACTTTTTCAATGAAGACTTTCTTTGAATGAGTAATGACTAATGAATTACTAGAAGGTGAGAATTATATGCCAGGAGTGAGAAGGTGGTGTACCAAAATGATGTTATTTCGTACAACCCTTTATTACAAGATACTATTTTGAGTGGGGGACCTTTTTTTATTAATCACAAGACTTGTGAGCATCAATGTTAATGTGTCATACCATTCAAACTGTGTCACACCATTCAAATGGATGGGATCTCATGTCCGTAATAGTATCTTATTCTATATTTTAAGCCAATTAAAATGTCTATTTTATTACTTTTTGCTTTTAAAATTTTTATTTTATTCACGTGTTAATATGTAATTGGCACCTCCACGACTCAAAAGAGGCAAGGAACTACTTCTATGGAGTCCAACCCTCTAGATTTGGCATGCTTCTAGCTAATGAGGAACAACGCAAAGTGTTAGAAGAACACTTCCATGGACGCATCATTTTCACTCCAAAATTCGGTAATGTTGGAAATTTTGAGTTTGAGGATTTTCTTTTCCCTTATCTTTTACGTCAATAAAACCTTTTTTATTTTTGTTGTGAGACAAATGAAATTTATCCATAACTTTAGCGAGTATTTTACTGTAACTTGATCTTTCGGAAAAATCGTCTTACTTCCTATGTCAAGGGAAAGACATTGTTTTAGATATTAAAACATTTAGTTCATTGTTTTGTAACATACCCTCTCAAGGTAGTATAACGAGTTTCGGTCTTGTGTGTGAATGGTATAATTATGATTGAAAGAATTTTTATCATTCTTTACGTAGACTTTCAAAAAGGGAAATAGAAATGCGTAAGCAACAGAGCTTTGGCGAAACCGTCAAAAACCGAGACATCCTATCTGCTAGATATTTCAAGCTTGAGGACCGTTTGCTTCATTATTTTTTGAGCTATGTCATCTTACCAAAATTTTCAAATCATTCTCAAATAAGTGACATAGAACTCCAATTGATGTATGCTTTAAAGTTTAATATCAAGATCAATTTGACTCTAATCTATACTACTTATAAAGGGAAAACCCAAAATAATCACCCATCATGGTGTAATTTGTGGTTCTCCCTATTTTGCCCTCACTAATTTCTAATTTTTACCAAAAAACCATATATAACCAATGTTCCTCTCCAACCAATATATCTTCCATATTATTTGGTTAATTATTTCTTCTTACATTATAACTATCAGTTTTGAATGTAGAACATGAATGTTCAATTTTCTAAATTGAACATTACACAAATCGAATAAATTCAACTGTAGATTATAAATATTTAACATAAAATATTATATTTGACATTTATGACATACAAACTATACATTATAAATGATAGGAAAGCGGGTTAGCAGACACGACAATGCATGTCAACACACTAATGATAATAAGAAAAAATGTGGACTGTTAGAGGTACTCAAAGTCCTTTGCCATATGCAATCTTCATAACCAACATTCTTTAGCATTTCGGTGTTTCTACAAATGATGAAACAAAGGTACCTCTGAATTTTCGAGAAAGCCAAATTTATGTGGAAGTGGTCCACAAAATGGGTTTCACCCAAGACCCTCGAACCTGCACCTACAAACCGTATGAGTTTCATGCTCAATCATCGTCGTCTGCTGTCATGCCTACGAACCAAATGATTATGGATGAGTTGTTTTCTCTCCGAGGCTACATCACTAACCAGATGGATGTTCTCGACTCTCATAATCAACAAATCCAATATGAACTTCATTATCTCTCCTCTAGGATGGATAGCATGGATATTGATGAAGACAATTGGAGTCTGAGTCTTAGAATATCTGTTGTTAGGATTTTCTGGGTGTATAATTTTCAAAATTCGGACAAATTTTTAATTCTGCTTATTTGTTGTTTTCAAGTTATTGCTGCATATTCTTGGACAAATTACTTTATGATGTTTTATGCTTTATTGTTATCCTGGATACATGTTTGAAAAATCTTATTTATGCATTGCAATACTTTCTTATCTATATCTTGATCCATACATGAGTATATGATATCATATTGATATATCTTGATTATATAAGTGTATGTATGCTATATATATTGTGATGGAATCTTTGTTTTTCTACTTTTAGATGAAGTCAAAAGGGGATAAAAGTTGGGAGAAGACTACAATGTCAAAAAGAAAGGGGGAGCATTCAAGATAGGGGAACATACTCAAGTCAAACTTCAACATATCTCAAAGTATATTGGTCTCAAGAAAACTACAATGTCAAAAAGATCTTGGTTTGTCATCATAAAAAATGGGGAGATTGTGAAGAATATCTTAGCTCCTGGCCTTGGAAAGGTTTTGATGAAGACACCAACATCACCAAAAAGAAAAAAATGAAGATTACGTATAAAGACCAAGAAGATTAAAGCTTCAAGACAATTAGTCTAAGTCTAAATAGGTACTTCTATCCTATACTCTTTAATATACTAAAGTAATAATGCTCAAAATATTTTAAAAGGAATTGAAACACTTCAAGTTTTAAATAAAAACATTTTTCAAAATACTGTATAACAAGTTACTGAAATTTGAGTTAACAAGTTACATTAGTGAGAATCAGTTATCCAACAATATTTAAATTGCAGTAATCGATTACTCAAATTTGAGTAACCGATTACTCAATGTAATTTTTCAAAATATCACGTTTTGGTAACCGATTACCCACTTGCTGTAATCGATTACTAAGAGTTGTTATATCATTTTTTCAGATTTGAAACTCAAGGATTTTCATCCCAAAGGAAATGTCTTCATTCCAAACAATTCATACTCTTTCATAAAAGCACAATGACTGATTTGGAATGTCTATTTAAAGGCCTTAGAACTCACAATGAAAAAAACTCTTTGAACAACTCTTTCACACTTTTCTCACAACTTTCCTACACTTTTCTAAAATAGTTTCTGCACTTCTAGCAACTTGCACTCAAACTTTCAAAGTTATTTTTTCTGAGTTGCTTGAAGTAAAGTGTTTCAAAGTTTTGTAAACGTAAAAGAGCATTATTTACTAAATATACAAAAGAGTTGATTGGATTGCAAATGTTATTATATTTCATACTTGTAAAGACAATCGAAGCCATCATTCAAATTCTTCATTCATTGTATTACTTGCTTTCATGGAGTGTGAATAGAATGGGGATAGAGTTACTTGGAAAGGTGTTTTCCAAGGTGATAAGTATTAGTGAGTGTGCAAGGTACATAGAGATCTCGTTGTGAGATATTGTAATTACCACTCATAATATTTAGTGGAAAATCTCTTGTACTGCAAGAGTACTGGACGTAGCCTTCGGTGGACAAGAAGGTGAACCAGTATAAAATCTTTATGTACTCTCTTCTCTCTTACCTCTTTGGTTTATTCTTGTTTATTTTTCTGCAATATTATCCGCTGCACTTTAACTCTTCATTTTGCAGAAAAATTGGTCATAATTTCTAGTCAACTAATTCACCCCCTCTTAGTTGCAATCTTAGTCTTACACTATACTCATAGTACAGCCTAGTCAGGCCACCTGATAAGCATAAAGCAACCTCCTAATCATCCAGAGCAGGCCGACAAGCCCAAATGGTCGGTCATGCCAAACAACATCAATCAAAGAATATTTCATGCATCCCTCCATTATAAATAGGGGACTCACCCCCTAAAGGAAGTATCATCTATCATTGTTGTCAATCATTAACTTATTAGTTATGCCCTATCTGTATCTTGAGCTATTACTCTCATCTCTTTCCCTTAGTCATCTTTTGACTTGATCGTTGGAGCACATTTTCAAGTAACTCCACCAGCGGGTCTAAGCTCAACTAAGGTGACTCCAAGAAGTATTCCAACCCAACCACTACCCGATCCGACTCTACTCAGCCCGACGAGAAGACTTCGAGCTCGGCTAGTGCTCAACTCACCCTCCTATTACCATACAGGAAAACACAATATATTAATATTTATCTAGAAATATGACATTGAAACATAACTTAGCTGATTCTTCTACTTCTTTCCATAAAGATAATTTTGTTCCTGGTTAAATATACTACCATAATTACTACAAGTTAATTCAAAATAAGTTGTGTTATTTTAACATTTAGAATAGGTCATTAATTTAAACTACACTCTACATCTATCTAAATAAAACATTGTCCTAAATTTATATATTGTTCCTAACATAAATACAATATTTCACCTAGAGTTGACAAACCAGACTTTGATGAGAAACTACGATGAAGACCAATCCAAGAAAGTCAAATGTAAAATTGAGGTGAAAATGGAATATCTAAATTTGACAAAAGACCCATTCTACACTTAATTGAACCAGCCTTTTGTGATCCGATGTATTATCATATCTAATTCCACCTAGCAATAAATATGGGACTAAAAGATTGAGGCACATAGAGTACTAAGAAAGCGTGTGAAAGTGAAATAAGGCACCCCTTGTATTTGTGTGAAGTGTGAGTAGCTGCGAGTCATTCTAATAATCAAAATGAAATGAAAGGGCATGCATAAATGTCATAAACATATATCTATATATATATTATCTACTTTCACCATTATATTTCATCTCTCTTCTGAGAAGAAAGAGCCTTGAGAAACAGAATAAAATCCTTTCCTTAACTTTCACGCCTCAACTCATTTACACCACCACCTCTCTTACCCCTTATTCTCACTCTCTCTCTCTCTCTCTCTCTCTCTCTCTCTTCCCCCTAATTTCCATGCATTTATAAGGCTCACCCTTCAAACCACACTTTAACTTCACCATTTTCCCACCTCACCTTACCTCTTTAGATTCCCATACATCATCATCATCATCATCATCCACATAGGGCATAGGGTGCTACACTATAAAGTCAAGAAAACAAAAAACAAAGAGGTTGAGAAAACAAAGACTTTTCATCACTTTCACTTTATATTCTAACATGGGTTCTTGCAAAGAACAAGTAAAGGTTGAAGCAGCAAAGTGTGTGTGGATTCATGGCCCTATCATTGTAGGTGCTGGACCCTCAGGTATAGCAGTTGCTGCTTGTCTCAAAGAACAAGGAGTACCAAGTGTGGTTCTTGAGAGAAGTGATTGCATAGCTTCATTGTGGCAAAACAAAACCTATGATCGTCTCAAACTTCACCTTCCTAAGCATCTTTGTGAACTTCCCCTTATGCCCTTCCCTCTTAATTTCCCTAAGTACCCCTCAAAGTACCAGTTTATTTCCTACATGGAGTCCTATGCATCACACTTCAACATTGTCCCAAGGTTCAACCAAAGTGTTCAGAGTGCTGAGTTTGACCCATCTTCTAAATTTTGGGTTGTTAGGACCCAAGATTTTGAGTACATTTCACCTTGGATTGTTGTAGCCACAGGTGAGAATGCTGAGCCTGTTATTCCCAACATTCATGGGATGGACTTGTTTCATGGACCCATTACTCACACTAGTGTCTATAAATCTGGTTTTGATTATAAGAACAAGAAGGTTTTGGTTATTGGTTGTGGTAATTCTGGAATGGAAGTTAGCTTGGACCTTTGTAGGCACAATGCTATTTCTCACATGGTTGCAAGAAATACAGTAAGTTCTCTCTCTTTTCTAATAACTTTCTAGTAAGAAATATTCTCTTAGTTAATCATGATTTTCTTTTCTGTATTGGGTAACTAATAAACTTTGGTTCAAAATTGAAATGATGCAAGCAGGTACATGTTATTCCTAGAGAGATGTTTGGGTTGTCAACATTTGGAATAGCTATGGCACTCAATAAATGGTTTCCTATAAAATTAGTAGACAAGTTCCTTTTGGTGGTGTCTACTTTCATGTTAGGCAATACCAATCACTATGGAATCAAGAGACCCAAAACTGGACCCATTGAGCTCAAACTTGCAACTGGGAAAACCCCTGTTCTTGATGTTGGTCAACTAGCACAAATTAAATCTGGTAACATTAAGGTACAATTCATAACTTATCATGTTTCCTTATACTATATTAATAAATGTTCTTTGTCTTATAATAAATGTTAAATTTTGAAGGTAATGGAAGGGGTGAAGGAGATAACAAGAAATGGAGCAAAATTTGTGGATGGACAAGAAAAGGAATTTGATGCTATAATATTGGCAACTGGATACAAGAGCAACGTGCCTACTTGGCTCAAGGTACAAAATTACATAATCTCTTCACTTTTTAGCTTTATCTTCATTATGAAGCAATTATGAGTTATGACTTATGACTTATGACTTATCACCTATCCATCACTTATAGGCTTTTAGAACACATGCACAGAGTACAAACCTACAAATGTCCTCTTTTTTTCATGCAAAAACAAAGAATAAACTTTAATTAAAACTATAATATATATTTAAAGTAACAGTCATTTTAGTTGATCTATATATTATTATAGTAAAATTTATACACAATTAGTATATAATTCACCGATGTTATTAATGATGAAATATCTGGTTAGCAAGATGTTGTTTTTAGTCATTTACTTGGCTGAGAGAGGAGTCAGTGATACTGTGCTTCAAACCTGTTTAGGCATCTGCCTCACGCTTTCGTCAATTCCTTCTGCTCCAAATTTATTATATATATATATATTTATTTATTTTAACCAAATTCCAAAATATTTTTATTTTATTTTTAAGCTGTCATTCTCAAAGATCTTGTCTTTGACTATGCATGCCGTCATTATGCATCATATTTACATTATACTAACATCCTATGTCATTTCTCTTTCTAGCATAGTAGATTAGTAGGTTAATAAATCCAGGATAGAAATATAAAAATATTACATTTCAGAGAAAATAATGTAGTAGTTTTAATACATTAAAATTTTGATTTATTGGTAAATTAATGGTTTATTTTCCTTTCCTTTTCAGAGTTGTGAGTTTTTTGACAAAGAAGGAATGCCCAAAATGCCCTTTCCTCATGGTTGGAAAGGAGAGCAAGGATTGTATACAGTGGGGTTCACAAGAAGAGGTCTTCATGGAACATATTCTGATGCCTTCAACATTGCTAAAGATATAGCTCACAAGTGGAACACTATTAAGAACAATAACTCATGCAATTCACATATTGTCCTTCTCAATAATTCATAGTCCTTAATTCAAAATTGCAAGTTTTTATTATTATTATTATTTCTCTAGGAGGAAAAAAAATAAAAATAAATTGATGACTAATACGGAAGTGCACTACCTTTTTCTTTTTTCTTTTTTCTTTTCCTAGTTTTCTGTGTATGTACAATTTTGTATTTAGGAGCATACACTTTTCTAACTACTCAAGTTTTAGCTTTGTACAAAACAGTATCATAAATGGAATGGTACCTTATTTCATACAAAGTGCAACTAGTGGTGGGGTTGCTTACAAAATACAAACTCACGTTATTTACATTTATTTCAAACAAGGGGCAATTTTGTACTTTAACCTTTTCTTTCTCTTAATAATAATATTTTGTCTCAGGCAACATTAATATGATTGAAAATTTGACCAACAAAATAAATTGAAATTAAGTATTGATCTCCTCTAAGTGGTATGTATAACAGTATATGTGAACTTCTATAGGGAAAAATTTTATGCGACTTTATCTCTAAGTTAAGGCTTTGATACCTAAAAAATTTCACGAGTATGTTAATGGCCTATATATTTATGGTTTATTTTGGACATATAAGAATAGTTTTATGTAGAATAAATTAATGACTTGTGTATTTTTTTATATATAATTAAAACTTTCGGATTAATATCACTAAAGAATAAAGTAACATCAACCAGAAATAGTTATGTTTGATATCATATTGTATGAAATTTTTATGCCTCTCTTCCATCTTTGATCTATGCTATTGAGTATAATAATATGGTGATCATCGTGGTCTAATCATATTTGATTGTGATGAAGGTCGTGGTAGTTTCATAATTGACATATAAAATGGAACATATCATATTAATGAGAAGTCTAAATATAAAATGTATATGTATGCCTAAGAAATATGTGATATAATTGTTTCGAGAAAAATATGAAGCCCAAATGAGATAATTTTAGAAATTTATGATTTCATATATTAGCTATTTACTTAAGGCATGTAAAATAAGTGATCTAATTATGTAACACACATGACTTCTCGAAATTGATATGATCTTAATAATTGATACATATTTTGGTACATAGAGGATAATGAGAGCCTTATTTAATATGCGAACATATCTGAAACGATTATGATTCCCAACATACTAAATCACAAAATACTTTTCTCTTCTCCTCATTAGAGGATTCATGAATCATAAGGAATATCTAACACATTACTTATTATTGTACCAAAATATTAATTATGTTTATAGTAAATTATACTGACATCCTCTTAATTTAGTAAAATTACATAAATAATCTCTATATTTTTATATCTACACAATTCACCAATATTTATATACATACATTATACTAACTACCACTATAGGAGAGGTAAGTATAATTAAAAAAAGGTGATGAGTTATTAAATTAAACAAAATATGGTATATTGTGGAGACAATTCCAAATAGAATCAGAGTCAACATATCTTCATTATTTTTGGTTAATTACAAAATGCATCAATAATTCTAAAGAGATATTATTTAAATCACTCTTATACTATATTATAATGAACAAAAAATAATGAAGAAATATTGACTCGTATACCATTCGGACTTGTCCCCATAATATACCATATTTTGTTTAACTTAATTACAATTATCACTTTTTTGTTTAAAAGATTACATTCAACTCTAATACGAGAGTAGTTAGTGTAATGTATGTATATAAATTTGGGATTTATATATGTGTAGATAGGTCAGGTTAGGATTTATAAATTTGGGATTTACATTCATCCGTTTGGCCTGATCATGATCAGATTTCATCGGGTCTAGGTCAGGTTAGGATTCAAAAACTAGACCCAAACAATATTTAGGATCGGGTATGAGACAAACATGATATGGTCCAATTCATCCCATTATCACTCACTTATCGTGTTTGTATGTATCTATTCAATTATGTATAGAGTAATGACATCTCTTTGGTCAAAAGTATCATTGATTTTCTAATTTTCATTATATATATATGATCAACAATATATATACATACATATATTATTTCATATGTCAAATTACATATCTATAATAATAAGTAAAATATTGAGAATAATTATCTACAATAAGTATATGATATATTTAATCGGGATGTCACTACAAAGTAAAAGGGATACAAGCACATCCGTTTTGCCACATTTGTGAAAACCGTGGCAAACTTAAAATTAGGCCCAACAGTATATGAGCCCATATTGGTATTATACAGTAAAGATCTTATACCTCTTCTTCCCTCCCTGCAAAATATTTCATCTCTTTTCCATTAAACCTTCTTCCATGAAAGCTTCTTCTATCACTGCTCAAAGCTTCTTCCATGGAAGCTTCTTTTATCACTGCTTAAAGCTTCTTCCATCACATGCATTTGCAGTTTCTTCTCAAGTATATTAACATGCATTTTTTCAATTTTATAATATTGTTTAAAATTTTAGGAAATACGATTATGTCAAATCCCAATCCCTATGTTCGAGCGAGCACTCTCCTCTCGCCGTTACAATCTTCACAGCGACGCCATCGGAATTTCCTCCTCCGATGAATCTAAACAAAGAAGCACAAGCTCTTATTTTGTCGTATCACCAATAAGGTTTCCAATTACGTCTCCAAAATCAGGGGTTCTAGTTACAACTGCTCTTGTGCTATCATCATATTCTTCATTCTTCTCTTATCGTTGGCTTCGTCGTTTCTCTTCACCTCTGTGGATTTTTTTTTTGTATTTTTTGTATTTCCTCTTTTGATCTTGTCTCGAATGCTCGGTTTTTTGGATTTAATGGACTTGAATCTGATTTTGGAGCACGCAGTGTGCCTTGTTGTAAGTTTCTTTTAAATGCATGCGTTGTATTTGATCTGATCTATTTATTCTCATTCTCACCATTTTTAGGGTTTTTAATTAATCGGACCAAGATAGAAATGTTAGATTTGGGTTTAGAGCTTTGTTTGTTTTTGGAAAATCATTTGGTTTGAATGTTATTAATGAAGAAAGGAAACCAATTTTAGTAACCAATGCTTAATGAATTGGTCATGAATATGCAGGCCACAATAATTGTTGGGTGCCAGATGCTGAATGCAATCACAATAGAGCATTTCGTCTTGAGACTCTTTATCACTTGAAGTTTGTAAGTGCAATAATCTTATCCTTTATTTTGATTTTAGAGTTTAAAGATAACAAATTCGACTTCCTTTTTTGAAGTTCTTGTTGTGTTTTACACTGTTTTAAGTGTCCTAAAATTATATTACAAATCATCCCTTAATTTCCTTATTGGCTTCCTGAGACAGACATGTCCAAAAGCTACCAAAAATGAAGAGGTGAATGCAAGAAGCATATTTGGTCATGAATGGTCTGAGACTCTGAGCCTTTGGTTACATTTGCACTTTCACGTGGAAGCTGGTCTTCACCAGTGGTATGTTTTAATTTCTGAAATCTTAGCTCATAAGAGTGTCATCACTATTATGTGAATTTTTGTTGGTATAGTCAAGGTTATCCTCTCACTTAATGACTAAAGAACTAATCATTTTCGGGATTTTCTAACATTGTTTTTCACAGTGATGGAAATGATATGGCCCTTCATGTTGTTCATCAATCTTGTAGACATTAGATCCTTCGAGGTAAATATAAATCTCATTCAACAGTTTGTTTTTCAATTTTCTTATTTTGTTTCTAATTTTCACATCTCTAATTTCATCTCTCTCAATCCATAATTTCATACCAGTAACCCAAGCACTGGCAAAGCATTACATTCTCCAAAATGTTTCATTGCATCATGGTTGGACAGTTCAATTGTTAAGGCTCTCCTCTACTCTTCAACCTCGTCAGCAACGCTCCTTTATAGGTAAATGGATATCCAATTTTGAGGTTTCTACTTTTCAATTTTATCAATTTGTTTCTAATTTTTGAAAGTCTAATTTTGTATCTCTCAAATATCTTGTATTTGTTAATTTATCAATGGTGGGGGTTGGTAGAATTAACTGCCTAATTCTTACCCCCATACGCCTAATTTTTGTGCTAAGATTTCAATTGCCTTCTCTTGTTTCAGGTGGCTTCTAATTTATATACTGAATCCTTTCCTAAGAATGAAATAACTGATCAAATTGAATTACTTGGCTACCCTGAACCACTAGGATGCGTCATCAAACAAATTTTATGAAAAGTACTTCATATTTCATATTTTGGCTTAAGTTTGTGCATGCACATTCACTTAATAATTAACATATTTATTTTATTGACAGATACTTTGCAAATGTTATGGTGAAGGTGATCTTAAGTCAAGTGTAATGAGTTTGTTTGATTTAATAGGGAACTATAGATGGGATGCAAAAGTAGTTTTAGTGTTTGCTGCTTTTGCTACAAAATATGATGAATTCTGGAACCTTACACAATTATACCCTTATGATACTTTGGTTGCTTCAATTATGAGGCTTAAGCAACTGCCATACAAATTAAGGGCCCTAAAGCCACAAATCAAGGCATTGAGCTTGTTGGTTAAGACCATGATGGATGTGGCAATGTGAATCATTAAGTTTGAGTCTATGCCACTTCAACATGTAGAACTTGGAAATGATGTACTAATTGTCACTGTCCCTCATATTTTGTGAACCACTATTTTTTTTTATTTGTACACATAGTTTTGCCTAGTTTGATGAATTATATGTTGAACTCTGATTAATTTCAACAAAAAAATTAATGATTGACTGAGAAGAAATGAAATGTATGTTTTTGCAGTTAAAAAAGTAGCAAATATAGTTAAATTTGCCACTGATTATTAGTAAATATTATGCATTGAAGAATATAGTGACTTTCGTACAAAGATATGGTTAAGTAAGTTAATGTATTTCCTTTATGTTCCCGAAAATGTAAATTAATGAGACAGAAAATTTAGAAAACCTCTTTAACTAGTTTAGAAAATGTATGGATTTCTGACTGGAGTAGTTATCTTCAAATGGAAAAGATAGGCAAAATTTATATTGTTGAATATAAAGGATGTTCAACAATCATTACATCAGGATTAGGAGATTAATATGTATGAATAACTGAAATAAATTAGCCACGGTTGGGTTGTGGCAAACCAATTATATTATAATAAATAGCCACGGTTAAAACTGTGGTAGAATAGAATAAACCGTGGCTGCGTTAATGTTACCACACTTCAAAACTATGTAGCTATTGTACAAATCAACCATACCTAATATTTTGCAACGCCACCGATAGCTAGTGTTACCCAGATCGTGGCTAATATATTTTGCCACATCATTTCAACGGGTTAGCCACGATTTTAACCGTGGCTAATGAGAACTTTTTTTGTAGTGTGTGTTCAGGTTCAAAGGTTGCCTTAGTCGATATTTAGGTTTGGTTTAAATTCGCATCTAGGGTTGGTCTAGGTTCAAAAAAAATGATTCTACCAATATTTAAATGGATAAGGGAAATGTCTTATCTGACCCGTGCTCACCCCTAGGTGTAGAAAAGTGATGAATGATTTGTGTAATTTCACTAAAACTCGAAAATAAATATAATTTAATTTTCTATTAAAAGCTAGGTTATCTGCCATTAATGGTATTGATTAGTGTATGTGGATCACTTGTTGGGTTGGTGGAAGCTCATTTAAGGGTGGAAACAAGCTAGGTCAGGCCAAACTTTATCTTAAACAAACCGAGCCTACATAGCATATATGAGCCTTTACCTACCTTGTTT
Source organism: Lupinus angustifolius (assembly GCF_001865875.1). NCBI lineage: Eukaryota > Viridiplantae > Streptophyta > Magnoliopsida > Fabales > Fabaceae > Lupinus > Lupinus angustifolius. The sequence goes on from NC_032011.1 coordinate 29,599,241, forward strand.
AGAAAAATTTCAAAGCCTATGTTTGATCTATTTAAAAGCATAGTTTGATCGGTTAGTCTATTTAAAGGCATATTATGCTATATTATCTTGAAATAGGTCATCATGTCTACATTCAAATAGGCTAATATGCCTACTTTTAACTAGAGCTTATAACCCTAACAATTAAATTATATTTTTGTATACATTTTATAGTAAAATTACATATATATTAACATTACTTATATTAAAATTATATAATATGAACATTATTACATAGTATAGTTAAATAGGCGGACCTGTTAGGTTTAATTGGCCTTTTGGATGACCTAAAGTCTGATCTGTTAGGTTTAATTGGCCTTTCAAAAAGTTTGAGTTTGACTTGTTTACAAAAAAAAGTATAGCCTAACCTAACTTATTATAGATCAGATAATACACCCATCATAAATAGTGTCTAACCTATTTCCACCCCTGCTTCCATTAGAATTACATGAATTTCACCTTATAATAAATAATATATAAGAGAGGATATTTAAAGGGTATGTTAGTAACATTGATGATAAATAAATATTAGGATACACGTGCGTAAGACCTGCATCTCACAGAAATATGGTTATAAAGACACGAGTAGCCTCATGCAACCATTTTCATGATCATTGTGATTGCAGCTTTTCCTTCAAAAGAGACGAAAAGGAAACTGTGGTAAAATAAATAAATAAATAAATAAATGACATATTTAATGCTGAAAATTTAGAACCATCACTTTGGGAAAACGTGTGAAAGAGTATAATTAACTCCTTTAGGAAATTCGTGGCCCAATCTCTTCTAATAGCTGAATCCAACATAGAAAGAATTTATCTCAAAACTTTTAAGCATTGAAGGGCAAAACGAGAAGAAAATTATGTTAAAGTAATCAAATTTCACATTAATTAAAGATATGAGTTGAGTCATTTATAATGATTAAGAGTCAATTATTTTAACATGACATCTTTCATTTACCATGTGTTTGATGAGCTAAGATTTGCTCTACTGCCTAAGAGAATCCGCTAGAACAAACACACAATAGTTTAGAATTTGGAGCATTAATACATATATGACATTTACATCGAATATAGTGGAGCTTGTACGGAGAGGATGAGGTTTCCTTCCATGCACGCGTTCCAGTGTTTTATTACGTCATGCACACTCTGACTCATTCATTGCTCATCACATTCTTCAATATTAATAGTAAGTGGGGATGCATCAAATTGTTGGACTTCATAAACAGTGAGCGTATCTATGCAAAGTATAAATTGTGATATAGCAGGCATGCCATGCATAAGTACTGATCACAATCAGATGCATGGAAGATCAAGACAAAAGTAGAATGCATGCATTCATATACCATTCAACATTAATCAAATCTATCTCCATAACAATGCTTAATTACCCTATATATTGTAATTGTAAATAAATGTAACAAAATATGATTCAAATGACATAAGGAATAAGGAAGGGTCCCTCTCCTGCATCCCTTTTGGTCCTATATAAAAGGACAGTGGTAGGTGTATTAATTATGCATGATTAATTATGCATGATAATAATAATATATGATATGATTGTAATAGTAAAGTAGAAGCCAGAACAGAATTCTCTAAGATTCTGGTTTTGGGGCCCACTTGATCTCAGTGGTATGTTGCTTTTGCAGCAGCTTGGGTTAAGCTGACACATAGAGATAACATATATATGTTTAATTGTTTATGTTACAGCAAAAAAATGATTCTTTTATCATCTAACTTTTGTCTACCCATATTCATCTCTTGCAATCTTTGTTCATCCTACAAGGCTATTTGTGTTCATCCCTCCTTGGCTTTATTTTTGTAAAACTGAGATTACAATTAAAAGAGAGGATGAATTAGTTGACTAGAAATTATGACAATTTTTTCTGCAAAATGAAGAGTTAAATTGCAGCGGATAATATTGCAGAAAATAAACAAGAATAGATCAAAGAGATAAGAGAGAAGAGAGGACACAAAGATTTTATACTAGTTCACCTTCTTGTCCACCGAAGGCTACATCCAGTACTCTTGCAGCACAAGAGATTTTCCACTAAATATTATGAGTTGTAATTACAATATCTCACACCGAGATCTCTATGTACATTACATGGTTACTAATACTTATACCATTGGAAAAATACATTTCCAAGTAACTCTATCCTCTTTCTATTCACACCTGTGAAAGAAAGTTATTACAATGAATGAAGAATTCGAATGATGACTTTGGATTGCCTTTACAAGTATGAAATATATAATAACACTTCCAATCCAATCAACTATTTTGTATACTTAGTAATAATGCTCTTTAAGTTTATAAAACTTTGAAACACTTTACTTCAAGCAACTCTAAAAATGACTTTGAAAGTTTGAGTGCAAGTTGCTTAGACGTGCAGAAAATTATTTCAGAAAAGTATAGGAAAGTTGTGAGAAAATAATTAAAGAGTTATGAAAGAGTTGTTCAAAAAGTTGTTTTCATTGTGAGTTTTAATACATTTAAATAGGCTTTCCAATCAGTCATTGTGCTTTTATGAAAGAGTAGAAATTGTTTGGAATGAAGACATTTCGTTTGGGATGAAAACTCTTGAGTTTCAAATCTGAAAAACTGATGTATATTAAAGTTTTAAAAAATCTGAAAAACTGATCTCAGTAACCTGTTACACAGTATTTTAAAAAATGTTTTCATTTAAAACTTAAAGTGTTTCAATTCCTTTTAAAATATTTTGAGCATTACTACTTTAGTATATTAAAGAGTATATGATAGAAATACCTATTTAAACTTAGACTAATTTTTTTGAAGCTTTAATCTTCTTGGTCTTCATAAGTAATCTTCATTTTCTTCTTTTTGGTGATGTTGGTATCTTTATGAAAACCTTGCCAATGTCAAGAGCAAAGATTTTCTTCACAGTTTCCAGAATTGCAAAACAAGAAGAACAATATTTTTGTTATCATTCTTTTATAGGTATGTGGTTTCGAAATATCTTTTGTTTTTCCTTTGGTAGACACCAATACCATTTCATTTCATTCATAATCAATGTTCAATACTTACACATCATTGAAACAACACTATTTTCAAACACTATCTAATTCAAAATATATATACATAAAACAATAACAACAAATACAACACAAAATATAATTGTTACAACCACAACTTTTCTAGATCATTTGATATGTTCTTTCATCATAATTTGAGTTTTATTCACATTAGCTTGTAACTCATCTATGTCCACTACATTGTCCATCACATGTTCTTCCTTCCCAATCTTCGACCTACATAAAAAATTTCTATCAATATTTATTTCTCTCCTACAAAACAATAAAAATGTCACTAAATGGAAGAGAGAAAAGGAGGAAACCTAGATTAAATGTGATGATATAGATATAGTGGTAAGTATGGGGTGTGGGCTATGGATGAGTGGCCCAAAGCAATAAAACATTCTGGATTTCCAAACACATGGAACCACCATAAAGATACGGAACAGGGATATGTTTATTTTCCCTCTATGAACTATGAACACACAGAGTGATGATGAGTGGAGAGAAAGAGAGGTACTCATTTGCAGTGCCAAAAGAAGATGTGAAGATTGAGGTACCCCCTCAGTTATATATATCCTCTACGTTACAACCCATTCAATTATGGGGAATACTTCAAGTCTTCAACTACTTCGTCTCAGCTCCTAAGGAAAATGCACTACACATATTCAATTATGGAAATCATATTACAGTACAAACTTTATTGATAGTCAACAAGAATTTGATTTTAATACAGTACTCAAATTTATTGCTACAGGCAATCACATCGAATATGAGCATAGCATTATGGTAAGGTTGTTGCTGGATGACTTTTTTTTATCGGAAATCAAATGGAGGATGGAATTTGAGCAATTAGCAAAGGCACATCACTGAAAAAAGGTGTGTTCCTCTGCACAAGATCTTGGCAGTCCTCTGGCTTAGCAGACTTGGGGTCAAGAGGTTCCCGATCAGGGAGAACTAGACCTTGTTTTATGCAGCCGAGACGCCTTGCATGCAGAACTTGCTTGGAAGTCACTGGTAGCCTAATAGACTGATATTCTTCTAAAGCTGATTCTAGCTTTTCTGATCCCCATTTCTCAAGGCATTTGCCTAAAACAGCGGCATCTAAAATCGACATGTTTGTGCTTCTAAGGCAATGAGGAGTTGTAGGATGAGCTGCATCTCCTACCAATACCACATTGTCCCAAAATATGTTCTCCAAGGGATCACTATCATATATGAAATTTAAGAAGGGGTCCTTTGTTTCTTTAATGACCTTTGCCAACTCAGGAATCCAAACCTTTTCTGCTTCTTGATGCATATTCTGGATCATGTCACTACTTACTTTCTTTGTCACAGAATTTCCCTGAAAAGATTTAGCCCTAAATTTCAACATAAAATCAACACTATCTGGTCTGGCATTCTATTTCCATTACTATTAACAATTATAATAGTGATCCCTTGCTGTCATTCTATTTCCTATTAAATATGAATGCGACCTCGTGTTTTCATTCCGTTTTCTGTTGTTTGCAAAGAAAATATAGGAAATGAAAATACAGGATCAAAAGTATGTTTAACCGGTAATAGAATGAAAATATCGGATCAATATTATAATTATCAATAATTGTAGAAAATGAAAACACGCACCTTTCACTTTTCATAAACCATACAGAATCTAAGCTAGTAAACTGACAAGGAACTTAATTTATAGACCATGCTTGGAATATGTTGAGATGCAAATGAGAGGAAAAATAATTTCAGAAAATGCTGAGAATAATTATTAGTGAAGGTATTGTCTAAAGGTGTATTGGATGAGAGGAACAATTACCTCAATTTCAGGCTCAGGCTGATTCACATACCAAATCCAATTGAGCTTTTTGTTTGGAAGTTCATAGAGCACAGAGTGTGTACCTGAGCTCAATTCAAAGTACAAGCATTTCCCAAGATCAGGGTATGCATTTCGGATGCCTGTGATGGTATCTGAACTCTCAATTTCCGAAAAATCAAGAACCCCTCTCCAAGCACAATAGCCCGAATATCTGCAAACCATACTAAAGCCTTAGAGATCCTTCTTCATATAGAAAACAACAACAACAAAGGTTTTTCCTACTATGTGATGTCGGTCATATGAATCAAAAAGGATATCATAACGTTCTATCATAAACCATCTCTACCGAATAACTATGGACATTGAAATGAAAAGGAAAGTGAAAATTACAGTTAGGTTAATTTTGAGATTGAAACCTGAGTTTAAAATCCGGGAGATATTTGTGGCGGATGGAGGAAAGAGAGCCATCGGCTGCAACAAGCAAATCTGCTACAATCTGAATGACCTCTCCTGATTTGAGAACTTGAGCTTTTATTATAACAGAAGCCTTATCATCTGAAACTTTGAAAGAAAGTAAAAAGTGACCCCATAAAAATATATTTGGTGGTAATTCATTGTATAGAAGAGTATGAAGATGAGCCCAATGAGATGCTCTGAAGTTGTAAGTCTCATCTCTTGTCAATATTCTGCTGACTTTGTGACCATCTGTTACCTGATTCTGATCAGTAGTGAGTGGTAGAGTGGAGTTGTGAAGGAGTTGAGGATGAGAAAGGAATGATTGAATAATTGTTTGAGCAATTGGATCCAATCCAAGACCAGCACCAGTTAGGATTCCAGTTGGAGGAGAAGTTGTTTTTTCAATAACAATAACATCCCAACAACCACTTTTCATAAGGGCATGTGCACTTGCTATTCCACCTATGCTCCCACCCACTATCACTGCCTTTCTCTTTCTCTTTCCTCCTTCCTCATCCACCATTTTTCTCTAACTATCACAACCACAACAAAAACAAGATTAGAATCAAATTAGGGTTTTCATATCATTGAATAACCTAAGTATGACACATAAGACAAGGATGACACATAATTAATGAGATGTTGGATATGGTCTTTAGAAGATATGATTGATGACTCAGAAACATATCCAAAAAGCAAGGAAACCTTAAACACACGTATACAACATTATCATACAATATATCCATCCATCCATACAAATGTTGAACCTAATATAATAATAAAAAAACACATTCCTTCTAAATGACAAAAGAATAACAAGTATACTTGTATTATACAGCTTCACAATGCATACACATCAAAAACAACAATTTTGTAATCAATTCTCACTCCTATGCAAGAATAACATGATCTCCATCTCTTATCAACTTTATATCTTCAATTTCAGCTCCTTCTTTATTCAAAATTTTTGTTGGACAGAAATCAAACTTTTTGGCACCAATATCTAGCAGTTCTTCAAGAGACTTTGGCACAAAAACAAGCTTTTTAGCATTTTCACCTTTCTCTGGACAACTAAGTGTTACTCTGGATTGTAATTCATTCATATTCATTGTAGCATTGTGATTTCTTTGAGATGCATCATGATTTTTGTTACCTGCATATTTTAAACAGTAGCAAAATTCATTCACTCTATTCAATAATGAAAATAGTACTGTACTAACTCCTATGCATATAATCAACATGCATTGTTTCTGATTAAGAAGATTTTTGTTACTTTCTTTCCTTGAGCCATCATTAGAATATAAGCCATACTCTATGAGCATGCTTACCGCGATTTGCAGCTGACATGATCCCGAAAAAGGAGTTTTGAAAAGCATTAGCGTTTCGCCTGCCATGCATTTCTGACCATGTTAAATCTTGATTAGGTAATGGCATGCTTCCTTGGGATATTACAGGTATTGATGAGTCACTTTTCCACCTTTCATAAAAGGGTCCTCCATCATTCTTTGGTGCTGGAGGAATATCAGAAGGATTTTTGTTATGTCCTCTAGTGTTTTGGAATAGATTTTGTATTTCTTCATGGCATTGATGATCTGCATAAGCCCTTGGAGTCCATCCATTAGTGTCTTGTTTATCAATGTCTGCTCCTTCTTCTACAAGGAACTTCACTATTTCGAAATTGCCTTCGCAAACTGCAGCATGGAGTGCAGTGGATCCATTGCTTTTGGACCTCGTTACGTCACCGCCGTATTGAACAATGTTCTTGAGCAACTCTAAGTTATTTTGCTCAACAGCAATGCATGCAAAATGGCCTACATTGGCTGAAGATATGTCTGCACCATTGTCTGCAAGAAGTTTCATGACAGATTCATGTCTTCCCATCATTGCTTCCCAAAGTGGGACACTTCCATCAAAATCTGTTTAAATAAGAGAAATTAGATTCAAAAGAAAAGTTGTTATTAATAATAACAGTAAATGTACCTTGTGTGTTAGGATCAGCTCCATATTCTAGAAGCAGAACAACACAATGCTTACTACCTTTAGAAGCTGCAATATGCTGTTACATGTGGAAAGAGTTACAAGTGTCTATTACTATATTATAGTGTTTATACAAATACATTATACATGTGTTGCATCAAAGTAGAGGAAATAATGTATTCAAACCAGTGCTGTCCTTCCATTCTTGTCTGCTTCATTTGGATCTGAACCTTTCTTAAGAAGGCGTTGCAACAATATATCATCTCCTCTATTTGATGCAAACAATAAACTCACTGGCAAATCCGTTTTGCCCCGAGCCAGCATCGCCTCTGTTTCTTCCACAACTCCTTGCATCAATGGATCCTTTGTTTCATGCAAATGCTGCAATAAGGTATAAAACATATCATAATGTATTAGATAAAATGAACTAAAACCAAAAGATTACACAAAAGGTCCTATAAGTAAAAGAATATGCATAAGAAACTAAAATATTGAATATACATACCTGAAGAAAATTATTCATGATTATTGTCCCATCTCCAACATTTGAACGAGACAAAGATATAAATGTAGTTCGATTCAAACGCAGAAGTTGAGTGAGTCTCTTGGTCCGAACTGTAAAAAGCTGTGGCCTGTAACATAGTACTCCTATTTCTCCAACTACATCTCCTGTCTTCGCTTCACTAACAACCTAGTCATGGAAACATGTCTTTTCAAAACAGATCAAGGAAACCATTCATTACCGTCTTAAATTGTGGTTGCGCTTATGATTGTCATTATATATTTATGTCATTGCAGGAAAATATAGTCCATATGGCCATAATTAAGGTTGCAATGACTCAAAAATGCAATTTTACAACCACAATTTAAAACCATCCTAGTAATTATGCACAATATATTAATATAAACAAACTTGCCTGTTCTACTCCATTATTTTCTATGATAATTTCCTGTTAGTCACATGAAAATGGAAGTTAAAGTTGGTCATGTTTCTCAATAAAAACAATTACATGATGTAATGGCTAAATAACTAGTTTTCTCCTATTGAGTTAGTAAGCTTGATTCATTTGTAAGATTTTCCTCTTGTAAACTCTCAACAAAGTTCTCTCTCCGAACCCTTTCTTTCTTAGAGTTTCCCCTTTCCACTATATATATATATATATATATATATATATATGTATGAAAATAAAAAAAGGATATAACATCTTACAACAACTCCAGTAACCAATATATAAAAGTCTGTTGGTGCTTCATTCTGCAAAATTATATCTTCCTTTGGAGGAAAATACTCAGCCTTCATCTCTGTAACCTTCAAATATCAAATATTTACACGATAAGCGATACCGATTATAATGCACGGTCATCAATTTTCACACTAGTATTACAAGACTTCATTTATGACAGGAATGAGTATATGGGCTAAACGAGCGAACCAGAACCATGTATCTCTTGGTTTTTGTTTTAATTTGTAAGAATATAGGGGGCACTAGGGAGAAAAATATTACCAGCTGAAAGAGAAGGTCACGTGAGACTCCATGAAATAAGTAGACTTTTTCAACAAGTGAGTAGAATAAGTAGTAAGAGATACTACATTTGATTGCTTTTGGAAGTGATTCAATGATCTCTTGTTGTTGCAATCCTTCTAAATCAGTTCTGTACTTCATAAGCAAATGAGCATATATTTGTTCTTGCAATCTGATTGGTAATTGATTCCTTTGGGCGAAATTTGAGGCAGATTGGATAGTTTCTCTCTGATCCATAACCAACAAAAACACACACACCTTCAAAACTATACTCAATCAATCAAATTTCTATTTGATAATATATATATATACATATACTTACATATCTCTTGGTTTTATTTGTCCAGTGAACAACCAAGTTGGTCATGTTTCCTATTAGATATGCAGTAAGTCCAAGATTGAAGAGCATATAGATAATAACAAATGTCATTTCTTTTGTATTCACAGGATGCAAATCACCATAACCAACTGATGAAAGAGTCACTATCGACCAATATATTGAAATTAAATATTGGCCCAACAAAGTCTTGTTATAGTCCTCACCAACAATCCCAAGCCATGTAAGTTTTGGGTCACCTTGTGACCCAAGGAAATAGAAAAAGCAGCCAGCACAATGCACTGAAAATAGAGTAACCTGCAAAGCCATGCAATCATGGTTCCTAAGATAAGTACTTTTCTAATATTTAAGGCTCAACCAAGGTTTTAAGTTACGGCTACGAGTACAGCGCAATTATCGCAATTATCACAATTGAGACTATTGTCGGAAATTGCAAACAAATGTGGCCGCAATTGTTAATAGAGTCACAATGTGGTTGCGGAGACTAACAAAATCATAACGTTGCGGCCTAATTTGCGGACGTTGTCAGAAATTTAAAACCTTGGTGCAACCCTACCATGAAATGGAATTGAGTGAATAAGTACTCACACATGTAAGCTTTGAACAGCGGACCCAGAAGTAGTTGTAATTCCTGTCCTTTTCTAATCTAACACAATGAAGAAAGAGAAGAAAGGATAACCTACTCAGTTCCTATATATGAGTTTGGTTAACATAATTCAAAAGTTTAGAATTATGAGAATATATATGAATACCTTGCAAACATGGCACTGACTCTACGAAGACGCCAAAGGCGAAGAATATTGAAGTATCCATATGTGTGGAGAAAACTTGGACCCAAACTTCTAACAAGTTCAGAAGGGATAGTAGAGATGATATCAAAGAGCAACCAAGTTTTAGCATATCTTAAAGCAATGAGCTTTTGATTGTCAACGAGAACGTAAGAAGCTTTATCCAAGTAGGCAACAAAGAATGTAAGAACAATATCAATGGCAAAAAAACCATTCACAACATTGTCTGTTATAGCAAGTTTACCCCTTGATGTTTTCTGAAGGAACCCAAATTCAAATGGACACACCCATGCAGTGTAGAAAACTAATAACACCAGAAAACTCTCCCATAGTCTGCAATAATATCATTTATTTCATGAAAACTCATGTGTGCATGCATGCATGCATGTGTTAACAACTTACCTTGAAATAATATATAACCTTATTACTTACTTGTAGCGAGGGTTATATGGGGAGATAACGTAACGGCGGAGTTTGTGTCTGTCGCCGCCATTGGCAGCGGTGGCACCAAGAGATGGAAGTACAATGGCGGTGAGGCTGTATTGGCTGACATTTTCTGTTGACATTTGTTCTCTTTCAACCTCTTCTGATGTTGCCTTATTATAGTCATTATCACCACATCTAAACATTTTCATCTTCTTCCTCTTGCTTGTCATTATTATTATTATTATAATTATTATTACTATTTTGATTTTGAAACAAGAAGGGTAATTTATTCAAGTAAAAAGTATTTAAATTTCATAACAATTCTCAATAGCAAGAAAAAAAGAAGGGAGGGTTTTGTATGAATTTGAATTTCTTCATCTTCTTCTTTCCCCTCCCCCACTTGTTTCTGATGGTTGGCATTGGTTACAAATAATATTGTCATTTTGGTTTTGTGGCCTCAATCAAACAATACCAAAATTATTCCTAATGCATGCTTAATATGGCAACTCTTCTCTAATAAAGAAATATTGCTGAATATAGATTATAATCTCTCACATTTGGAACTATATATACACATACATGGGGATGCATGGCATATATCTTCCATCCAAGCACATGCCAAAAGAAAAATTTCATTAACATGCATTTTGATATTTGTGATTGCTTACAACATACTATAAAACATAAAAATAGAAAAGTGTACCAATCTAATCAAAGTGTGAAAAAATTATAAAAATAAAATATATATTTTTAGAACATATAATCATTTCCTTGGTAATAAAAATATGTGACAGCTTATAAAATCACTTACCAGCTGGTTGATAGGCTAGAATTACGGGCTATTATGATTTTGTTCATATCCACAGATGATGTGGACTCTAATATCAACTTGAAATGGACAATTTGGATAATTTTATTGTACTCAACATTTTCTATTTATAACACGAGAATAGATAAAGCAATCCCTTAAATTTAGGGAATAAAATCATAAACATAAATATTCAATATAATTTAAAATCATATATTTAATCCTAATTTAATCGTCCAATCGATGACAGTTCAAGGTCATGGAAGCCCAGGTGGAAGGAAAGGCCTTGTGTCATATAGAGACTGTTCTCCTAACTCCAGCCAAATGAAACCATTGTTGAGATAAACTAGTATTAATTCAAGTTGTAATTGATTAGGATTGATTTGTAATTGATAGTTGAAACTTGCCTAAAATGGAAACTTTTTGAATTTCTGTTAATTCAGTTATGGCAGGTTTGCTATATAAGGAAAGTTTCCTTTTCTCTTGGAATAAGATTTGATGTATATTCATTGATATTTTTCTTCTTCTTCCTAACTCTAATTCTCTCATCCTCTGAACTTTCTTCTTTTCTCTTCTTCTGGTTTCTTTCGGTTCTGGTTTGGTTGTTCAACAACAACCCAAACAACCCAACAAATTGGTATTCAGAGCAAAGGCAAGATCCTGTGGGACTCGAGTTGCAGAAGCTGACCTGGTGAAGAGTAGTTGAGAAAGCCGTGTGTGAATCAACTAATTGAAGGAGAAGCTTGACAGAAGCAGATCAGTAAAAGAGGTGAAGGATGAGTGGAAACAGCAACAATCTTCAAGCAATGGGGCTTCCAGTCCTTACCAACAAGAATTGGGATAGATGGCAAACTCAAATGAAGGTATTATTTCGGTATCAAGAAGTCATTGAGGTTGTACAAGATGGTGTCTTGTCACTAGATCAATCAGAAACACAAAAGAAAGACAATAAGGCCCTGTTTCTGATCCATCAATGTGTGGATGATGTTCATTTTGAGAAGATACAAAATGCCATGACAGCCAAAGAAGCATGGGACATATTGGTGACAAGTCATGCTGGAGGGGACAAGATCAAGAAGGTCAAACTCCAATCACTAAGGAAGCAATATGAGCTATTGCATATGGAGGAGGGTGACAAGGTTGGTGAATACTTCACCAAGATTCTCACAATTACAAACCAGATGAAGGGGTATGGTGAGGCTATAACAGATACAATGATTATTGAGAAGATAATGAGATCCTTGCTTCCAAGGTTTGATTTCATAGTTGTAGCCATTGAAGAATCAAAAGATGTCACTCTCATGAAGATAGAAGAATTACAAAGCTCCCTGGAAGCACATGAGTTGAGATTGATTGAGAGAAATCCAACAAAGAAAGCAGAACAAGCTCTAAAGGCAACTCACAAGGATGATG